>NC_137660.1:18656568-19256568 GCF_963422515.1 Blennius ocellaris | reverse complement strand
TGGACTGACAAGGTCCGAACTGGCCACTCTGGACCAGCATGCTCTTACACTCCCATCACCCCTCTGGGTCCATGTCATATCTCAACTATGTCACTTTGTGGACTTCTACTTCCCTCTACCTGTAGCATCAATCCACTGGCCTATTTCAGTCATGAGTTGCACAAGACAAGGTATTCAAGAAGTCTTGACCTACAAAATCAAACACCCGTTAACTTCCAAAATGCATTTCAACACAAGAACTTCTTTGTGTGTAGTGGTTTATACGAGTTGTGTTTGTTCTACATGTAAAGCAATAAATATTAAGCATATAATCATACAATCATCAACCACATATAATCTTTTTATATTTCCTCAGAAAAGACACACATTATCTTTCTATATTTATGGGTTTTGTAGTAAATTTCTAATAATTAAAAAAACTACCTCAATCCCAAAATACTCCATAACTGATAAGAATGTATTTGTCAGTTGCTCGTGTGTTGGTCAACACCAATACATTTCTCGTTATTTATTGGCACACAGTCATAGCTTTCTGACCAGAGAAGCGAAAACCTGAAATATGCAATTAAGTAATGAGCTTCTTTGCATTCTTTTGAATAAAATACACTCACTGCAGAATTTCAAGGGCTTTGGAAAAGACTTACCCAGCAATATATAAACAACATGTATTTGCATTTTGTTCTGCATGAAAACATCAATTGTGCTGAGCATTTGCTCAACTCTGAAGGTCTGGGAACTTTATTGTGATCTTCTAACATGACAAGAAAATTCTCCCTGCTTATGTTTTGGGTAGTATCCAGTGATGTCTACAATCTGTTTCTGATATTTTATCTTGGGTTAGGTGGAATATAAGGATCTCATATATATTTTTGTATCACAATGTCAATCTACACTTTCCACAAGAAAGTTACTCATGCTTTCAAAAGTGAGGAGACTGAGCTCCTCATAAGTACATTTTCATTTTAAGAATAACAAGTAGGGAATACAGCATGAATAATTGTTTAAATGTTATTTCAAGGAAACAACCTCTATGATGTCCAATGTTTTCAATCAGCTACTCTGTCAAGGCTCTGATAACATCAGAATCAGAATTGTCTTTATTGTCATTGTAACAGGTACAACAAAATTACATAGAAAGTTTGGGGGGTGGGAAAGGACAACATGAGGTGAGGAGAGGAGGGGGAAAAATGGGAAATTGGGGGGAAAAAAATCCACCTCAGGCACATTTAGCATCAACACAAGACAGGTTACAACATATTTCTAGATTACATAGCTTTAGTAGATGTGTTAATGAGTTTCAAAGGTTGATGTGTCAGTTGCAGACATCACTCAATTTCCCAGGAAAGAAGTTTACATTGGTCGCATCTAATAATCTCAACTCAACGTAATCCAAAGATGAAGAAAGTTGGGTGGCTTAAGCAGCAGCAGTCCTGTTCCATGTATAATGCCACTCAAAGTTGTGTTTTGTCACTCCCCACCACAAATTGCCTCAAAGAGCATTTGGCTGCATGCTGCATGTTTAGAGGATGACTGGGCTGAGCCAAACGAGCATGACTGAACTTGAAGTGTGGCAGAAGCTGAACAGAGAGAGTCTGCAAGCTCTGCCAACATGATTGTTACAGATATACAGTCCTCAAAGAGATGACATGCTGGGGTTACTTTCTTTTATACTGGTCCAATTGACTGCCCAGATCACTGTATTCAAACAGGATATAATGACTTTTTTAACTGTGTGTTTGTGTTTTTACATTCAATATTTTTTCTCAAAATTTATTTTCCCTAGTCTACTCTATTTCTATTCTCAGTTTTCCCAGGATTATATTCATGTATGTATTTATAATTTTTTTTAAATGACCCTTTTTTTATTATTATCAGGAAGTTTCATTTATATTTGCTTTGTAATTAAGACTGTGTCTTGGAGAAATTATGAAGAGGACTACTGCTTGCAAGTATCCATTTATTTAACTTTTTTTTTTTTTTGCCAGGATGTTCCACTGAGATCAAAATCTATTTGCAAAGTAGAGCGAGACAACGTGGCAATTTGTACAAATATGCAATTACAATACATAATACAACCCTCCAAAGCACGCATACAGGTATCACAGTAATGAATAGCATCACTGAACACAACACAGATGAGCAGGGAGAAGTCTTCAGAAAAGCAGCAACATTCTTCCTGAAGGAGATTTCTAATGATTTGTACAAAGATTTGGGTGTTTTGAAGTTGCGATAACTTTGTAAATTGATCCACAACTGGAATACGGAGTTGTAAAGTGTCCTTTTTTCTCCGTCTATTCAGACGTTGGGAACATTACGTACAGTATTAAGTCACATGAACTCTCAATTCACATTTTACTTTGACATACTTGCAGGTCGTCCATGTTTGGCATTTGGAAAAATAATTTTCTTAAAACTCCCTTTCCTCTGGGACATCAGCTTCCTGTTATGGAACTCAGAAAATTCTGTCAAACAAATCTTTTTTAACTTTTTTCTTTTATTTAAAGAAAACATCTTATTGCAACGACTGCACTGAGTTGTCTTGCTCACTTGTTTTTCCATTTGAAGTCTGGCACACTTGAATCAACACGTTACGTAAGGTGTGTGGGAGACAACAGAAGATGATCCCGACACTCCATCACTTCAGAAGACCTGGTTCTATCTTTACATTGTGTATGTCCTGCAAATAGTTTCCTCTCCTCATTCAAAGGGCGGTCGGTAAAGAGTGTAGCCTTGAGTAAGAGAGGCTTGTAAGGAGTGCTGCTCATAGACACTGCTGTTGCTATGAGACTGTGTTTGAAGCGCAGCAGATTTTTGATAAAAGTTGAAATATTTTTAACACCCAAATCTTTCTTGGTATGGGCCAGAATAATGCTAAGCCCTCTGCTCGGAACATGAAAGCCCGTGCTCCTTTTCAGAATCCCGGGCCATAACAGTGCAACATGCATCCCAGTGTCAGCTCAGCTCATCTTCTATCAATTATTACATGATGAGCGGCTGTCTGATGAGCTCATGGAGGAACAGTATTTTCATACAACATGGACAACAGGTTGTGTAAAAACTAAAAGAATACTTTGTCTGTATCCCCAAAAGAGCCGTTTGTGTCACGTTCAGCTAAATTCGTCTGAAGCGCCAACATATGTTGATGCTAACAGCGGATTGTGTTATATTTAAATAGTTTTGCAATAAATACATAAAGTGTATCCTCTGATGCAATTATGTGGTGTTCTGACTACAATTTAAAATGGTTCAAGTTTTAACAATTTTGGCTGTTTTTGGGGGGATTTAGTTGTTTCACCAATTCTAGTTTTTTTAAGTGTCTTTAGCCATTTTAGCAGATTCACCTTCATTTTCAAAAATATTTTGGGTTGTTTCACTTGTTTAGGCTGTTATAATCAATTTGAGCCATTTTATTTTTAATCATGGTTAGCATGGTTAGTGTTTAGGCTAACTTTTGAATGATTCTTTAAATTAAAACTTATGTTTATCATTTTGAACTGCAAAATAATAGTTCAAGAGGTGATGGAGCCAGTCCCAGGTTACTATGGGCAAGAAAAATGAACACCCTGGTCATGTCACCAGTTCATCACAGGACAAATACACAGAGAGAGACAACCACACACACATCCACACCTAGAGCCAATTTGAATGTCACTATTTAACCTCACATATGGGTTTTTCAACTGTGTGAGGAAACTGGAGTACCTGGAGGAAACCCACGCACATAGAGAGAACATGCAAAAATCAGAACTTTCTTTTTTCTTTTACAGACAATTTTGTGAAAATGGCAGGGAGCCACAGTAGAGAGGGGCTGAAAAGCTCCACGTGGCACCAGAAAACAATTTGTACTGGTGTTTAATGTGTTTACGAGATTGTCTGAGCTGCATGTGCTCAAGCATTTGTCCTGTTTGATTGAAAATTCTTTGAAATGCCTCTGCAAGTTTCTGCTTTGTGTTCATCATGTGTTTCTGGATCTCATACGATTGTCTGGAAAGTTTCTAACCTTTAGTTTCAGTGAGCTGTCGCAGCACCATGTCACCCTTGAGGAGAACAAGCTTAGCTATTCAAACTGAAAGGCGGCCAAAAGAGTTCTCACAGTTTTCTTTGAGAGTGCTATTTTTCACTTCCCTTCTGGAGATCTGTCCTCAGAGGCTTAATTTTTATTAGCTGTACAATCAGATTGCTCTCAAAATACCAGCTTTTAATTAAGCATGCAAACCAATTATGCTATGCTCTTTTAATTTTTTTCCCCATGGTTAACCTCAGACAAGGTTAGCTGCAGAGGAGTCCACTGTGGCTGATACCAGCATCAAATCGAAGTTGAAACAATGCCAGCTGATTGAAAACTATTGAGTTGTGCATGCAGGTGACCTACTCGTATATTAATAGTATCGGTCACCGCTCTCATGACCGCTCGGAAATGCTTTGTTTGAATACATATCATCAACTACAGAAAAGCAAAGCACAAATGTACATGGATAGAATAATGATTTCTAAATTAAGACAAGGTTTAATACATATTGTACAAAACTTAACAACAACCTGGAATTTACTAAAAAGAAAAATGCAATTTGAAAGTTATTATAGAAAGGATTTGTCTGTTTGTTTTTTTTTTTTTAAATAAAGGCAATGTTAAGTTGTAGCCCTAGAATTAAATCCCTTTCTTTTTTTGGGTGGCATAGACACAGGCAGTTTGTGTACAACCTGTATTTTTAAGCAAACTGTAAAGGATGATGGCATTGCATTTGAGCTGACCTTTAGTTAAAGCAAATTCAGACTACTTAAAACATATTGTGAAAGGGAGTAAAAATCTTCTTTTTTTTGCCCCATATCCTCTATGTTTGCATTTGATTACACTGATTATAAAAGAACAATTTTAGTATTTCCAATTTAACTCCATGGTTATCCAGCATAAGGACATTTTAGAAATGTCACCTTGTAGCTTCTAACATGACACCATAGCCAATGTAAAAAAATATACCTGTCTTTTCCAGGTCAACTCAGCTGGATTTTTATTTATTTATTTATATTTTAGCTTGTCCCATGTTGATGTTTGGTCACCAAGTACAAAACTGTGCTTTTGCTTCATTCACAGTCTAAAGTCAAACTTACGGTAAATAAAATAGAAAATAGAGTTTTCATTTAAAAACATCTGAGGTGGTTTTGCCCACTTTAAATTGTATTCCTTTTACAATCTCACATATCTTGTAGATTTGTTTGAAAATAATACACTTGTCTTATGACTTCAAATGTCACCCAGGTATTTAATAATACACGTTGTTTCTGGTATTTAAACATGATTTTACATCTACAGTGAGACTTTTCAGACCATTTCCTATCGATCACGCATCATTCTTTAGGACTTTTGGTCTTTTTGAATCTTTAAGTGCAGATTAGAAAAGTCCACTTTGATAAATGAGTGCATTGTAAAAATACAAATGCCCAACCTGTCATGTTTATCTGCATGGGGGCTGCATCCTACAAAAAAGTGTCCTTTCCCTAAATCATTAATTGACAATATTGTGCCTCCTTTGGGCCTGCATTAGAGCTCTGACACACAGGGCACTGGTGGGCCTTTCACGCCTGTGTGCACAGGCAGCCAGCCTCCAGGGCCAAACAGCTCTCTGCGTTTTTATGGCTGAATTCACAACTGGAAAGTGATCTTATCCTGGGGCTCTAGAGACAAAAGGAGAGGGTGAAGTGTTAGCACAAAGGGCCCCTTTACTCAGCATGAGACATTTAAAACAGCTACGGGGTGCTTAGTCGGAGAAACAGCGCTCACTATGTTTTTAACAGTCAATTAACGAACATGTCTGCTAGTCAATTTCTAAAATTACTGTAATACACAGAGTGAGATATTGAGATTTCTGCATATTAGGGTAGATGGATGACTGTGATGACACTATTGGACTACAGAGTTAAAACAAACTGTGATCTAAAGTACACTGACTGCCTCTGGTGTCAACAAAAGTATGTGGGATGTCGTCACAAATAGTAAAAGGAAAACTGAGTGAAATCAAAATACTATAGTTTAGGACGTGTGAATACAGCTTAAGCCACGATTTGCAGTGATTGGAAAATTATATCTTTGCATCAGTTTCATGCTGCAACAAAATGCAGACATGTTTTCCTGAGTTTGTCCTTGAAATAGAGGCCGTGGAAATGTTTTAGTTTAACGCTTAGCAGTCTAATAATAATACTGTTGGGCTGCACGGTGCTGTGGTGAATGAGAGTCAGAGGTCACTGTCTGTCTCTGTGTTTGAACTGTGATGGACTCTGCTGAGGATTTACCCTTCATTTGCCAAGCTGGGATCAGCACCAACATCCAACTAACCCATCCATCTTATTTATCTCAGTGGATTAAAGAAACTGGAGGGAATTATATTATCTTGGCTGAGGCATTTAACTATAATTGCCAAAATGTCTAAGTTACTCTTGTGATCATTTACTATGCCTCCACAACAAGTTGCAAATACCTGCGTGAGTGTTTCCAACGTAAATTAAATTCTAATCTTCTTTGTTGATAAAAAAAAAAAACCACATTACATTACATTCTTCATCAGCGAAGCAGGAAGAAACACCAAGCTTCCTCCTACTCACTCCAGAAAAGATTGAGCGAACCCGAAAAGATATTGACATTTTTCTTCTTTTTTTCCCCCCACTCACTTTAATGTTTCCTTTGAGTTTACTGAGACAGTCCAATCACTGCATCTCTCTGTCAAATGTTTGCTCATATTGTCATGTCAAATATTGAAGCTTCTTTTGTTCTCTGCATTTGAGGGAGCAGGCAATACTGCATCACCATCTTTTATTTTTTATTTTTGAAGGCACCCATCAAAATGCTACAGTGCTGTCAGTGCAGTGCTTGTGCATTGACAAGAGGAAGGTTTAAGGATTCCTGCAGTAGATTCTCATTGTATTTTTTAGGATGCTGATGAAATATAGAATTTGAAGCATTTATATGGCTTTAATGTTGTTAAGCAATTAGTCAGATGTTTTTAATCTCTCTATTATGCACAAGGAAAGGAAACACTCATGTCATACAACCATCATATTGACATTATATAGACTGCTGTCATTATTTATTTGATCAGCAGTTTACCACATTCATTGGGAACAACAAAGCTGTGGTTGTGGGTAGAGAATGCATGTTGTGGACAATAATGTTCTTTTAGAGTGGACTGAAATGTACATTTTAACGCATTATAGTTAGTAACATGTACTTTTACCACTCTGGTGCAAGAGCCGCACAAACTAGTGGAGTGTCATGTTTCCATGTCTACTGAAGGGTAGTTTTGTATAAACTCTTGCAAAATATGCATTTTTATTTTGGGAAAACCTCATCTTTGCTCACAAAGCTCTAATAATCTTGAGGAATATACATTTTTATATTAAAAATAGGTGAGTCAGCAATCAGTTATTTCCATAAACTATTAAGATTAAGTGGATGAATTAAAAGTGTATCATTTATTCAATATTATATATTAAAAACAAAAAGATAAGCAAAAGTGATAATGTACCAATATATACAAAGGTAAGCTGGCAGAGTAAGCAGTATGAGCAAAAATGGTGGACCATCAGGCTCAAGAGAAAGATGCATTCTGAAAAAGAAACAGAATGTACCCAGAGAGTTGCATCGAATATGTCTTCATTGAAACAATGGACAAAACTGGAGCTGAATGCATCTTTCGTGGTGAAAAACTGATAAATGAAAGTGTGAAACTGTTCAGTCTGAAGCGGCACCAGACCACCAAACACCCAGAGATGGTGTGTAAACCCAAAGAGTTTATCCTCAGAGAAAAGGAAGTCATTAAGCAGTATGACAAAGAAACTGTATTTCACATATACAGTATTGTGTTATGAGGTTCATTGGTTATTTTATTTAGTTTTTTATCACTTACATTTACAATGCCAAAAATGAGGGTCCCTCAAGCAAAGGTTGGGAACCACTACTATGGAAGATGGATGGTACACAACACAGCATCAATTACCCTAAAGAATAAGGAAATATTATGAAATGTCAAATCTAAACATTTTTTAATCAAATTTACGATAACAATGTCATCACTTTACAGAAATCGATAACCAATATAAGTCAACAGTGAAGATGGACGGCTGTATTTTGAGAAAACTGTACTAACACTGACACTAAATGCTTAAATAATCACAATTCAACAAAAGTGTGATATTTGCCAAGTACTTGTCGTGAAATTTGAATCTGACAGAGATACATCAGATATGCCTGTGGCTCATGAAGCATGTCTCATTGGACTACATCAACCTTTTTACCTGAAACTTGTGGAGTTCATCTGGTTGTTGGTCTGCATGATGGTGCATCAGTTTCCGACTGGAGCCACAGTTAGTTCACCTCTTCAGGTGAATGTCATACTTACATCAATCCTGCTGTACCAAAACTACCAAAACTCCACTTGGTTTACCTGAAAAGGGCAAGTGTGAAAGCTTTCTTTGTCAGGTATTTAGTTTAGTCACAATTTGGCAAAGTAAACCTCATTTAAACAATAAACTGCTTTAAAAAAAACGATATCCTGCACTGGAACCTAGCCTCATCTTAACTTCATGCTCTTTTCTAACTATTTATCAAACATGCTAAAAGAAGTGACAACTCCTGTCATCGCCTCTCTGATGCTCAGTGATTCGAGGCTCTCATACATGTTAACTGTTTTCGACAAGGTAGCCTCACATTATACTAACCTGAAGTGACAGAGAAGGAGAGAATGTCGGGAGCTAAAATCTCTCTCGACGGTGCCTCTGCAGATCTATCTTCACTGTACATAAACTGAAGTGAAAATAAATTTTTTACAGGTTTGTAGAAGTAAAAAAAAAATCTAATCTAATAATTTACCAAATGAGAAATGTTATCTTCTGAGAAGAAGACAAAACTGCCCATCTTATCTGTCACTTTCAAGTACAGATTGTATCAACCCACTTGACAACAGAAAAATACGCTGTGAAATATCTTTAATATAAATAAACAACGATGGAAGAAATCTGAGGGGGAATTGAAGTTTGACGAGAAAAAGAAATGTGTCTCACTGTATTCTCTTCTCTTGCAGGAGCTTCTTTACTTTTACTTGCGCTGCTTTGTGTTTCATTAACAATGTGTTGGCAGCAGTTGATGGAGTGACACGACGCCTGAACTAACATTTTTTCTGTCAGTCAAGTCTTGAAGTAGCAGCAATAGGACCCGCTTTTTTTTTTTTTTTTCAAACAGTTTATTATTACACTCAAAATGGGGGGTCGGGGGTGGGCGGGTTACCTATCAGTGCAATAGCACTGTAAATCCTGTCTAAAAGAATATGAAATGTAGTGGAACAATTAGTTCTGATGGGCGACCATGCAGCGGTGGAAACAGCCAGCGGTGAGGACTGAGCGAGGGCCTCCAGCGATCCGTGCCTGTCAGCGGGTGTGCTTTGGCAAAGTGAGAGATGATGACATGGGTTTCAAAAAAAGCCTGGAGGAAAACTGCAAAAGTAGCAGCCTAAGAGCAAACACAGGTACTTAGTGTTGTGCTACTTACTTAAAAAAAACACAAAATGATCTACCTCAATGTAGTTACTAGTCACATTACAAAAGGAGTGGAGTTATTTTACCTGGAAATGAAGTGGCAGGTTATTTTTAGTCTGTTTTAGTTAAATAGGCTTTAAGACACCCAGGTGCACTATGTGAGAGGGGGTAAGAGGTGGCTTTCTAACTTGTCTTTCATCTGCAAGGAAATGAAAGAGTAACATGCTGAGCAAATAGCGGTAAATATAGCTGCGTTCATCATGTTGTAGCGGTAATCGGTTATTACCACCGTATCATCACATTAAAGGCCTTTCGTCACTAAACAACTGCTGTTGCTCGGAAATCCATAGCGCAGTGCTTATGGCTATTTCACAGATAAACAGGACACATTCGACCGTGTGTGACTGAGTCCCCGCAAATATGCCCGCCTGGTACAATACTTCATGCCTGTGAGCTGAACCCAGAGGTAGATATGATAATCCAGAGGGCCGTTACACTGCCTAGTTTTCATTTTGTTCAGAGGTTAACAGTGCATGAGAATAAATGTCAAGTCTGAGGGGCTGATACAATTTAAATCACCCACACTGAGTCATCCCCCGAGAGCCTTTCACTGCATGTGAGAAGTGCGGACTAGTGCATCACTACCAGAACTGTGCAAATGGCAGAAAATCAAGCATTGTTTGTATGCTAATCCCAATCATTACACCGATTGTGCTGCTCATTTGTTTTTGGGGGCATTTGTCACACTTTTTCTTCAATGATGTGAAACGGGGAATAACTCCAAGATCACCAAAAACGTATAGAGGAACCAGGCATACCAGTGTCTTTCTATTTGTTTTATCTATTATCATGCACTCATTGCAAGCCTGCTCTGCACAGCGGGATATAGGGGGCGTATTGTGTAAAAGACTTGTCCAAAATGTGAAGATGCATGTGCAGCTGAGAGATGTGACACAAAGGCTATTAGAGCAAAGTTGGCAATGAAACCCACGAGGGGGGGTGCCGAAAGACCAAGGACTCAGAAATCCTCATTGAGAAACCTATTAATTTCCTCTGGTTGAATATATTCTTAAGGTCCTATCTCATGTATACGTGATAAAACTATGAAAACTTTAATTGCTGCGGTCACTGACATGCATCTGCTTCAGTTCATCACAAAGTCTCTGTCTTGAACTGAAAATGGTTAAAATTCTTTTAAATGTGATTTAATATTTTCCTTTCTAAATATCTTGCATAAAATATTTGAATTTTGCCAAGATATCCATTAGAAACAAAGACGTACGGTATGTCTGCAATGACTAAACAGCACAGCTTTGGTCTTTTTCAATAAGTAAAAAAAAAAAAAACTTCAATACATTTCTTATTGCGCTATTATCACATGTTCCCTCCTATAATAGCTTTACACCATATTGGATAAACTGACCCATAAAACATACCTCTGGTGTGATTTCCTTGGTTTATGTCTCATGAAGGTGGGTCACCCTTTGACTGAACTCCCGTCTGCTTTTATGTCTAATGAAGTACGGTAATGGTGGCCATAGGGTTGCTGAGTTGTTGAGTTCATCTGCCAACGGTGTCATCCAAGGGCACCACCAAACATTTCAATTATGAATCATGTTTGAGCCGTCTGAAGAGATGCTGCTGCAATTTGCTGAATAGAACATTCCCCTCTCATGAGTTCCCCGTTAAATGCCAACTCACATTTCACCCGTTCAAACGATCTTCCGTTGAAAAGCTTTAAAAGCAATTATCCATATCGCTCTATATCCACAGCTTTTCTTCTGCTTTACTTATTCTCTTGATTCGTCTCATTTCTGGGGCAAATCCTCACACATTCCCACCGTGTTTTGATGTCCCACTTTTCCGCCGTGTGAGACTGCACTGCAAGACGTTTCCCTGGTTCACAGCATCGGCTCATTACTGTACAGCTGTATCACATTGTAACAGCATGCACTCTTAAAATCACCCTGTATCTCATATGGAGCCAAATGCAAAATAGAAATCTGTTTATACTCTGAGTGCACAATTCTTTGCAGGGCATCATGATGTCTTTGTCAGTGTCATCCTTTCCATTCTGTTTCTGGTTTTGTCGATTGATGATTTGATACTGTTCTGGCAGAAGGATTTAAATTTCTCTTGAGATATTCTGTCACTGTCTATTATGTGTTTGGTGTCTCCTTCAAATGCCCAGGGCTGCATAATCGTCGATAATAACCCTCTTTTAGGAGGTGCTCATGAGCCACTACAGAGACGGCAAATGTCCAAGCATGTGCTGACCAATTGGTTTCATACCTTGGGGAGATAAATCATTTAACTTCAGCTCTTTACGGATACTGGGCTTCAGCACTGTTTTAGAAACTAATTGTTGCTTTTCCTCCCAGCAGGATCATAATATGATTATTTTCAACTCATATGTTGCGTCTTCTGTTTTTATCCTCCTGCTAAACTGCTTTCCTTCTGAATATGATCAATTCAAGGCAGAAGATATTGTTGTTTATATATATGTTGCATAGTGTTGTTTATATATATGTATTTGTGTGTGTGTGTGTGTGTGTGTGTGTGTGTGTGCGTGTGTAAATTTAGTCATGTTTTTTGTTCTGTGTTTAGTACCTCACTTGGAGGAAAATGTTTGTTTATTTATTTATATACATATATATTTTGTTTGTTTTTGTTATTTTAGATCATTCTTTTTCATTGTAGATTCATACATGAACTGCACAAATTAATCTGCACAGATCATGGCTCACTAACCACAACTAGTGAGATCGAGTTGTGGTTAGTTGAGGAGATCAACTGTGCAGATTAAGTTGCCCTGGGTGGTGGTGTGTTGGACCCCAGCATGATAAGCTCCATGCTTTTCGGGTGGCAATTTTTTCATAGTTTTCACATATTTCATGCACAAGTCCAAATCCCTGTTTCTATGAGTGTGTGGGGTAAAAAAGTTATTTTAAAAAAAATGTGATGACGATAATGAGGTGATAATGAGACTCCTCAAGTTTCAGAATTCAAATTAGTTTTTGCCTATTATTCCAACTTTTTACGGTTCATCTCAGAGTTTTGCAGTTGTTGCTAACAGAATATAAAATGCATAACCACTTGACAACTTGCTATATATATATAACACCTTTTTACAGGTTGATACAGTTACTGTATCAACCTGCAAAAATAACTTTCTTTTGTTTTGTTATTCATTGTGTTATGACACAAAGAATTGATGGAAAGAGTCAGAGAGCTGTAAAGAGGGGTTTGTAATAAATGTAAGTGACTGTGAGTTGCCCCTCGTGTGCTCTCGGTCCCAGCTGAAGTGACGGGGTCACGACGGCTCAGTCAGGAGACTGACTCGGTCTGACATGTTAACCAGTGCTATCAGTCAGTCTCCTGGGACAAAAGAAAGTAATCTGCTTATGAAACCAAAGAAATCACCTCAGGGCTTGAGGTACCTTTAGACACACACACACACACACACACACACACACACACACACACACACACACACACACACACACACACACACACACACACACACACACACACACACACACACACACACACACACACACACACACACACACACACACACACGGCCAATGGAATCGTGTTTCGACTCTTTCACGATAAAGTGAGTCAATCTTTTATTAATGGTCTGTGCTCCTGCGTTGACATGGAGACCATTTTAATGATTAATCTGAAATAAAAGTGCCTATTGTACACAGGAGGATCTTCAGGCGTACTGCGTTGTTTTCAGTCAATGTGTCACATCAGAATGATTTCATTAATTGTTTTGTGTCTGTCCCAGGTGTTTGCGTGAGGTGCGTTCCAGCAAATATGTATCAGATTTACACTTTAATATGTGAAGATGACCCATTCATCATCCCCTTGCTTTATCTTTTCCTTTTGTATGCTGTCAAACACAACCAAACTGGTTTTGCTGCTCTCTTTTAAAAGGTGACCTATTAAGTAAACCTGTAATACTTAAGGTTTTCACTCTTATTTGTACCTACAAACATTTAGTAAATCAGGCCCTTTAGGTTAAGGATATTGAAGTAGACAAGACACAACCTAAGGCAAATGGATTTGCTTACAAACATTACGGTATTGATCTTTCTTCAATATTGTCTTTGCATTTTGGTGCATATAAATGTCCTAATGTAGGAGCAGGGATTAAAATTTGTGGTAGAACTTTGTTTTATGCACTGGCTTTAGACAGTCAGTCAGACCCCAGTGAAATATTAGTTCAAACAGTCAAAATAATAACCTAAAAAATAGCCTCCAGGCATTGAAACACTGTTTCGGAAGTTTGACAATAAACAATACACAGGTCTTATGTTAGCAAGAAAACTGTGTTCAGTGCATGACAAAGCAGCAGTTAAATAGAGAAGCAAAATAGATGAATGTGTCTATTTGTTGTGAAACTAAATATATAAGCCAGTACTGTTTTACATAAAATGAAGAAACCAAATTAAACATAGTAACAGATGTTAAAACGTGAAAAAGAAAAATAATTAAATTGTTGAAAGTCATTTTGAAAGCCGACATTATCACACAGTCAATTGAAATCAAGATTAAGAGTGTAAAATAGCCTTAAAACCAGCAGGCTGATTAAAAGTAAGGGCATTAAGTACGTCTTAAGCTGTTTCTTTAAATTGTCTAAAGAAGATGCGTCTCTCGTATGAGCTGGTTGTTTGTTCCAAGTCACAGGAGCATTAAAACATTTCTTTTGTTGCAGCAATGTTTGCTGTTGTTTTCAGTGGTATTAAAAGCTAAATGCAATAATGTGTGTGTGTGTGTGTGTGTGTGTGTGTGTGTGTGTGTGTGTGTGTGTGTGTGTGTGTGTGTGTGTGTGTGTGTGTGTGTGTGTGTGTGTGTGTGTGTGTGTGTGTGTGTGTGTGTGTATATATATCCAGATGCTCAGGGAGGTGACTGTATAAGCGGTCCTGTGGCCATTTATTAAAAGACGGGATTGGTGGTTATAAACAGGGTCACCAGGCTTTGTGTCTGTCACAGGTCAGAACCACTAAAACATTGCGTGAATCTTCTGGGGCTCCAGTGGCGCTATATTGAGATACCAGTTCAGCCGAGGAAATTGTTCATTAGTATTAATTAGAAATTTCAGGACATCCTTTCTCTCATGCAATCACCTCAATCTTGTAATTAGAGAGAATAGCAGGGGAATAAGGCAGATGTGCTTTGTAGGGAGCACTTCTGTGCAAGAAACGGGGGAGGTGGGAGGGAGGTGGATGGGACTGCTGTTGAATACTAACAAACTTGCTCTTTTCGTCAAACAAAAGAACAGATGTCCTTTCTGACTCTGCTGCACAACCCTGTTTAATGTATTTGGCTTTGTTGCCTTCTGTGGTTGCCTCTTGCTGGGTTCTTATTTCAGTAACAAAGAAGTCAAAAAACTAAACAGGCTTTACTCTGAAAACGGTCATATTTTTAATATGTACTTTAAATGCAGCAAATCAGTTTATCTTAGATTTAAATGAGCTTTTATGGAGAGGATTGACAGAAGAATACAGTCATTGCCAAGGAAAGTAAATAATTTGATCATGGTAAATTTTAGCTTCAGGAATTGTTTTTCTCTTGTCACCAAATGCAAACCATACCACTTTTACGCTTCACTTTGCAAAAGTCTGATTGCTTGTGAGTCTGTCTCTTTTAGTTGTGTGCATACATCGGAGGGCCTCGAGGGGAAAAACACAAATATGTATGCACTGCTACACACTCGAGGACCCTTCCTTTCCGATTTCTTTGAGGCTCTGTTTTTAGCAGGCATGTCAGATTCTTTATTAGTATTACAACTAAGTAATAATCTTGAAGTGACAGTGGCAAGCACCCATGAAGCCCCTCGCTCTTCCAACGGAAAGGTCAGCGACTTCCAGTAGAGGAGCTCCAATTGATGTTCGGTCACAGCCGTTAAGCGACAAGCCCAACATTGACAGGCCTTCCTCCTAATGAAGTGCCTGTTATCTTCAGCCTGAGTAATGACTGGGAGTAGGGAGCTGCCAGGGATGCATTTAGTTGCCATCACAGGGCAAACGAGCGCACAGTGAGAAGAGGAAGGAGGAGCGACATGGATGAGTGTGGCCGTTCCCCCTTGACCTCAGCTGACCTTCTGATGAGCTATGATGAGGGCTGAGACACGAGAGCCCACAAGACCGAAGTTGATATGACGTAGACACGGACAAGAGCCAGGATGTTTTATAATATTGTAGAAATACATTGATGTATATATGCCTCGACAAATTCTTGATTGTATAACAAACATGGCAACTGTATGTATGTATAATTGTATGGTGTCTATGGCTCAGTTGATAAAGTGGGTTATCTTTCTATTGGATGGTTTCAGGTGAGATCCCCCATACCTCAAGGTATCCCCGGGGAAGACTGGGTGACTGTGACAATAGTCAACAATATAAATCAGTGGAAAAGTGTTATATAAGTGAAATTCATTGATGACATAGTGACAAATAAGTGACAAAATATATGATTAAAGAATTAAAAAAAAAATTTGTTTATTCATCCCTTACAAAGCCAAGTAAAAGTAGTTTTAATGAAGCAGTTATGTTTCTGCTCCCCATTGAACAAGAGGCACTGTAATATTTGCTTTGCCCTCAATATAAATCCACTGATCTTCTGTACTGTTTGACATTCTCTGACTTGCATTTTCCCATTAAAAAAAGTAAAGAGTATTAGTGAAAACTTGTCTGGTTTGAGAGTTTATGTAGGAAAAGAAAACCCTTTTATCACTCCGGCAGCCTTTCAGCAAATGTGTTTTGATGTTTTATGGGCAGTTTAGACAGTTGATTTATTATTTTCTAGTGAATAAAAGGGTCTAACTTTTCCTTCTGCATACTGATAGGTTCAAAACAGTGAGAAAGAATAATATAGAAAACCTTTTACAGAGCTGAGATGAAATGTAGTGCAGTTATATTACTTTGGATGTTTTATTTTTCCATCCATCCATCCATAAACCTTCTGAATCTTGTTCTACAGTAGTTGGCCGAATCCATAAAAACATGGATCATACACAAAGAGTATCTTATCTATAAATACGCAGTTGTTAGTAGCTCCCTGGCAGATGACTGATGCTTGCCTGAAAAGCCTCTTTGAGAGACGGGCCTGTGGAGTGGCACCAGCTTGATATCCCCACCATCATGGTAGACATGGATCATTAACAACAAGTGCTGCTCCTTGTCTCCATTGACCGTGATGGATCACTTACCTTCTAACCTAATTCCATTTAGCACACGCGCGAGCTGATGTATTGATTCATAGCTACAGAAGTTTGATATTCATTCTGTGAGAGGACCAAGCAGTGTGTGTGCAGAGTGTGCATTTTCATAGTGAATGTCGAATCTGAAAGCACCCGCTCTGTTGTGCCCAATGTTTTTTTTTTTGTTTTGTTTTGTATCTTATAGATGCAATCTGCTTCCATGAATAAATCATAACAATAAAGTCAATCTAACGGTATCTTACATACTAAATGTTGTAGGTGGCACAATTTTCCCTGTTCAATTGAAGTGCTGCAGATGTTTAAAACCTCCTACACAGCATTTATTTTGTTTGCCACTCATTACTGTTTAATAACGAGGCTCACATGCTATATGCTACACTGCCATAGATCTGTGCGGCAGACTCACCGTGTATGATTAGTGAAAAACCTCAGTATTTCACCTAAGTTACTGCAGATAATTATTATTACAGAATTTCTGTATCCCGATCACATTTTCAAGACTTAAAAAAAAAAAAAAAAAAGAGTATCTAATAATGCAGGACTGTGTTCCCTGTTTTAATCCAAAATATCCAGGAGTGGCCTGCAGATTGCACTGTGGGACAGTATGAGTGAGACATTAGACGCTATATAAGAGGCTCTGGTTTTTCTCAGTTCTTCAGTTTATTGAAGTATTTCTCTCTGGGAATATTCCTCCCTAAGGTTTAGAATACAAAGTCTAAGCAAGATCCCTGGGAGAGCAGAGTACTTCCTAATCTTTCCTGTCTTTGAGCTTTTCTTTTAGCTGTGTGACAGGATTTATTCCAGACACTTCAGATGACTCCGGTTGTATATTAAATTTAGATGAATTCAGGATATGCGTGGTGGAAACTAGACCACTTTTTGGTAGCAAGTATTTTTATAAAAAAAAAAAATGTGTGTTTAATTTTTGGGCCACATGTTCACGCTCATATTTTTGTTTGCTTGTTGACATGATTGCTGAATTTTCAGTTTTGTTTGTGGTCTGTTGCAGCGGGATGCAAAGGGACAGTATCTGTTTGACCTCATCTGCCACCATTTGAACCTGCTGGAGAGAGACTATTTCGGCATCAGATATGTGGATCCTGACAAGCAGCGGGTAGGTGTGTGTGTGTGTGTGTGTGTGTGTGTGTGTGTGTGTGTGTGTGTGTGTGTGTGTGTGTGTGTGTGTGTGTGTGTGTGTGTGTGTGTGTGTGTGTGTGTGTGTGAGTGACTTTTTTTGCGAATTTATGTTATGAATTTAGTTAGACCCATTTCTCTAAAGGAATCATAAACATTGATAATTTGATTGCATTATTGAATGAATAATGAAATATGATTGGTGCCAAACAACTGCTCACTTTGCAGAATAGCATTTTTCACATGAAACAGTGGTGCTCTAAAAATGTGGATCCAGTCTTGATGTCCAAACCCCCTTCACTGTGTCACCAGAAATTAGATACAAGAGACGAGACTTTGGTCAATCGGAGGCCATGAATTTATTACAATTGAGGTAATATTATTATATTCAAAAAGCTAAAAAAAAGAATCAGGACAGTTTGAATCCTTCATGCTACACCCACTACATACAAACATTTTAAAGCAGAAGTTTGTTGACTATGAGCTACGATTGACTTCACACACACATATTTGACCTCAATACTGTGTGGGTGTGTGTTTATGAAAATCAAAGATGGCTAACCTTCTTTAAAACTGAATGCATTTGATTTAGTGAGATGTGAGACTATGGTCCAGAGTGAAAAGCTGTGTTCTTCAGCATCTCTTATTCACGCTGCCTCTCAGGCTGAAGGTGGTCCCGTTAGGCTCCTCTGCTGTGAGGCATGTCGTCGCACTGCTTGATTCATGAAGTATTAACATGTTAACAGATCATGTTGTCGTCCTGCACACAAGAGGCAGGTCCTGCTGATGCTGCATTTACTATGCTGTCACTCAGGACTATTTTGGTGGTTGTTGCTGTGGGTGGGTCGGGTTGTTGAGAGATAAACCTGTGCGAAAGATGGAGAGAAAATATTGTTCCACCAAGTATAGGCAACCTGAATCGGGCACCATATAATCTACCTCCCTGCCATCATGGACGCTGAAATGTTGCAATAAAGTCAGACAATACAGCTTTAACATATTGCTCCGCACACATCTCGCTGCTGTCACCCTGTGCGCCGTCTGAACAGGTTTCCCCTGGAAACTGTCACTAGTAACAGCTGAACAACACAGCGGCTGATACTGGAAGTGTGAGCAGAGTGATTTGATATGTGGATTACTCACAGAGGATGTTTTGTTATTTGCATTCATCTGGTTTCTCTCGTCTAATGCAGCACTGGTTGGAGTTCACAAAATCAATTGCAAAGCAAATGAAAGGTAAGTACTCCGTATTTGTGGTCATTGTATTGTTGAATTTATAAGTGAACAACTGAATCTGTCATCATGCACATGGTGATTAATAATATAAAATATGAGAGGGCATATAAAATATAGACAACAGCTGTTTTAATGATTAGGCAAATTATTATAAAGTCAGTAATGCAATACATTCACCACACATTACTGTATGCTTTTATATGTGAACGTACAGTGTTTTACTACACTAAAAAGCACTTAAAGCAATGTACTAGCATTTGTGCAATTCAGTGTTATTTATTGCAAAAACAAGAGTTTTTTTAACGCCATGTAAACAAAACAATTCTGCTTTTAAAAGGAGTTTTACATACATTGTGCTGACAGGCTGAGTTACTCTCATTTGATTTAAAGTGACGTATTCCTGATAAATGGGGTTATTGATGGGTGAGTCAGAAAAAAGTGTCAGAGTTGTAGGAGAAACCAATAAAGTACTTTCATTTAGTTTCATTTATCCAATTGAATTTGCCATCTTTCCCCAAGAAATATTTAGGGCAATTGAAATTCTATATTAAAGCTTGTTTTTGTCACTTTCTTTCTGCCAACACATTTACTTATCAACATTTTAACATTTGCATTGCTGGGAACCTTTGCTAGTCTGCTTACAAGTAGTGTTTGAAGCAGGTATAGAAGATGGATGGAGTAGCAATTCTAAGAAAACCTTTTTTTTAATGTCCTTGCATATAATAAATCAAAGTCCTTTTCATAGGCTAAAAATAAAGCATACAGATTCATCCATTTATCCATGCATATTTGCTTCATTCAGAGTAAGGTCGACTGAAGCTGAAACCTGAATCAGCTAACACAGAGTGAAAGTCAGTATGATGTCACTACTCTTTAACTAACCTAATTGCTTTTTGTTCTCAGGATTTCGAAGTTGTCAGTATTTATTTATGTTAACTGCTCGGTAGTAAAACAAGTTATGGTGAGCACACACATAGTGTATTTTGATACATGCAGTTTCTTTAATTCATATATTTGACCTGATGTTGAAAGATTATTAGAGGCACAGTATATAAATGAGTTTGCTTTAATTATGTACTTGTCAGATGAAACTACAAATAGAAAAAGACAACACAGTACACCCACTTAGTTAGTACAGGGCAGATCGCTAAAGTCATCATTAAATAACTAAGGAAGTACAATCTCACAAATTACTGGAATTACTGTCAGGGGACTGATCAGGACGGCTGATTATCTGAGACTCTGAGTGGCTCTACTCCTTTTTTCGTCTTCTCCTGATGATCGGTTGAGTTTTTAATTCGAATTATTCCTAACAATCCATTAAATGTTTTCCTTTTGTTTCCTCCAGCTCAGCCTCCCTTCACCATGTGTCTGAGAGTCAAGTTTTACCCTCCTGAGCCGGCTGCTCTGAAGGAGGAAATCACTCGGTATGACCCCCTGTGGTGGCTTTTACCTTCGATGAGTTGATGTATTTTTTTTTTTCTTTGCAGCCACTTTGGTTCCACTTTAATAACACATTAGTGAGAAAGGGATGGAAGGACTGAAATCAATTGACAAACCGTTGAAGGGCAGCTGTGTCCCATTATTGCGTTTCCACAAAGATTATCCTTGAGTACAGATTGTGTTTCAAGAATGTGTTCACACTTGCTACTTTTGGTACAATTGCTTTGTTCATGCATGCCCATTTATGGAAGGATGAACACGTGAACTGAGTCCACTTGAAAAGTAGTTTTCGATCAAGTTGCAAACCTACTCTTGTACAGTTCAACGGTATGGCAGTATAGTGTAACGCAATAAGAGGTCCTCACAGTTTATGGTAGCTGATGTGTAAGACAAAGATAATCTGTTTGTGGTTTGACATGTTTATATAATTCATAGATCCACAGATCATATCAAGAGGCTTCAGTTTGTACTCTGAGGGTGGCAAGAAATGTTGTCTGTGGTATTGGAATAACAAATAATAAAAATAAATTTAAAAAAATGGAATAACAAGGGACAATTACACACAAGACAAGAAGAGTAAGGAAATGGAATTTGTCCATTGCTTTCTTTTCAAGGGTTACTGCTTTTGTATATCAATGAGCTTCTGCAGATATTCTTTGCCGCAATCGTTGAGGTGGGGGGTGGGGTGGGGTGCTTCTGTAGAAAACCACTGCTATAGTACTTTTAGACAGAGAAAACATGGTTTCTTTTCAACACATAATTTATGACCTTTCATATTTAAATAGCCAGAGTACCTTACTGTTTAAAACATTATGATAAGAATCGCATGGAACATATTTTTTAACAAGAGGGTACACTTGGTAAGGCTTTTATGTACGAAGAGTCTTATATATAAATGCATGGTTTAAAAAAAAAAAAATTCCATGGTTAGATAGGGTCCTGCAATAACACTTTCTGAAGATAATTTGCAGAATTCAAAGAAAGCATGCAATGCAGTAATAGTTGAGCAGCAGCGACTTCACACCTCCTCCAGATGATGCTGAAAGCTGCCAGCTGGTGAATGTGTGTGTGCTCAGTGTAGTCGTGTATTCATTACTGACCGGGGGCAGAGGAGTCCACTCTGTCTCAGAGGTGTAATGGGATGAAATGTGGACAGCATGTGGAGTGAACGTAATGAACAGAGTGGATGGAGCAGATTGGGGGGGGGTTGGTTGGTGGTGATGGGGGTGGAGCATGGGGGGTTGGGGGTGAATCAACTTGAAAGGATGATTTGCAAGAGTTATACTTGAATATGAGAGAGGAGAGAGCTGAGTGTTGTGCAGACCCCGACGGGTCAGAGAGAATAAATAATCACTCACAATAACATTATGACCACTGAAAGATGTAAGAAGTAACACTGATGACCGTTTTCTCATAGCATGGATTGGTTTGAGGGCTGTATTAGACAGCGAGTGAACATGTTTTCCTCAGAGGTCATGTCTTGGGAAACAATGCTCCCGTGGGCTGTTTCCATTCTGTTGGTCTCAGTAAGGACAGGCAGTAAAACAGCAACAACTTTATGGGCATCCACTGATACAACCAAGCTCGTGGAGGCCTCGCCTCGCCATTTGAAGCAGATACCACAGCACAGCTTCTGTGGTCTTATGGAGAGCGTCTTGCTATAGACATCTGGCTCCATATCATTTCTTCATGAAGCACCAATGAAAACACTTTCCCCCCAAAAAAGAGACATTATGATTTGACCCTAACCCTGTTTAATCAACAATGGAGATTTCACTTTGGAAACAACCCTGGTTTTTTTTAACATTTAAAACGTCATTTACAAAACGATAGTCAATATATGCAAAAGAGCTTTTGATTCTGTGTGTTTCAACTCATTCCATACAGTTGTGGTGTAATATATTCAGAACAAGCAAATCTGTAGCACCATGCTATTATTCATATGCATATTACACATATAACTGTGAAACAAGTCTGTAGAACCTCCTGCAGTGTGACAAATATGGAACAGGCAACCTTTTAATGTTTGTCTATATTTTTGAAGCATCATTATAGCCTTTGTGAAAATAGTCTAGACAGAGGGAAGCAGCTCTGACTGTCTCATCTAGTAAAAACATGTTGAATAATCCCATTGACTGTGTTTCCTTAACGCTGACAACAGTAACAATAATGATGATACTAATTGGCATTACCATTGTCGTTATTGTCATCCTTGCTGCAAATGTTGTCTCATTAGTCGTTGCTTCAAGAACTGATAGGTTGGGTGAGTCTGAAACTAGGCTGGAGGCTTTAAGAGAAGCTTAGCATCGGTAGCAGCTTTCCCCTCAGGGCTCTCCTACCCTCATTTTCCCAACACAAAACCCCTATTTCAGCAAAATCAAAAAGAAATATTCAAACCACACATGGGCAGCGTGAACTCAACATACAGCATTTGAAATGTATCAGGTTTGTTGTTTTGTTGCTATTGTTTTCTTCCTTAGTGTTTTTGTGAGGAAATCTATCATTAAGTGAGGTCATGTGTATTTTGAAAAGCATAGCTATTGTTATAAGCAGTCAACCTGGCATGATTATTGTTTGCAGATATCTTGTCTTCCTGCAAATCAAGAGAGACCTCTACCATGGTCGGCTCCTCTGTAAAACCTCGGATGCAGCCATGCTGGCTGCTCACATCCTTCAAGGTAATGGAAAGTGACAGATGGAAATGACTTGTACCGCTCTGCTTCTCACTGTGCTCTAACCTCTGTTTCACTTTGCTTTGTACTTTACCATGCTGATAAATACCAAGAGGCACCCAAATAGATTCTCTAAATAATTTCAATGTGTCTGGTAAAAACACTTGAGGAAGGTTGGGCCTGCTGGTGATCACGTATAACATGTACTCTCTGCCATGAGCTTTTTATACTGGTGTATGCGCCAAGGTTTCTCAAGGAGTATTTTGTACCTGGATGAGATTAACCCAATAACTTGTACACTTCTTGTTTTTCAAGAACTCATGCTCAATTATTGAGTCTTTGATGTGTTTTATCTGGCATCTTATCATCCTCTTATCACTCCTAAATACAGAAATGAATACAGCACACACGATGTCTGGCGGCAAAGCTGGCGTCGCAGAAAGCACTGAGTTTTGAGATGAGGCAGGTCTTCTGGAGGAGGGGCTGATGAATTAAAGATGGGCTGCCTGGTCAGCTCCTCCTTGCAGAGAGAAATAAGCATCAGGGTCATGTGAGGAGTGCGGTGTGGCATGAAGGAATATGTGAAGTAATCCTGGCTGTGTATACACCGTCTCCTCTGGCAAAAAGCAAATAGCATCAGAGTCAAAGAAAATCGTTATTCTATTTTCTCTCAATGCCTTGTTTTAACATTTAACTTTATTCTTTTATTTTAGCTGAGATCGGTGATTATGACCCGGGGAAGCATCCTGAAGGTTACAGCTCCAAATTCCACTTCTTCCCTAAACATTCGGAGAAACTGGAGCGGCGGATCGCAGATCTACACAAGACAGAGCTGATGTAAGAGCCAAATTATATGAGTGCACCTCTGCTGTCAATCTGTCTAGCATTACTGTAGATCCCACATTTTTTCAGGCCAGACAAACAGTCAACCCTCCCTTGACATTCATATAATTGACTGCAATAATGATGGAAGAGCACACTGATCTGCACTGGACTAATGTGTCTGACTCGCCAGATTATTGCTGGGTGTATGAGCAGATAACCAAGAAGATTGCTCCATCCTCCACTATCCTCTCGAATAATTCAGTCAGATTTTCTATTCGCTTGTACAAGTACAAGTAATGGGTGCTGGCCACTACTTTAACTTGGAATTACAAAAATAAAGGTAGACTTATAAAGCAGATCTACACACTTAACATATAAGGCTCAGTAATTCCAGAGATATCCCTTTCATTGCTTTATAAAGTACTTTATGACTTATGCTATTCCTGCATTATTATCGTTTTCGGTAACAAAAATAGGGAAAGAAAAACCAAAAGATGTCTGTTTTATTATGACACTGTGAGACACAAAAGCCATAGCATTGCATCAACCAGGTCAGGTTTTGATGCTGTGGGACCAGAGTGAAATGCAGAATGACACTCTGCTGCCCACTAGTGGTCTCCTCATTCTTCACCAAGCCGCTTCAATGAATCATTTAATAATTTCAAATTCACTATAAGAACTATAAACTATAATTGCTTCAGCAGAGTTTCATACATTTTTTGTTTGCATTTGGTATATTTTCTCTCTACATCTTTATCTTGTTTTCACTTTGATTAGATGTAGGTTATGTTCAGAGATTGTCTTAGTTAGAAAATGCTTTCGGAATTTTAGTAGTCTTGTGCCTCTAGTCATTATTTTTGACAATATGACACAAGCATTTGCTTCCCCTCAGTGGACAAATTCCTGAGACATCAGAGCGAAACTTCCTGCAGAAAGCCCAGATGCTGGAGACATATGGTGTCGATCCCCATCCATGCAAGGTTGAGTGTTGTTTTGCAATTGCTAATGTACCATTTTTCGGGGTAGACACTTGAAAATATGCTCAATATGTGCTCAAACTCACCAGAAAAAGTACTAATCATAATTATTGTGCATGTTTCAGGACGTGTCGGGGAACCCAGCCTTCCTTGCCTTCACACCATTTGGTTTTGTGGTACTTCAGGGAAACAAGAGAGTTCATTTTCTCAAATGGTGAGCCGAGCGAGCGTCACTCTCTTGTGTGTTTCATGCAGAGAGCTCTATATATAATCCATGTTTGGAAAATTATGTTTCCTGCAAGTACAAAGTGTGGAGTACAGCTGGTTGTAAGAGTCACAGTCGACAAACCTTCTCCATCTGCCTCTACCTGTGAGAAGTGCTGGAGGCGAGCATGTACACAGATGGCTGAGCAGGAGCTTGACGGACAAACTCAGGGGAAGTTTCAATCAGAGTTGGATACAAGCCTCAACATAGATTCCAACTGAAATGAGTTTAGGAAAAGTCTTTGGTTCTCTCTGGTGTGTGTGTGTGTGTGTGTTTTTTTTTTTTTTAAACCAAGGAGGTTACTGTTCCCACAATGTCGCAAGGCCTTTTATGTATTGTGTTTGCAGTATTTATAATGGCTGTATTTGTTTGCTTTCAACAGCACTCAGGTTTCCCTTGTTCTTCATTACCTGCCTTTGGGGAATATTATCGCTTATTTGTTTTGCCAACCAAACACAGAGCTCCATGACTGTTTATGTGATTTCAGAGTGGCTGTCATGAATATTTAAAGATGCTGTGGCTTTCTGTTTCTGCTCACTTTAAAGCGTAACTGTTGCTGCGCTTTCTCCCCAAACAGGAACGAGGTGACCAAGCTCAAGTTCGAAGGCAAGACTTTCCACGTATATGCAACTCAAAAGGAGGTGAGAGCATAAATTGTTGGATGTAGGATGAAAAGAGGTGAATCATGTTACATCGTCAATGTCTGTGCAATGCGATCCTTATTGTCTCAGAGTGTTATATTGTCCTGCACGGTTTCTCATTTTCAACGTGCAGGACCAAAAGATCATCTTGACGTACTTTGCACCCACGCCAGAAGCATGCAAGCACCTTTGGAAGTGCGGCGTGGAGAATCAAGCTTTCTATAAGTGAGTCCACCGCTTCCTTCCATTTGTTTACCGGTAATTTCTCTTATTACCTTGCCATCATGATGCAGTTTCCCGCGGTGCATCTCCGGGCAGTCTCCTTCACGTTACTGTCACAGCACCTTATAGTGTCCTTAAGAGCCCTTCCCCCCTGGTTGTTTATCAGCAGGAATATTGGGTGCGGGTTGCTGTTGACCTTTAGGAAAGGCGTGTGGGTTGGCACGAGACCGTAAGCACTTCTGTGCTGCTTCTGAGATAGGGCTCTCCTGTGTCAGCCATGAGTAATAGTGCAGGTCTGCTCTGCTCTCTGTGAGCAGAGTGAGCTCACTGGGAGCGGTATCATAACGAGTCACACTGATGAGGGTCATGCAGCGGGGTTAAAAACAAAGAGGGGAAGTAGCAGAGATTAGCACGTGCCTGGGTGGAAGAAATATGATGTGACCTTTTGATAACTCTCAAGTGGCGAAGTGATAATCTTTTATCAGCCCCCCCAGTTATTAGGATTTTCTGTAATCAGAAGTCCGGGTCATTAAAACACAAAAGGACATGATGAAGAGGCGCAGTCTTTCAGATAGGCACACATAATCCCTTGAAAGCAAATGGAACATTAAAAATTAATGTGTCACTTGCTATGACAATATAAACATATTGAATACTGTATGGAGCTGCGTTAGGGATGCTGTGCCAATAGTGTAAAATACATTGTGCATAATTCATTGAAAGGGCATTTGATCTCTTTCTTCTTGGACTCAGAAAATACAAATGCATCTCAAAGAAAAAGCAGTCCAATGGAAAATAATTTTTGCCATAACTTAATCAAAATGGGAAAACATCCAAATATTTTACTTTGTTGCACATAAGCTGAAATATTTCAACCTTTTGTTTGTTTAAATATTTATTTTTGTTTAGCTTATATTATATTGAATGATAACATTTGAGATGCACTTTTATAGTGAGAGAGACACTGTGTGATGATGTGACGTACATTTACATGAGGATTATCGGTTTTCCTTCCAGGCGTCTCTGTTCAACTGCAGTTGATTTCATTATCATCTCTTTTTTTTCTTCCATCAGACTTGAGAAGTCAAGTCAGGTTCGCACAGTGTCCAGCAGCAACCTGTTTTTCAAGGGCAGCCGTTTCCGATACAGGTACGGTACACGACAAGGTCGCAGGACTTGTGATGGGGGTGGGGGGACGACTGTGGATGCCCCCTCTTTCCAGCTGAATTGTATTCCCAGAAGATGTAGCCTCTTGGCTTTCTGTGCTGTGACGATAGCCTACTTTTGCCTGCAGGGCAGTGCTGACGCTTCACAAGACAGAGGACAGAGGGGGCAAATGAAAGAGACTGGTCAAATGATGTGTTATCACCTTGGATATGCTGTAAAGCTGCAGATGAAAGCTTTGCTTTGTATTTGTATTTATTAATTTATCAAACAATATTCTGTATGAAAAATGAAATAGGATTTGAAATGATTGGAAACTGAATCTTTCTAAACTGTAAAACCATCATATAATTGAGGTTATTACACATGTACAGATTTGTTCTTGCTGAAATGTACGATACAAGTAAACATATAATTATCACACTTAAATATAATGTTGCTAGAGTGGTCTTAGTGTAGTGTCTTAATATGAAGTTTATGCTGCAGTGGAAACAACCCATTCATACTGGGAATTTAGGGCTTTTATATAATTATTGTCAAAAATCACAAAACCTGTGAAAATCAAATAGAAACAATGCAAAATATTACACTTTGAGTCAACTGACATGGAAAATAAGTATATTATAATTTTGATTAAGTCTTCATTCAGTGGAAAACGGCGATGACATTTTACCCTCTAGCCAAGTCAATCCAATGCAGTTTAGTGTTGGAAGGGCGAACCATGATCATTGTTTTGGTATTTTATCTTGCGAGTCTGTCTGTGTGCATTTGTCTGACTGGTGGTAATTCAGTTAAACAAAGCTGAATTCACCAGGTTTATTCAATCATGATGCCCATGCACAGTACTCATCCACTGCAGGAATGACTCTCATAGCATTCGGCGAGACGAGAGGGCTTGGTTTTGTGTGCGTGCGTGTGTGTGTGTGTGTGCACATGAAACTCATCCTGAGCATCGTCTTTGTGCTTTATAACAGCGGGCGAGTGGCAAAAGAGGTGATGGAGCAGAGTGCCAAAATCAAACGTGAACCTCCAGAAATTCACAGGTAGAGTTATAAACTCAGAAGACGTCAGACTGTTTCGTCACACTTCTGTTTGATTTTCTTCCATTTTCTTAGGCACCAAGGTACTCTTGATGTCTTTGTCTCAGCACTGCCTACTGGCTACAGTAGGAGTTGCCTACATTTACAGCTCAGAATTTCATGCTTGTGTGTCTGTGTTTGGTTCTGCAGGGCTGGCCTCGTGCCCAGCAGAAGTTGTCCGTCCATCACTCATGGGCCTCGGCTCAGCAGTGTACCACGCACACGTCGACGAGCTGTGCACATATCTATCATGGAAGGTAGGAAATGAAATTACATTTTAGTAATAAACACATCTGAGCTTTTTTTTGAACACTTGAATTAGATTCAGCAAAGAAAAACAGGAACATAAACGGAGAGATATGGAAAGTAAGAAGCAGACTGCCAGGGAGCATGAAACAAAACAAAACTCAAAATTATATATTTGTTTGCGTGGGTTTCTCCCCGTAGTCCAAAAACATGTATGTGAGGTTAATTGGTGACCCTGTATTGCCCCTGGGTGTGAGTGTGTGTGGTTGTATATGTATGTCCTGTGGTTGACTGGTGACCTGACAGGTGTATCCTGCCCTTGCACATAATACAGTGGGATTGGCTCCAGCACCCCACAGCCCTGAACAGGATAAACAGTGTAGAACTTGGATGGATGGGGAAAAAAAACGACCTTTCATTTTTCTTAACAGAGTCCTTTCAATGACCTGAAAAAGATGTTGTTTATACTTTAAATTTTCAACCAAATATAGAACATAAAGAAACGTCTTAATAGAGACGTCTTTGCTATGACGTTTCACTTTTCAAACAGATTTTGACGTAGTATAAACGAAGGCAAAGGCATCTTTTCAACATCTTGAAAAATCTCGGATAATGGCTATGGCATTGTAAACCACTTGGCACAAAATTACAATTGGATCACACCCATTTTTGAGAAGACCCATATTCACTTGCTCTCCCACGTGCAGTAATCGGAGCTGTTTGGCCTCGTTCATGCTGCTGGAGCACTTTGCAGGAGTGTGCATCAAGTCAGTTGCTCCTCACTCCGATGCAGCCTGTCACAGATGTGTGTATGTTTGTGTGTAGGCCGGCCAACACAGCAGCAGCTAAAGTCACACTTGCCGGCTCCGGGCCTAGAACAGGTGGCACTAGTGTTTCTGTGAGTGTGGTGGACACAGCAGGTACATGGGCCTGATCAGCTTTGAGTAAAACGGTCGCTCTTTTTTAAAGTGCTAGCTTTTTTTTTTTTTTGCTATAAGACAAATAGAGGTTTGTTGGGTATACTGACAGTTTTTTACTGTGGGTTCACGGTGTTTCCCACCCCCAGTGTGTGCTGACTGGGTGCCTTACAGTGGTATTAATACCACAGCTGAAAATAGCCTTGGTCTTCTACTCCATGTATGTCACTGGCTTGGGTGGGGCTAAAGCTGGCCAGACCAATGCTGGGGGTCATCGTGCTGTTCCAGAGACCTGCCGCTTCATCTCTGCCAGCGGCCACTGAGGCACAAGCCTTCGGCTTACCACCAACGCACCGTGGCCTGGACTCTGGAGTGGGACCATAAGGACGGGGATAAGCACGTGCACGCTGCAGCCATGGTGAAGTGTCTGATCCGCATCACCACCCGGGTGAACGTCCACCTGCGTATGATCAATCACTGCTACCGGGATGTGAAGGTTCGCGTGCTGAGCCTGGGGCCTCGTATGCTGGGCAAAGCCCTGGGCGTCCTGCCTCTCTACCCTGCCCTGACAGGACAGCAGGAGTCGGCCCGTGCCACTCCTCTTCCCAGCACCCCCCTCCCCATCGAACATCCCAGCAATGCTCCAGGTAATCTCACCATGGGGAGAATCCTTTTTTTTTTTTTGTTTGTTTCAAATCGGTCTCTTTGGAGTTGTTGAAAAGAGAGCAATCTCATTCCTGTGGCACTTTCTGGTAATTGTGGTTGTCTTTTTGTTGGGTTTGGTTGGTCCACTCTTTATATACAGTAGCTCCTGTCTTTGTTTTGAAGCATTATATTTCAAGTCGTCTGTGGATTTGGTGTGTGCATTTCTTTGCGGCCATATCATCCTGTACTTAACTTGGCATAACAGCGGATAAGATGAGTCAGATGACCTCAGAAGTAAAGATGGCTCCCAACACTCTTCCAGCCAGTAGGCTGCCTCCTTTCCACTTGAAAAGAGTTTCATGTCAGCAGAGGCTTAGATGCTGGACATAATCTGCCCTACTTTTCCAACAGTTTCATAAACTCCTTTTTCATGATGTGCTTCCTCATCAAAAGCTGAATTTTAATCTGCTCCCTTTATAGTGAAGGTGTAATGTTGCTGCTCTGACGTTGTGGAGAATGTGATCTCGTCAGCAAAGACCTCGTCTTCACTGACATGTACACTGTGAAGGGTCTCTTGTGTACTGTACTGCCATGTTTACTGCGGTTAAAATGGTTCAGCTGGTTTTTCTGCAGTAAATCTTACAGCTGTTACTGTTTCTCTGGTATATCTGAAAACTGGCATCGAGCAGCGCATCAATATTATATCACCACATGAAGCCAGATGTTCTGTAGAATAGTGTTAAAGCATTAAATAGTTTTGTTTTTTTCATTTCTTTCTTCTAGATTTAAAGGTTTCATTACAGCAAGGAACAGTTATGATTTCCTTCAATTACCAAGCTATTCAAAGTCTTTATCTACATCACAGAAGAGTGTTTATCGAAAATCTCATGTGTGTACTAAGTGAAAGCACCAGGGTGTGAATGCTACAGTACTTTTTTAAAGATTGAAGACAAAGTATTTGCTTGTTTAATTTTTACAATATGTAATAGTTCAAGGTCCATCAAAATAATGTTTTCAGCCGTATCAGCCAGCACTTCCTCTGCTAAATGTTTATAAGCAGACTGTAGTGAAGTGGTTAGTGTTGTTTTAAGAAAGTCTATGGCAGCATTGGGAGTATTTTAAAAAGTTTTATAGAATCCTTCCTTTGGGGAATCCTGACTATACAAATGGTGAAAAGACAAATCTTAATGTACATAGTTCGATTCTTATTAGGTCTGTGTTACATGTCATGCATGTAACTCCATTACTCATTCTTTTATATGTCTGCTTTCATATTGATCAATATCATGACAACAAGTTTACATTAAACTGATTAGTTCACAATGAACTTATTTTCCCCTTGGTAATGTTGACATGGATGTTTCATAGGTTGTGTATTTGTATGTTTGATTTCTGCACCTGTGGCTTACAAACTGTTTGAAAACTGCTGGTCTGATGTTACTTATAGAACTGTTTTTTGTTGTTTTTTTTCTTGCTTGGGCTGCATAGTGGTGTAGTGATGAGCAAATGGCAATCTTGTCTCATAGTGAGAGATGTGGAATCTGGCCAGGGCCTTCCTGTGTAGATTTTACATGTTCTCCCTGTGTGTATATTTCCTCCCACATTCTCAAAACATGCTTGTGAGTCTAAAATTGTCCCTGGGTGTGAATATGAGCGTGAGACTCTCTGTCTCTCTGTGTTTATCCTGTGGTAGACTGGCGGTCTGTGTAGGTGATCTGTGTAGCCTGCCTGTGCTCATTTGGAATTGCATCACTTCCTCCCGCTGGATTATAAAACCTGTTTTTTTTTTTTTTTGTGTTCTGCATTATTTTTCAAATGTTGCAAGTCTGACCACAATGTGGATGCGAAAGCTATTCTTGTGCCTTTTGATATTTAGTATTGATTCCAAAATTAACCCCATTAAATTCAAAAGAACACTACAAGGAAAAGCAAAACTGTATGAAGAAAATGTTGTAAACTCTACATTGTGCAAAAACCAAACCAAACAAAAAAGACATTACAAAAGTATGATGCTTTCATGTTACACTGATGGCAGCTATCTTGAAAAAACAAAACAAAAACTCTGAGTCCTCGACGTTGCCCTGAGATCCATCCATGTCCTGCTTCCCGCCAACAATCTGACTCTCAAAGTCAGCCAACTGGATTACAATAGAGGAGTAGTTACTACAAACTCAGTTGTATCAATGATGCAGCAGTCTGTTCTAGTTACTCACAGCGGGCACTTGCAGGGTGAGGACAGGCATCAAATGGCATCAACAAAATAAGTTGATGTCAAAATAGCACTTTTTTGTGTGTAAAATGTTACTGAAAAACATTTAATAAAGTTGTTAGGTTATGATGTTGGAGGTTGCTCCCAATGGAGGTGGAACATCATGGCCGTCACTATTGATGTGTGAATGTGTGCATGTGGGAATTTGGAAGTGCTGTGAAACTGCTGAAGCTGTGAAAAGGCTGTGTGAGAAAACTCCATGTATGTGACCCACGTATTAAAAGAAGTTAGACACCCCTGGATTAATCTGTGCAATAGTCTTGTTTGACTTTCCCCTGGTTCTTCTGTCTCTCTGAATCCTTCTACCAGGTCTGGAGTCTTTGCGAGATAGTGCCCACTCTACACCAGTGCGTTCAGTTTCCCATGGGGAGTCCTTTCTCCCACGCTCCCGGAGCCAGGCCACAGATGCCAGCGAAGGCGCGGCGGTCATCTCGGACGAGGCCTACAGCCCCTCAGACAGCGTCCTGCCCACCCCGGTGGCTGAGCAAAGCATGGAGCTGGCAGCCTCTCGCCAAGTCAACGGCGCACCCTGCAGCATCGAGGAGGAGAAGGAGTCTGAGGCGGGCACTCCTATGCAGGGAGGAGGTGATTTTGGTGCGGGCGGTAGATCTGCACAGGAGGGTGGAGGGGGGGACTCAGCCCTCAGCGAGGTGGAACAGGTGAATAAGTTTGTCTTAAGTGTCCTCCGTTTGCTCCTTGTGACCATTGGACTCCTCTTTGTCTTGCTCCTCCTCCTCATCATCCTCACCGAGTCAGACCTTGACGTTGCATTTTTAAGTGATATCCGCCAGACCCCCGAATTTGAGCAGTTCCATTACGAATACTTTTGTCCCCTCAGGCGGTGGTTTGCCTGCAAGCTCCGCTGGGTGGGCGGGTTGCTCATTAACAAGTGAGAGTGAGGTCGTAGAGGCCGTAAGCCCATTCGGGGGTCTGAGAAGACGGTTAGGACTCCGGAGTGATGGAGGGCAACCCAGTCCCAACCATGAACCCTGCTTCTCTCATCCTCCTCCTGCAGACATACAGCTTGGACCACCCCTGGTAATACCAGGCCAGGATCTCTCTCCCCCCCTTCTTTCTCTATTTTAAGTTGCACCCTGACCCACCCACCCACCCACCTCCTCGTTTCGTTTCACTTTCGTTCATTTTTCGTCTTCTTCTTCTTCTTTTTTTTTTTTTTACAAAACCAGGATATTTTTTTTCTATTTTTTTTTTTTTCTTATTTCAAATATTTTATTTTTACAAAGGAAAATGATGTGAAATTGAAGCATTTTAGACAGTTCCTTTTATACTGGAACAGAAGATTTTGTAGCAACGGATGAACGTTGCCTTCATTGTTTATTGCTTTTAAACATGTATTCGCATAGGAAAAGAGAAGGGATGATGAATGGTAATCAAGAAAGTTTAATTGTATTTATAAGATGGAAGTGAGTCATGTTATGAGTCAAGAGGCCTCGTGCTGTCAAATGCATGTGAGTCAAAGTGGTTTCACACCTTTTTGATGGTGATTCATCTCCATCAGAGGTGGTCCACACCAGTGGTTCCCATCCTTTCTGCCTTGGAATTCCCGTTCTAGAACCCCACTGCAGATCCTCTGTCCAACATCTGTTTTGCTAAAACATTAGTGTGAAGGCGAAAACTGTCAAACACACCCTGTTTCAAAGAGGAGCATTCAAAATGAATGCAATGTGTAGTTTCTGGTTTGCTCTCGATTTGGAAAAAAAAAAAATCTAATTTATTTTTTATTTTTTGGCATGTTCAAATCTCTCTTTTTTTTTTTTTTTACAACATCAGAGCAGTTAAAAATCGTTGTATTTCTGATGGGTTAAGGGGTTCCTGGACCCCTGGCCGGAAACCACTGGTCTGGACAAACAGAAGCCTCAACAGAAAACTGGAGCAGCCTGAAAGTCTGAACGGAGAAAAAGTGAGTTTGTAAGACAGAGCAGACGGGGTGATTACCAAATGCCTTTTTCTTTCTTTGTTTTTTTTTGTTGTTGTTGTTGAAACGATATGAATGACTGTCAGCGTTTTTGTTTTTCTTCCCTGTGGATTGTTAACACACCTTAAAACTTTAGTATAGAACGCAAACTGATTTGATGACACGCAAATGCATTTTCCTGGCATTTTACAGTTGAAATAAAATAATCCAGTTCCAGTAGTTTTATGTGAGCCAGGGCAGATTAGAGAAATCCTCATGACGAGCGAGGAGGCACTGGCACCAATAGATGATAGTCAAGCTAGATGTGCAATGTTGATATGGTTTAAAAAAAAATAATGATTATTCAAAATATTTGGAATGTGCTCATTTGTTCACTTGTGTTTCCCTCCAATTATCTTGAATTTCATCAAGTTGAAGTTTGATGAATTTCAATTATTTCTTTCTATAAAGAGTTTATGACTCATTTTGGTTTCATATCAACCTTGCTCTTAGGTTCATGTATCAGACGATATTATTATTGTTAGAATAAGAGTAATGATGTACTTTTTGTACAAATTAGTTTGTTTCCTAATATATATATTGACAGGTTTTCCATGTATATTTTAACAGAACTGAAATGTTATTTTGTTATTGAAGATTAAATTATACCTTTTTTAGCGCTGTGTTTCGAGTAAGGTCAGAAGCATTCATGGCAACTTGGAAAGGGATTTGAGGAAAAAAAACAAAAACCCACAGAAACGGGGCTTTTATCCAGATCCACTCAACACTGATCACACCTCATCGCTCCACCAGCAGTGAAACCACCTTCAGCAATTCTAATGTCCGTTATAAATATGTATTTGTATCAAATGAAATCAGGCACAAATTGCAAATAATCTCCAAACACACATTTTTCATCTTTCTAAAATTTACTATAGCTTATTTTTACTGATAGGTACAGTATGTATTATTTTTTTAGTTTGAAAAAGCAACAATCAGTGTTGTGATGCAGATATATGTACTGAAGGAAGTGAGCGAAGCAGGGAGCTCCAGTATTTCCACTCTTATAAATCCAGATTCGTGTCGATCTTAAGTCCACTCAGAAACATGCAGATCACATAAGAAAAACAACAGAAGATGGAACCCTTATAAAATGCTAACAACAAAAAAACAAAGCTAAAAAGAATAATACTGGATACTACAATGACCTACTAATGCCACCTAATGCACAAAAGTGGCATTACATATTTTTACATACTGCACCTTTAAAGAATTTGAACAGGTGACTGTGAGCCTGAATGTAGAAACTCATGGCCGAGCCGCTTAAATTAATTCAAGCAATAATATCCGAGAGGACGTGTTGTACGAACGCAAGCTGTGCTGATGTTCAGTACTCCAGCACGAACGAGTGTGATCTTGTTTTCATAGTTACATTAACACTATTTATTGGTTGACAGCAATAAAAAAAAAAAAAAAAAAACAAGCTATGATTTAGTCGTTTAATTTTTTTTTTCTTTGTGTCTGCTAACATGATCATGATCAGGACTAAGAGTTCCTCAAAAATCTTTTCCAGTACGTTTCTTTGTTGTGCTCCTTCCACCCATGTACATTTATTTGTACATTTCTATAATTTGTGCAGTCCGATAAGAAAAGCACAACTATGCGACTTGTGTCGTGTGCTGTTATTAGTGTCATTGAGTCAAACTGATACTTTCCCCGTGCCGTTATGTTGAATATCAGTGCTCATGTGATGTCTCCTATGTGATTGAAGCAATGTCAACGAAAATATTAATTGTTATCAGACTGAATTGGCAGCTATTTTGAAGATTGTATAGCAAACATTATTTTCCCAATATTTGATTTATAACTGCTTCTGTAAAGGCCGGCTAATCAAGCAAGAAATATTGATAGTAACTGAATGATCGGTTGAAGTCATGTACAAGATGTTTTGTAATTTATAAATGAATTATGAGCTTTCTGAAGTACCTGCTGACTGTGGTAACGATGTGCATCTCAAAAAATTTGAAACCAATGGAAGTTTGTTTATTTGTTTATTTATTTAATTTATTGTGACAGTGAAATGTCCATATATATTTTAAATCCATGAAAATGAAATAATTAATTCTCTTTCAATCTTCATCATTTTGGCTTCCAATTCGCAAAAATAAAAACTAACCTAAATATTAGTGTTTCATATAAGTGGGTATTTGTCATACCCCCCACCCCCCCAAAAAAAAAAAAAACCATGATTATCACTAATAAAAGAAAATGCTTGAAACTTTTGAGCTACTTTTAGTATGAAAATAAGGAAAAAAACATCTCAAAGGTTGTCATGTTTTTTGAAATGCATCTTATTTGAGTTACTCTGTTACATGTTTATTTTTTTTTTTTAATGTCGGTCAATACAAGAGGACATTGATGAATCTATTATACAGGATAGTGTAGAATGTGAATCCTTATCCCGTCATATTTCAGTCAGGCTCTAATGCCTCACAGCTACAGGGAGCAATAACTGTCCTATCTGCTGGATTCTGAGTAAAAAGCATGTTTTTACTGTGTGACATGTGGGCTACCTCCTGTACCAAGTGGTGCATCAGTGCGACTGTATGAAGGCCGAGGATACTCAAAGTGATGGTATTGGAGGTTTAGACAGGAAAAGGAAAGAGAAATCAAAGCCACAGCAAAAGAGAGTGGAATTCTTTAAAAAAAAAAAAAAAAAAAAAAAAAAGGGAATGGAGGGCACGTATTGACTCATCAATCTACTGGCTGTTCTGGGTATTTATTTCGTTGATTTTATTTTCTATTTTGTTGCTGCCGGTTTTTAGCTGCTGCACTGGATGGTGCTACTTGTTTTCTTTGCTCCTGTGTAATTGTGAGCACAGTAATCGTAGACGTGACCGCAGAGTAGCAGGCACTTTGGCGTTGTGGCTGGATCCACTCCTGTAGCTCATTATCTCTCACGACTCGCCACACATATCTGTGGCGAAGGGCAGCAACACAAACTCCGCAGCACCAGTGCTGGAGGAAACGTCATACCATTAGAATAAAGCACATACTTTCTATCAAAAATGGCAGCAAGGTCAGGGAGGGCTCTTCAGTGTATTCTCATACTTAATATTTACCCTTATCCCGATGGGTTGCAACAAGCTGCAAAGGCTCTTCTTTGCTCTCATCAGGCAACGTCTGCACTGCACTGAGCTCCATTTGGGTTGAGGTCTAATATAAATGAGGTGATTTTGACTGGAGGGAATCATTTATTTTTGGTCCGGAATTCACTGTTGTCCATTTGTAAGACTGTTGCTCCAATGTTGAATGAACTGAATCCAAATTTCAAGCAATTTCATCTGAAATTCATTCTGGTAACATTTGGGCAACATAAGCCAAGCATCAGTACGGTGTCATTCTTAGTGAAAATTGTTGCTGCTTTAGTGTCTTTTCTTGCATTTTTTCATGTCCCCTTTTGTCAATTGTTGCATCCCATTCAGGTAGGCTTCTAACAAGACACAGAGCAGGGTGGGTCTACTTTTTCTGTTCTTTTTTTCATCCTTTTTTACTTCTTCACTGAGGTCACAACTCATCAGTCGAGCCAGCCCAAGTTATGTGATATTGTTTGCAGAGGTGTCACTCCTACATTTATCAGCATTATGTAGCTTCAGTGGTTTCTCTGAACATATAAGCAACAATATTTAAAAAGGCAGCAGCATTCAAGGAGCAATAACCAGAGCAAAAAGACTTGTGTTTTAAAAAACCCACTCATGAATAGTGTCTGATCAGTACAATGTGTTCTTGCTGTTTCTGGAAACCCACTTACCAAGTTTCTGTTGTGCTGACTCGAACAGGGATGTGACCGCTGGGATGTTGAGTTATCGTTGCATTCAGTGCTAATATTTCATCAAGAAAGATCAATTTTCCTTGGAGACCTCTTTGTTCTGCTGTTTTATTTGCCGTCCCATTATTAAGTGGCAGACTGTGCCTGGACCACAACGCTGCAGTTTACCAAAGCAGAAAATATGAAGGAAAGGAGGCGTCGTCTCATTCAGCCACACGTTTCTCCGACTCCACATCTCCAAGCCCGAGAGAGGAAGCGGTGTCCAACTGTCATAAACTGTAATATTCACTGTAATGGCTACTCTCATGTCTTACTTTGTCTTTGCAGGTCTTTCCTGAAAGAAACCCCACTTTACATTTACTGTGTCATGTTTATATCCTGCATTTTTTTTTTACTTCATTTGTCCAGATGTTTAATGATTCATGATCAAAATTGAAAGAAAGGAAATCGGTTTGTCTATTTAACCAAAAATAATCCATTGTTCACCAGTAGGTAGAGTTTGGTTTAGAATTAGATGGACTGCTGATGAACATGGGACACAATGACAGAAACCCCTGCACACTGTAACACCTGGGTTTTCAAAGTGTGGGAGCATGAGCCTCCATCTTACAGCCCCCAATTCATAAGCTATTAATAATCACTGCTGAGATTCATGGCCAATAAAAAAGCACAACTCTTCTAATTTGAAATACCTATTGTTCACGTGAGGAAAAGGCAACTTCCTGACTCTGCTTCTCAGTTTTCAGGTGTGTCCCCAGGGGAGGCCTGCCCGACAATTTGAAAACCACTGGTTTTTACCAGAGAAACTCCTGGATTGGTTCCATTAGAAATGTTATTAGGTTGATACTGTGATTAACGGTTTGCAGACTTGAGTTCAATCAAAGGAGGTGTTCCTCTTATTGGGTCTCTTTTACATATTATCTATATCCAGAAAGACAAATACATTTGAAAACATATTCATGATGGGTTTTTTTATTTTAATTTTTGAGGGTGTTTTTGTGACTGAATGAAATTACATCATTAAAATTGATCTAATCTTAATTGGGGAGTTGAATTTGTATAAGACATAAAAATGGATGATGCTGTTATATATATATATATATATATATATATATATATATATATATATAATCTCCATGTGCCAAATCCAGTTCTTGTTGCGTCTGATCCATTCCGACCCCATGTTTGTACTGTAGGTAACCTTCTGTACAAGTCAGTATGAAATATTGTTTCTCTCCAATAGTCCCTTGTAACTGGTGCCATTAAATAAAACTATTCAAACTTGAAATAAACTTTAAAGAAGAAAATGTGACAAGGCTCAGCCTGTGGTTTTGTGAGGCAATAATTACAGCAGCACATGTGATTTCATGGGATATCTTTAATAGAACAAAGACCTAAAGAGTTAAACAGTCATCCACAAACTGGATTCGAGTTTCGACAGTGGAACAGAACATAAATAGTGAGGACCTTGAATATACAGCTTAGTCCTAAAGTTTGTGAAACTGATCGTTGTTCGTTTTTCCAGTTGCAAATCGAGATCAAGTGATATCGAGTGTACAAATGGGATCTTGTTCACACATTGCCCCGGGAATGTTCGGGAGGTTTCCTTGACCGCAAGATATCATCAAACCCGGGTATATTACACAATGTTTAAATGCTGAAAATACGTGTTTGTGTGAGTGTAATGACGAATTTCCTTCAGAAAGGTAGTGACAATGTACTAGAGACAACAACTAAACTGGATCCTACATTATTCATTCTTCATGTGTGGATTTTGGTAGAGCAACTTTAAAGTCAAAGATATAACACTTTTCTAAAAAGTTCTCAATCTTTTTTTTAAATTTTATTTTGAGGTACCAAGACCAGGACGTCACCCAGAACCAGATTTTTTTTTGAAAAGACAGTCTTCAGTGTGTCTGGCAGAAGCTCCAATTGCTCAAAACATTCTCAACCAGATCTTTGCGGATTTAGCTCCTGACAGAAACAAGTTTCCCAGGATGAGAACTTTGACACATGCACAGCTTTACAGAAAACCATTCTACATGTATGGCCAGTAGGGATTCAACAGAGGGGGAAATGATGTTTAAAGTTAGTGTTGCGTTTGTCTCGGAGCAGAATGGAGGCGTATCAGAGGCATAAACAACCACTTTGTTCTCGCTCAATGTGGTTTACCTACACATCAGGGTGTAATAAAAGTTTAATACACCAAAAACAAAAGCCATGCGTGAAAGATGCCTCTGTGTCATTTCCATTGTTTAATGCCGACCTGGCATCCGTCCTGATCAGACATGGCATTCAAATACACAGTTGTGATTTGCATCCACACAACTGCATTTGAGCAACATTTAACTTTTATTCCCACCTCCGAGCCATTTTTGTAAAATGGCAAACTGCCCAATTATTCGTTAAGATATCATTGTTTCATCATTTAAGATCTATAAGCAATCAAAAAGGAAAACTCTTTCCCTGCTTCTTCTAGAATCTGAAACTTCCATAACTGTTAGATTTAAGCTTCTCTCAAGCTCAAGCTCACAGATTTCTTTTCAAAGAATGATGTTGAAATAATCTTGCCAGAAAAGGCCCGACCTTGACCCCCAGGTGTTTCCTGCGTCCGCATTTTAAAACCAGTCATTTAACGGATTGTCCCACGGGCTTTTTGTCTGCAAGCTGTGACGTCTGGTTGAACTTTTTGCGTCATTGTGATTCGGACCTGTCAGAACTCAAAGTGCTCACATCAAACACAGCTGTATTTTTAACACAGCAGTTACGGCTGAAATCTGAAAATAGCGTGCACTCGGATCAGCGAAAGTATTGAATTATTTATGGGGGTAGTGCTTCTTGATCTAGCTGACACAGTCTTCGTCAACCTTTTTTGGGTTTCTTCAGCAGCACGGAGTACTTCGGGTTTGCTCTGTTGAATCTCATAGTGAACCTGAGGATACATCAGATTGGAAATGTGCAGTTACTCTGGGCTGCGTAAAAGCAAATGCACAGTTACAAAAGCCAGAAATGGAACACAATACACTTGTGGCCGAAACAAATTTAGCTGGTTGATGATATCGTTCTGAGCGCGAGGCGGAACTTGGAAAACTTCTGACGCAGCTTGCGAAAGTTCTTGTAGTCTGGACGGAAATTGTGGCCTCACTGAAAGGTTCAATTGATGGGAGGATTTTTCCATTGGTACCGCTGCAAACAAAAGCAAACTCGAAATTGTGCATTCATGGAAGCACAAGAACACACATGACTGACACAGTGGGCCTCATGGATGACGAACCGGGCCAGTAGGCTTCGCTCGTACAGGCACTCACCTTGGGAGGGAAAGAAAAAAAATATTGATTTGTTTCAAACTGTAGCTGCATGGTGAACCTATTCATGGATATTACACCAAACAAAAGTTCTAAGTTTATATTTGGTGGATTAATTCGTGGTAGTACCAATGCCTTTGTACTTGAACTCTAATGTTGAAAAGTCATCCCTCCTTCCCCTTATGCTGCATTTGTAAGGAATAGGCATTTGTGGGATGTGCAGACATGCTCAGCATGAAGTATTATTATTATTATTATTAGTAGTAGTAGTTGTAGTAGTAGTAGTAGTAGTAGTAATAGTACCAGCACATCATAGAAGTAATAGCCCAAGCGTAGATTCCCGGATGAGCAGCAGTTTAATGATGGGATTTTCCTGAAAAGTTGCATATAAATCCTTATTCACTGACACGTTTATCACCAGACAAGCTTGTCGCAGGGATCTATAGTACTGGATATGACAAGATAATACATGTGAGACAAGTGAGAATTAATCTACTCTGTATTTCCTGATATGACAGTGGGGGTTTTTTTGTGTGAAACATTGCAATCATTTACAAGTTTTATGGAGTCAGAATAATGTAAATAAATGTCAGTCCACAACCTAAACAAAACGTGACAAGAGCATAATACAAGGACAAGTCGTTTATCCAACCAAGAAACATTCACAATGTGTTATTATTATAATACTTTTTTTTTTTTTTTTTAGAAATGGGCAAAAGGGTGGTTCATTTCTGGACCTGCTCAGCAATTATTGATTTGATCGGAGGCACAACCACAGTGACTCCTGGTGAGATGCAGGTAAGCAGCTAATAGCACAAACGTTTGTCTCCACTTTTGTCAGTAAAAGTCTTTGCAAAACGCTTCCAGTGCTTCTCTGGATGCACTTCGTCTGCGCACCGGCAGAGGACGCTGTTTCCACTCCACATTTAAAGACTCCACAGGTTCCTAAAACAATCCCCGTCACATTTATAATATAAATTCTCAAACTGTTTTATAAATAGTTGATTGTTTGTCTAATAAACTTGCCGTGCAAGTAGATATTCCTCACGGTACTTGAGTGCATTTCTAATTAGGTTTGACCACATGAACACATTTCATATTAAGGTTTCATCCCAATTTATGACCTTGTGCAGGTGCTGCATGTGACGTGGTTCATGGCGTAGATAACCTACCCGAGTCAAGACGAATAAAACGCCCCTCATGTTCAGTGACTAAAAGTTTAATAGTTTGTGGATGAAAAGTGAAAGATGAAGCAGATCAGAACTGCGGACCAGTGAGTCGCATTGAGACCGAGAAGGATGCCTTTTTATTCCGTAGATCAGGTGAAAGAGTTTACATTTTAATGATGTCAGGAAGGAAGACTCGAGACAGACAGCGCCATCAGATCTAAGATTTATTTATTTATTTATTTATTTATTTATTTATTTATTTATTTATTTATTTATTTATTTATTTATTTATTTATTTATTTATTTATTTATTTATTTATTTAAATTACACAAACTTAACTGATCAAAAATCCATTATTCTATTTATTCTATTTAATTTTTGATTGATCAAAAGTGTCACTTGAAATAACTCACTGCACATGAACTGCAAAACAAACAAACAAAAAAATGCCATGAAATGTATGTATGTATGTGTTTATTCATTTATTTATTTATCGATTGCTATTCTTCCTGATGTAAAACATTAAATATAACTGGTCTTTAACCTTACAGCTCCCTTCTGCCCATGTCTTGTATCTTCCTGAGCCTCTGCCATGTGACTTTACTCCTTCCTTTACCGCACGTGTCAAGTTTGTTAATTGAACACACTATTGCTAACACCTTTTGAACAAGAACAGCTCAATCCATGTGTGTGTCCTAAACTGTCACGATCAGAGTTGTGCCGAATAAAGTTGGAGAAACAAGCAGATCATGAACCTGAACTACAATCTCACAGGTCAAGTATTATTCCCGATACATTATCAAACTTTGTTATAATGTTATATATTCACTATCATCTCAATTTCTACATTGGTGAAACATGTTTGTTCCACTTTATTCACAGCAGTTATAAGTGTGTCACAAGTGTGTTTAGCTTGTGAGCTTGAACCCCCCCAAAAAAACACTGAATGTGACTGTAATTATGTTTTTTGTATATATTTTGTATTTGAGGCCTTAGTTTATGATGTTACTTTAAAGCATATTCTATAATACTTGAGCATGATGTCACCCGATACATGATCTACAAAAACACTTGAGACAAAATGCCCCTGAGATAAAATGGATTTATTAGCAAGAGGTACCTGGGAAACATATTTGCGTTTATTTGTTGTTATTGTCATCATCATTTTCTTGCTTTCTCGGTTTTGCTTTTTTATTTTCTTACAAAACTCTTATAATAATATTTCTTAAGCTGTTGTCATGAAACATGAGGGTTGAAAGATAATTTTCATACCACTGGGTATTGCTAACAGCAAAAATTTTTATTTGTTTATATACCTTATAAGAGTATGTGCATGTATAAGTGTATACAGTATAAGTATATAGTATTATTCTGTCTGTGAAGGTGTTGCATGCCTACCACATGAGCTTCAAAAGTGTACTGTACATACATAGTAAAAATACATACAAATATTCACAGAATAAGCACTACGTTACTATATTCCTGCTAACAGAAATGGTTATAGACAGGATTACAGTATAAATGCAAAACATTTTGAAGTTGTCTCCTACCTCTAAAGTCATGGTTTCAAGACCACACTGCTGGAGCATTTTAGTGTTAAGTTTGAGATACAACTTGTTTTTGAAAGGATTACACTGTTCCACGTTGAGAAATATGCCAGGTTGCATGTACAAAATGTACAGCACATCTCAGTGAAGTGAATTAACAACAAAGTACAAAATACTTTCTCATGTTCATATAAAGAGCAGATCATCACTCTCTCGTATACTACTACAAAAATAGTGTTTGAATGCTGCAGGCAGAGGTCATTCACATACATTTTATCATAGCTTTTTTTTTCTTTTTCTTTTTTAAAACAGCAATGCATATAACAGTGTGATATATATATATAGTCACGTTCCACAATCACTGGAACAGCAAAAAAAAAAAGGACAGATTGTCTTTTAATTACAGAAGAGCAACAACCTTTTACTCTACAGAAGTAGAACCTGGACCTGAAGATACAACACTTACCATCGCGTGTGATCTTTTGTCAATAGTGTGAGTTTAACAACAGAATAAACATTTCATGAGAAGGAAAACTCACCGTGCTATTGAGGGTGCTTCTTTTTCTTGTTCTCTTTCTTTCATTCTTTTTTTTTTTTTTTAGGAGGAACCAAAAAAAAAAGTTAAATCCAGTACTACATCCTCACATCAATGACCCTGTTTCATCACTGTTAAACTTTTTGTAACTCCTACTGAAGCAGCATAAAGTGGCTCGCATCTCAACTCTCAATTTTAGTCCAATTTTTGGTCAATTTAAACATGAACAGGTGCATCTACAGCCGGAAAATACAAATCTCATAGTTCACTTCCAACAGTGAGATATGCACTGCCTTTAATATTGACAAATCAATAACAGCTGGAATAACAAGATAAGATTAATATTAAACTGGAAACCATAATGATCAGAGTTATATTCCATAATGCATAAAATTATTTGAATGTAGAAATAATTTTATATAATAATCTAATACTTTTATTTGTTTTTGTTTTTTGTATTTTTTAGGATAATAGTAACTTCAGTAATTTCTTAACCTTTCACTTTTTGTTCAGCTCATAGGATAATAGTAACTTCAGTAATTTCTCAACCTTTCACTTTTTGTTCAGCTCATTTAAAATGTTTTTTTTTTTTTAAACAAAAACAAAACAAAACGGAGGCTTGGAAATTATCGGCATCTCTGGAAAAATTAGTTGTACAGTTAGTGCAGATGTGAGCATGCTAACAAAAAACTGAGATAAGGATGGAGTGACTAATGATCAGCATGTTCATCATCAGCAGAACAATTATTTTCTGTGAGAGATCACACATTGGTGTCGCACTGAAAGGCCAGTGATCTGACCTCCATTTGATTCTGTGCCTTCCTGTGTGAAGTTTGCATGTTTTCTCTTGACCTGCGTTGGTTTTCTCCTGGCAGTCCGGTTTCATTCCACAGTCTCGAAAAACAAATAAATGTGATTTTGTGTGATTTTTTTTTTTTCTTTCTTTCTGTGTGTCCACGTTTGGCCTCTGTTGGATAAAGCAGGCATTGAAAACCACAATGAATGACTGGAACATGCTGATATTAGCTTCAAAGCCTATATAACACTACGGGGCTGCTAGCATGGTTGTAGTAGTGGCACACACATTTTGAACTTTTGCTTTCCACTTATTGTCACATTGTGGAGCCCCCTTTGGGCTGGTTTACACTGACACTGACTCTGCCACTGTAAAAGCAGTGAAAGTGATGCAAATACAGCGTGAAAAAAAAAAAGCTTTGTTTTCAGAGTTGTGAGCAGAAATAGAGACAAATTCTTCTTGATTTGGTTGTGGGAAGCACAGAGACACTTCTGCTTTGGATACCTTGCTGTCATGTCCACTGATCATTGTTCCCTGTCTTTAAATACAGGTATATTCTCTGTGCTCTTTTACCTGATTTAATGCAGTTAATTTTTACAATGCTACATTGGTTGCAGAAAAAAAACCCCAACTCAATTACCAAGAGAACAACGGCCAGCAGCACGAGTGCTCAGAAAGTGCAAATTTGACACATGACACGATGTCAAAATAATGTCATTGGTCACTAAAAAGACACATCTGCATGCAATTAAAGTGACCTCTATTATTATTATTATTATTATTATTATTATTATTATTATTATTATTATTATTATTATTATTATTATTATTATTATTATAAATAAAAATAGTTGAAGCAGTTGTCCTCGAGGCAATGGCAACAAATATACACTAAAATGTTTTGTGTGGTCAAACAACTTTAAACATCTACTGTACAGAAGAGCAAATATCTTAAAACATGTACAACTATGCAAATGAAGATCTGTGTGCTAACTGATGTGTGTAATATTAACAGAGAAATTAACGTGGAGGACCACCTTCCCCATCAGTTGGACACTTTCGGCTCAATTCTGAGTGAGGCTTCGTACATGCTTTCTTCATCCAGAACAGAGCTCATGTCCAGTAGATACTGGGCTGACTGAAAAATGAAGAAAAACGACAAGTTTAGAACAGCTTACCATAGTTAAAACAAATCTTTTTTTCTTGAAAATACTGTGCATACTGCTGCAGCCCTGCACTCCCTCTTTTGCTGACGTATTTTCATCACAGTGGGGAATAATCTTTATATCAATTTCACAAAGGTTAAATATACTTTAAATGCACACTGGGAAAAATACATCAAATGATTGTATTTCAGAATCCAAATAAAGCAGAGCTGCCAACTCTAACACATAAAAAATGATGAAAATAATGGTGGTTAGTATGGTGGCCGGGTAGTGCCAATGCCACCATGCAACTGCCAAATCCACAACACAAAACATTGTGGCAGGACTGAATTTGATTTACAGATACACATGTTGGAAAAGACAGAATCACTTCAGACGGACAAAACAGAAAGAGACTTCCTGTGAATACGCAGGATTAGTTACCTTTGGTTGCAGATCAATCTTATATGCTGTTTGTTGAAACTGCCGGATTTCTCGGATGATATGAGAAATCTAAAATAAAGAGGCAACATGAAATTATCTTGTAAATGTGATTTTTAAAAGTAGGACTCTTGTTTGAAAAAGCAACCAAACAACATCTCACCATCCTCATCTTGGAGAAGTTGACCAAGTTGTCTTCGGTGTAGTTTGGCGTTCCCTCCTCGATGAAAGCGAGGTCAGTGAGGTACATTCCCAGATAGGGCACGCAGGGAGGATCACAGCTGGATAGAAGAAGAAGAAGGGAAAAAAAAACACTTGTTATGCAGTTGTATTGTATTTGTGTTTAATTGATCCACTTTGAAACAATGTCCTTGAGTGAACTCACTTCTTCAGAGCCTCCCTCAGGTTTTTAAACCTCCCCTCTGATGACACCAGCTTCTGCAGTTTGTCAATCAATGCTTTTGTCTAGGACAAAAAAGGGGGGGAGGGATTAAAGCATGTTTTATAAGCCTTTAATGGCAACACCATGCGGTAACTGCAATATACAATAGATTGAGAGATACCTGCTTTGAAACTTTCAGCCAGGTCTTCTTGAGGCGGAAAACAGAGCTGCGGTTCAGCGAGGACGTGATCTCCAGCACAGCATTGTAGTTGTGCAGACAGCGACAGATGTCAGCTACGGCCACCCATTTCTCTATGACTGATACTCGAGTGACCACGTCCTCACAGCGCAGGATCTCTGTAGCAATCAGGTTGCTTACCTGATGGAAGAAAAAAACAGATGACAAGTAGTTTATATTTGAGGTAACACTGGATAGTGGAGCTCAGGCCTCAGTTGCGTTGGCACTCTTTCAGTGTGACATACATCATTGAAGTGTTTTGTTGTTCTCATGATGTACGGTGTCTTTTCGTTCTTGTCGTTCTTCATCCAGCCTTGACCGAAGAATTCCCTACGAAGTGAGCAGAAGAAGGGGGACAATGAGCCGATCGTCTGAGCGCTTTTTCGCACGTGTCTGATGAGGAGTGGCGGTGCTCACTCGTATGGGATGACCTTGAACACCAGGTGGTCGAGAAGTGTGAGCTGCTCGGCAATTTCCAGCGCAGAGTGGCTCTCGAAGGTCTCAGCCCTCCCTTGTCCTACCTGGGAGACACAAAACTATAGAATCAATGAAGAATGGCAATACACAGCTTCACCACTTGATGTCATTGAAAGTTACAAAACCTGCATTACACATCAGTTCCAATCAATTTACTGTCCTTTACTAGGCAAACTATTAAATATGCACCACTCGCTCGGTCTGAAATAAACATTTCAAATCAAACAATTAAACCTTCACCCACCAGTTGTGTCACGTCCTCCAGTGTGATCTGATTGTCACCATGATCTTCCTGAGTTAATGTCCTGACAGGTGAGAGGAGAAGGTCAGTCTCTGGAAAAGGCTCAGCCCAAACAATCACTTCTACATGTTTCAATCCTGGAATCACAGAATACCTGATGATATTAGCTGCTGCTTTTCTTTCCTGCGTCAACAGCTCAGGGTCGTGCATCACCTCCTCCAGAAAAGCAATTACTTTTGTCTTTAGCTCATTGTTGCTTTCAAAGTCCTGGAGATGCACAAACAAATCTGTCAGTAGTCTGAACATATTTTAAATATGAAAGGCTGAAATCAATCTTTAATATCCACTTTATAGAGGCTTGACAGCTATTCAGTGTTGTAGTGAATGAGGATTGTAATGGAAATGGGAATACTGCAGAGATATAATGTAATTTATTTTATTTATTTATTTTTATTTGTCCCACATTTACACTTTTTGTAGATAGTGTGTTTAACTTATGACAGACATACTCAATTAAAAAAATAAGTAACATGCTTACAGATTATAAAATAGAAACACAAAAGCATCAAATCAAAGGATATGAAAGCCACATTCAGGTTGGATTATGATTTATATTTTACCGGAGAGTGTTTGGACACCCAGTGCCTCAGCACATTGAGGACTCTATTGGTTGCTGCCCGTCTGATCACAAACTCTTTATCACCATTTCTTTGATCTGTCGGAAAACCTGCAAAAAACACCAAAGGAGGCACATTAAAGAAGAACAGTTAATAGGAGCCATTGACATGATGAGTCAGTGCAGTTTGATATCTTGGCTGCTGAATCATAACCCCCACCGTCTTATAGGAGGACAAGGCCTACGGTCTACAGTTGCTCAGTGCAACAACAAGTTCTGCAACGTGGTAATGCTAAAATAAAAAGTGTTTTTGTTTTGCAACACTGAAGTTCCTTCAGGATTATGTTGAATTACACCGAAGAAACAGATATTGAAGAAACCACTGTCACCAAAGGGACTTTTTCCAACTTAATATTATTGTTGACAGAAGAAGTATTTGGATCCTCTTCTCAAAGAGAAACAACAAACAAAAGCAAGATGATGAAATAAATGCAACAAGTGAATCACGTGTATCTCCACTCAGTACTCGAAGCACACTTCTATCACTTTTGTGTGAAACCACCAGATGAACTCTTGGTAAACCTTGTAAAAACTTTGGATCAGCCCGTCCTGACAGAATAGAGGAGTGGTGTGAATACCTGTGCTGGCAAGTGACATCCGGCGATATTTTTCCTTGGTGGGAGTACCCTCATTGGCTCCTGCTGTGGCGATAGCGAAGGCAGAGGCAGCAGACAGAGCACTGCGGTTGCTGTCCAGCTCTCGGCATGAGGACATCACCATGCCATTGTTGTACGAAAAGAGAGAAAACTCTGAAAATGGACAGATATAATGTGACAATTAATAATTTGCGGCCAAAAGCATCCTCCAGAAGATAGACTATATGGGACCTCATCTCTAAACTGGTGGTCCAAAATCCATCTCTAAACTGGTGGTCCAAAATGTTAGCAGACACACACATTATTATTAAATACAAAAAAACCTTACAAATTAACCCTATAATGCCAAATGCATCAAATTTGATACAACCATTTCTGAGGCCTATTGCATCACCCTATGGTAGAAACTTCACTCAAAACCCTCTTGTAGCCAATCTGATACTTGTCTTCTACCCCCTGGTGGATACCTTTATCACTACAACAATTCAGACACAGCACAGTGGACAATCCAAGATGGCCACTTTCAGATGGTCCCCAACTCACTGGATCAGGGTCAAGAAAATTGGAATTTTTATGATTTTCCAGTGACATTTTCTATGAAATTTTTTATAATATTCTAACATGAGTACTTAATCTGTTGAAGCAAGTTATAATTACATACTTTTTTGCATTTTAGTATATAGTAAAATCGTGCATAAAATGTGTGTTCAAATTTGATACTACAGGTAAAAAATGGAATTTAGTAGTAAATCCCCCAATTGTTATTATCTTTTATTTCTTGGTGCAATATGCATTATATTGATCATTCTGTGTCACAAAAATGTTTTGATCAATCAATTACACATAATACAGATTGAAATGTGATATTTACAACAAATAATTGCACTCAAAAATGGATAAACCTATATTTCTTTATATGGCTAAACGGTACAGCGTTTAAGATGTCCTATGCTTACTTGATGGCAATTCAAGTGATGTAGAGGAGTTGATGTAAGAAGATGATAAGGTTTGGGATAAAGATTGGGCCCCTAATGCAGGCTTTGAATGAGAGAACTCTCGTACTAGTAGTAGCAGCAATGAGGAAGATAAAACTCTTGATGATGGGTTGGAAGAGGAGGGTCTAACAAGGTCACGGGCAACAAAACAGTTCTGGTAGAAGGGTACAGCATGAAGGATGAATAAGACCTGAGGAAACAGGCAAGAGGGTCCATGGATTACAGAGTCAACCAACCCAACGTAATAGTTGTAAGGTGGTGTGACAACAAACCCGTCAACCTGGTGTCCTCTTTTGTGGGCATCACTCCACAAGACCACTTGAAACACTGGGAAGATCAAATAATATGTCTTGGTTCCCAGACCATCCATCGTGGAAACACACAACAGATTCATGGGTGGGGGGGGGGGGGGGGGGGTGCAGAACTTATGGATATGCAGTCTGCCCTGTACAAATATAGTTTCAAAACCAGAAGATGGTACTTGTACATCTGGTGGCATAGTGCCACAGTGGCACTCACCAATACTTGGTCCCTGTACCAAAGAGACCTGAAGGCCTAGAGAAAAATGTCCTGCCCCTGAGAAGATTTCAGGCATGGGTTAGCATTTCCCTGGTAAGTGCAGTAAAAGCAAAAGTCAGGGTTGGTGGACCATGGTCCTGGTGGTCCTCTCCACCACAGTCACCAACATCCCCACCACCACCACAGAGGAGGTGGCGATCCACCAGTGTGCCTCCAGATGTGAGGAGAGATATGGTTAACCACTTCTCATCCTGGGAAAAGCTCAAAGGTGCAAGAACTGCACAGGACACTTTTCCCATATGCGCTGTGGAAAATGCAACGTCCATCTCTGTCTGAACAAGGATAGAAACTGTTTCTATGATTACCACATGGCATCATAAAAGAAATGTCTTGGGAAACAGTCACAGTATTAAAAAATTAAGAGGCAGATGTTCTTGTTGTATTGCTTGAACTGCTATTTTCATGATAGCAGTTTCATGATTCATAATACAAGAAAAAGTTACGGGAAAAGGTAGCATTTTGAAAAAATAATAGGCTAATGTTCTAGTTAAATAGCCTTAACTGATGTTTTCATGCCTACCACTGTTCATAATAAAAGAAAAAGAAAGAGGCCTAAAGAGGCTGACGTTTTTGTTGTATTGCCAGAACTGCATGTAATGCCCAATGTATCATTTACGATACAAAATGAAAAACATATTTGCAAATAATTTTTAAAATTTTTTTTTTCAGATTATGTGTAAGGGCCTAATATAGGTTCCAGATTCAAAAAATCAGAATTTTCTGACCATTATTTCTGGGGTCAGGCATTACAGGGTAAGGGCAATTTACCAGGTCCACTTTGGAATAAAGAAATTGTGTGATTGTTGTTTCAGCAAAACTTCATCTCAGAGCAGATAAAGCAAAATAATTTATTAAAATTTGAAGTAAAAATCATTGAAAAAATATTTTGGGTTTTTTTTAGACTGCAGAGATGCATATTCTCCTTGCACAAGTCTCCACTAGGGAGCACTGCAGGACAACACAACGGTTTTCCCCGAGACCTTCTTCTACAAGAGGCTTTGATATTCAAGATGGTTGCAGCTAAATATAGCCACCAAATATCAGCATAACAGAGGAATCAACAGATTCTCAGCACTCTGCCACGTTTAAATCCGGGCAACGTAGATGGATCGTGAACAGCTCTGAATCCAAAACGTCTCCACAATTATACTTAAATTACATATTCGAGCACAGGCTTTGCTTTTAATCTCTTGTGTCAGTTTTGTCAGAAGATTTAGGAGACAGGGATAATCTTGGCTCCAGTAAAAACCGCCTCATTACTGGGGGCGGCAGGGAAAACACGCTCTCAATGTAGTTGCTATGACACAAGTTTCCCTAACACCCACTCAAGCCAGGCGTCGGCTTTCCCCACATGTCCAAAATCATCGATCAACTGATGCTCTGAGGCCTGATATTTTCTTTTCTATAAAGGAACATTTGCCACGTATAAATATAAGATTATGATCAACTGCAGAGCAAAGTTCCATTATTTCCTCTCTTTCTTTGATTAAAAAAATTATTGTGGTTGGGGGGGGGGGGGTGTTCAGATTCAGCTTGAATACCAGACATTTGATGTATCATTGAGTAGCTGTATTAAATCAGGACAGTTTACCTGAAGAATTTTTGCATTTTATGTTTTTTGGTGTAGTTGGAGACTTGGTGGGAGACGCCTCTGCATCTCCATCATCACTCTGGTTTTGATCGTTGTCACTTTCCTCACGAACTGAGAGGTCTGTGTTGAAAACAAAATGATTGGGGGAGGGAGAAAAAAACCCAGGTCATTACATTGAAATTAAGTTGAAAAACTTTGCTCAGATTGGCTCCAGCTGACTGACCTTGCTTGCACACTGACGTGTCCTCCACCTTGTCTTTTTTGTCCTCGCCCTCGTCAGAGATTTTGCTGGCGATGGGGCTGGACACGTAGAGTTTGTTGATGTCCAGGGTGGTCTTGCTGAATGGGGACACGGAGGAGTACATGCTTGCATAGCCATTTGAGGAGCAGCTGAGGGCAGCCAGGTCAAGAGCTTTGCCCCCAGTGATGATGGGGATGTTGAGGGAAAGCTTGCGTCGGCGGTTGGGGGATGAGTTCTTGGCAATAGCGAGAGGAGGAGGGGAGGAGAACTTCCTGCTGGCCCTGGGGGAGCTCGGAGGTTCTCCATAAAGGAGTTTACTGTTTTGACTGCTGGCAAAGAATAACTCCAAGGACCTGCATCAGGAGTAGATAAATGCATTCGAATTACAACATAGACATTTTGTATGTACTTTATGATCCACATTTTAAGACCACAGTTAGAAAGAAAACAACACCTATTCAATAATTTATGCAACCCAAGTCAACTTAGCAACCAGCAGTTTCTTTTTGGCCATTTCTTGACATTTTAGAGCAGGATACAGGCTGCGGAGTTTCAGAAAACCTTTTCCACTCCCTGCCACTCTCCTGGCGACCTCACGGGTTCCCATAAATAGCACAGCGAGTGATAGTGCGCATGGCCACTGCTGACACAAGCAACCAAGTATAGGTGTCTCACAGTGACATGACAAGTGTCACGGGAGAGCGTCCTGCAGGGCGTGGACGTGGAGAGCTCCCCCTGATCTGAAGCCCACTGTGGGGCCCTCGCTTTTAGGCATGCGGTGTGGCGAGTCAGCGCCAGTGCAATGCTTCGCCAATATTTCACACTATGGATCTTTTGTAGACAAGGGGAGGGTGGGGTCCTGCAGCAACTGAGGTCGGTTGCCATAGAGCAGCAAAGCCCACTTGTGACATTCCTGAAAAAAAACAGGAGGGACTGGACCCAATTAACGCTTCAATACACATACACACACATACAACACACACATGTCGATGCAGAATCATCGTGTCCTCCTGCATTACTTCATCAACAGCTTCTCTGTGCTCACAATAACCAACAAAACAAAGTCCCCAAATACACAAACAAAGCTCCAAAGAGCAATGGACTTAAATGTTCTAGCATCACAAACAGTATTTAGATGCTAATTCAGTCACATGTGACACATTGAACAAATATTCAGGGCACAATGACTTATATTTCCAACTGCCCTGTGTCCATCTTCTGATTCAAAATCACATTTGAGCTTTAATCCTCACAAGACAACAACTGCACTTTCAATTTATTCTTCTATATTTTCATAAAGTTGCAAGAGATAGGCCAAAATGAGTCAATAACTATTTGAAAATGTGTATGTATCTACTGTGCCCATAACTACATGAAGGTTACTTGGTAGTAAATCCACTCCTTCCATACAAGTGACTGGTAACCAGATTCAATTCACTATCTTTCACTAACTTTCACAATTCTGTTTGCAGGACAACATAATAGTTTAAACAACATCCAGGCGTTTCCTAAGTATGTCTCAATCAACTAGGGGATGAGAAAAGACTTGGCTGGTAACTCAGTATAACATTCATCAATATTTATCTTCGTTCAATGTAATTATCACTGATCTGTCGACTGAAGCAATCAAACTGCCCTGCATGCAGGTTGGCGGGAAACAAATATGCTATGGAGAAAAACCCAAGACTGATCTTAATAAATCAGTTTTTTCTTTATGCAGGATGGCGATGCCTGGAGGGATTCCTGACACTTCCAATAAGATTTTTTTTGTACACTAGATCTGCTGTCAACAACTTTGCAACATTCACGTCTGCCCGGCCATGATGTGACTCACCGGGCAGGGATGGCACTGATGGGCTTCTTGTAGATGGTGATGAGTTTATCTAGCACCACATCAGCGGTGGTGAAAACGCGATACGAGTGCAAGAAGGTGTTGAGGAAGTCGATTGAGAGAAAACGCAGATCAGTCAGTCTCTCCAGCAGTCGCTCAACACTGGCGTAGCGGATCTGCAGCACTTTGCATGAGTTCATCATCTTACTGAAACGGATATCCACATCATCGCAGTACAGACTTGAATCTGACCTGTAAAACAAAAACAAAAACAAAACCAGATAAACATCAGGAGAAAAAAAAAAAGCGGCTGACAAACAGCAGCAGCTGCACAGAGGAATAGCTCACTTGATCATCTGTGGCACTGTGACTTTGGAGTTGTCTTCAAAAGCGTTCATCATCAAGCCATTGCAGCGGATGTTGTCAATGCACTGCAGGGAATAAGCAGTTGAAGTAAAAAGAGAGGACAGAAGAAATGTTAGTGATCTGCAATGCTTTCGGTCGACATGTTAAGGTTCTTGTCGGACGGCTGCAGATGTTGATGCGTGCTGACGTGCCTGGCTGATGTCACTGGTCCAGGCAGACTTCTCCTGCCTGGAGGAGGCCACCAGGATGACTGTGAATGACTGACTGTCCTTTGGCTCCACAACAATCTTGAAGTCCAGGTGCTCCATGTCCTGGCCACTCTTGTCTGATTTAGCTTCAAGGTCCAAGTGAAAACAAGAGGTCAGTGTAACCGAATACACAGTTACAAACAGAAAAATTATGATTTCAAAGGCTATAATTTATCAAATAAAACAACTTGACCATCATCATTAAACACACCAGCACTAGTTGGTCATTTAATGTTATGGTACCACACACTGTATGCTTTGCAGCATGCTTTTAGAAAAATAATTTTCAATATTAATCATTCAAAATTTATAAATTTTTGCAGACTGTACTAATTGTACATTATAGAAATCCTCGTACGTGGTACAAATCATGCATACCTCTGTTAGCTGGGACATAACTTAAACACTCACATTCATCATCTGTCCCCTCAGGGTCCTCCATAAGAGTGCAGTCTATAAGTGAGACCACGCCATTCTGCAAACAGCATACAATACATGTGCTGTTTATTTATAATAGCGTCATGTGACTCCACATAATGCAGCATTGCACGACTCACTATTGCGAAACCCCACAAAGTTCACAGTTCAATTGTTGACTCCTTACCACTGTATCACTGAATGAGTGTCGGTAGTTTTTTGAGAAAAGTGTATTGTACTATTCCATGACTGTTTCTAAGACCAGTTTGTATATTTATTATTGGACGTAATGGTGAAAAAGTTTAAACAGTAGTTGGGTACAAAGTGTCAGTGGCCTCGTCAGCAGGTGTCAAAGTCACTGTAAAAGCCATTGGCCATCTTTAACCCTGGAATTCTCTGCTTGTTAATGCGTTAAAATTAGTTGTGATGTTCAGGGTTCTGTGAGATGCTAGAAAAGAGGAGCAGCTCCTCTGCCTGCTCAGCAGCTCAGGCCCACCTTGGTGAGATGAAGCTTCCCCCCAGAACCCCTGGTGCAGATGATTAAATGCTTGGAGAAGAGAAAGCACTGCCTCTCCCCCTCCTTCTTTAGAGACAGAGAGCCCAGTCGCCCACGGGTGATCTTGCCCTTCTCGCTCATCGGCACCTGGATTAGAGACCCTGCAAGAAAGAATAAAAGAGTATGTGCAAATAGAATGAAGAGGGAGGGAGGCAAAGAGAGAGAGACAAGATACATATATAAATGGGAAAAAAAAAGGCAAGGAGGTGCAAGGAATAAATGTTGATACTAAAGACATCAAGTCACTTGTTTCCCATTCTTCCTCTATGCATAAATACATGATCAGTCACATGAGATACAAAGCATTAAACAACCTACTATTTCTGTTTTCCCTGCACTCATCCATCACGGCTTGGAGGGGACATTTGACATTTACAGTCCCAGATTCATCACCAGTATGCCTCAGAACAGTCTAATTACACTTGGAAATTAAAGGCTCTCATGATGGGCAGATTTTGTTCCCCAGAGAGAGAGGAGAGAGAGAGGGAGAGAGAGAGAGAGAGAGAGAGAGAGGAGGAAAATGCATTTTTTTTGTTGCCATTTAAACATGAAGCAATACTGAAGCAATGTTTTTGTGAATCCCCATCTGTGTCTTCATTTCAGAGCCACGTTAGATTGAATATCTCTTTTTGTAACATGTTTTCCAGTGTTTGTGAATATGATGGCTTTATCAAAGACAGGGCACAACAAGGACAAGTATGTAATTTCTCTTTTTTAAATTTAAATCAATAATTCATAATTTCTCTGTGTTTCTCGTGCAGTGTATGCTCTCTGTCCTCTCTGCACCTTCCTGCAAACATCTCCGGCTGCAGAATAATATAGTTGAGATATATTTTTTTAATGTTCATATCAGTCCATAATGTGTTATTTCCATAATGTGTTCGGTATTATTTTTCACTTTCTTTTTTAAGTAATTTTTTGTGTAATTGTTGCTCTTGCGGTAAATGTTCTCCAGGTCTGATTCTCTCCTCTCTCTCGTCACTGATATTCAATCATATGTGAGTTAGTTTGATTTTTTTTCTTTCCTATTTTATTTATTTTCAATATTTTGTGCCATGGGATGATTTTGTTGAGACATTTGGATGGGCTCAGACGATACAGAGGTTGAGAACGAGTGGGTTAAACCATCTCCTCCGGCCTTGATGCTGTGAGATCAGGAAGTTTCACAGGTGCCTTGGAGTGAGGGTTACCTTGTCTTACGAATGTCTGGCTGGTGTCAAGTAGGATCTCACATCCTTCAACAATCATGCGCTCGATAGCCAAGTTCTTTCTGATGTTCTCGGTCTCACTGACTTCATCGTGCATTATTCTGAAACATAAGGGCATTTCATCACTCTCACCTGGCTTTTGCACAGATAAACTAAAACAATTAAAAAAAAAAAAGTTCTTTGAAGAATTCCTTCATTTATTGTCTTTCAGGTTACATGTTAAATGAAAACTCCCCTAAACGTTTCTATGCTTTGAGATACTGATATGAAGGCCTATTTCTCTACCTGGAAAGCTCCTCCAGCTTGGATTTGGCATAGTCCAGGCTGTTTCTCTCTATATGCTCATGGGGGGTGTGGGCCAGGAGCTCGTGGAGAGTCAGAATGTAGCGAGGAATCTAGAGAGACAGACCAGAAAGCGCAGGTTGAGTCACACTCATGTAGAACATCCGACAAGCAGCTACGGACAACAAAAGAAACATACTAACACAAAAACATACACGTGTCAGCCTAATGAGAAGTAAATCAGCGGAGAGCAAAATCTACACTCATCAGCAAAATTTATTATCAACACAGCACAGCCAGCAGAAGGCCCCAGCAGAGTGGACTGTTGGGAAACTGCATACCTTGCCAAAAAAAAAAGATCCATTATTATAGCCCGAGCTCTGAAAACAGCCACTTTTTAGAGACATGAAAAACAGATCAAGGGTGTTCTGAACAAAAGAAAACAAATGCCTGCTGTTCCTGTTGTTAATCACAGATGCTCCAATACAGATCACTGAATCCAAGCTCTTACTGAACCACAGTGGCCAGGAAACGTTTCTAAAACATATCATTGACTAAAGTTAAATTAGATTACATTAAAAAACAACAACAACAACACCAAAACAAATACTTTATATTCCCAGATACTTTTATAAAGTACAACAATTGAGTTCAGAGAGACGCAAATGTGAAACATATCGTATAGGATATTGGATGTAAAATGTACCAAACAACTTGAGAGCCAAAGCAAATGTTCGGTTGGTGAATTATACATCCCAGGTTTAACATTCATATATGGAGAGAAGAACCTGGCTCAAATGGTGAGAAGATCAAGTTAACAACAAATCCGTGTCCAGGCTGCACATCTGCAGCAGGCAAATGGGTCTACATTTATTTTTAGTGTCCATGAGTGAAAGAATGTACTAACCTGGAACATTGGGTAGGTGAGGAAGGTCTCCAAAGTCCTCTCCTCACAGTCAGGCTTGGCCTCATACTGTTTCAGTAGCTTGTCAAAGTCTCGGTTCTGCTTGCAGTGAGCCAGGATTTGCAAACTGTACTGGTGGTTCCTCACAAACTCCTGGTAGATGTTCAGCATGGGCAGTAAGATATCGAAGAGGTCAGCTGCAGAGAGACCCGCGCAAACACAAGAATAACAAGGGCTTAAATCACTCTTAACTTTGGATAGAGTTCAGAATGGGCACAATAGAAAGCAATGACAGTGGAAAAGACAATTCTTACCCAGTACTAATGTTGGCCAGCTTGCTATTCTGGCTTTTAGACCCTGGTAAAATATCTGATGCAGGAACATGATAGTTTCACTAGAAAAAAAAGAAGAAGAAAGATTTTGAGATTTTCATAAAAAAAAAAAAAACACAAATAGAAGAGAAGGCAATTATTCCTGTAGTTGTGTAATGGCTGCACTTAACTGAATGCACCGGAGAGCTCGGATACCCGGCAATCAATCACACAAACAATCTGAGCTGTTGTTTCTTGACGTGTAAGTTGTAATAGTATATTCACGAGGACAGCAAAACTTCTGTTTAATTTAACTACCAGCCTGCAGTAGATAAACACAAACCTAAACAGGAATAAATATTTAATTTCAGTGCACTTTCAAATGGTCATCTGCACTAATTTAGACAAACATGCATGCATCCAAACCAACGCTGACAGCTGCCTTTTCAAGATGATCACACACCACAGGGTGCAACTTTTTAACCAAGTGCACCTCAACATATAACCAGAGCGAGGTGCCCAACATGGGATAGGAAGAAAGCATCCAAACTTGAAAGAATGTTTTGTCAAAGATTAATCAAAAACTACATGAGGCCACCTCAGCACAAATGTGTATTTGTATGCCAAGAAATTACATAACACATGAACAGTAAACACAAACAAATGTAACATGAAAGGTATGGTGTGTGCACTACTTTTTTCAGTTTAAGTTTTTATTTTATCAATGTATTTACTGTGAAGGCTCGGTGTAGTAGATATTAACCTCTAATCTGTTTTGCCGATGTAACAGCAAGTATTGCAGCGGTCAGAATAATTAAAGGCCATTTTATGCTGGGAATCACGGTAAAATCCTCGGAGGATTTCTCCAACAATCCCAAGAAGACATTGCAGCAAACAACAGGTTTTACAACAAGAACACAGATTTGTGGTACAAGGTGGACTGACCTGTTGAGGAATATGCTGCTAACATCATCATGGGTGATGGGTGGTTTTTTGGAGCTGGCGGCCATGCGCAAAGGCCTCAGGAAGTTGTTCACCAGGATGTGAAGCTGCTGGACATACTCTGCCTCTGAATCCACCATGCTGAACACAACCTGGTTTCTCTTCCTCATGCTTTCTGCGTGAGGCGAGCGAATGTAATCCTGGATGATGGTCTTCCACTTCCTCCGGCAAATCCAGCCCCGCAGGAAACTCTGGACCTGCAGCGGAATGTGCGACATGTCAACATTTGTACGTAAGTTGGAAGTGAACACACAAGTTTAGAAGGCACACTTTACCTTTTTGATCTTCTTGATTTCAGAGTCATCGTCGGTTGGGGCAGCTGCAGGGCTGGCGTGGATCTTCTCATTGTCTTTGAGCAGCCCGGAGATCTGTCAGGGGAAGCAGCCACGAGAAAGACCAAATCATTCCCACTTACACACGTCCCTCTTGCTGCGGCATCATGTTAACAAAGCGACTGAGTTGGCAGGACAAACCTGTCAGTACTGAAACACCAGCCTGACTGAACGAACTGTGTTCACTTGGCTGGTAACTCAGTATAACATTCATCAATATTTATCTTCGTTCAATGTAATTATCACTGATCTGTCGACTGAAGCAATCAAACTGCCCTGCGTGCAGGTTGGCGGGAAACAAATATGCTATGGAGAAAAACCCAAACTGGAGTTTTCTTGAACCGCTTGAAGCTTCAGTAAGCGTCTCCGTTTACTCTGGTGACAGGGAGGGAGTTAATTGTCATTGCAATCCATGGAAGAGATGCAATATAAAGCAGTGTTCATGCATATTCACAACATAATTTAATTTCAAGCATCACATTTGCACATTAAAGTAAAGGACTATTTGATCTGAAGAATACAGCAGGGAACACGGCCCTACAGGAAGCATTGTTTCTGAGAAGAGATGCAAAGTGGAGAGCGGCTGGCCTCAACACGACTCTCTCTCTGTGCACTTCCATTTCTGTCCATTCACTCTAGTTTCTACATAAGAGACAAACAACAATAATCAGCATAATCCCTCATTTTCCCATTGGTTCAGCTGTTATTTGTCGTGTTGGCAGGTTGAGGCGAGAATGGGACGCTACCAAATTTTGGAAAGGAATGAGAGTGCTGCGTAAGAAACAGTGGTAATATAATGTTATTGTGCCAACGAGTCTATTTCCAGCAGGTCTGACTGATACTGTGTGCGGCTGCCACACATTTGCCTATACATGGAAAATTGTGTAATCCTCAGCGACTGTTGTCCAGTCACAGATGACAGATTCCTGGATATTTTAATAGCAGGCAGTAGAATGAAGGGATATCCAAACAAGACGTGTATCTAAAATAGCCAAAGCAGATAGTCTCATGTACTCAATAACAGTCTGTATCTGATCTTACAAAAATATGTGCACGGTTGTATGATGTTATTTGTGCTTTTGCAGCTTTTCAAACAACCTGTGATTTTCTGGAGGAGATAGTGGGGATATTTCACACTATGGTCTATATGCCAACTATTTCCAAAAATATTCTATATCATAAGAGAGGAGTGAATATATATATCTATGGTTCACAATGCACCTTTTTGATGCAAGGGATTCCATGCATGATCCGTAGTCATGCACAGGATTTTTATGGGGCGTTATAGCATCTTCCCACAGTCTAAAAACAAGATTCAATAATTACTGACTCTAAATTGCCTTTCGATGTGGTTGAGTGAATGATTGAGTGTTGTTGTGTGTTTAACTCGGTTGAAGACTGTCTTTTACCCAATATTGGGCATTATTAGCTCTGGACTCCCATATCTTTCAGTGGAACGAAGATTGTATAGAATAAAGCTCATTTAAAGTGCTTATGCACAGGTACTGCCTGTTGTGCCCATCCTATTGACTTAAGCTCTTAGCAAGTTAAACTTAACATCACAAAGCTTAATGTGTTCAGCGACGGTGATTGTAAAATAGAGAAATATTTAACAGATTAAATATGAATTCCTTTTAAATTTTTGATGACTTACTGAGAGCCATACGTGCTTCTATGTAATCTAGGCTGAACTATTTCAATAGCCTCCTCACTGATATGCGACAGGTGTTCTTTATTTGTCCAAAATGCTGCCCTCGTTTAACTGGAAAACAAGCCAGATCACATCACCTTCTTTGGGACATTCTTTGTTTTTTAAGCTCTTGGGTTCGCTCCATCTGTTCCGTATCACCTGTAACAACCCCACATTTTTTTGGGAGTAATTTCCAGGGAAAAATACATGTGGTTCAATGTGCTTTTCCAGCTCAGTTTTCCAGCTTTGCACTGGACTGTCTTGGGCATATGAGGCTGTCCCCCTACCCTTATCTTAAGATACACTTCTATCCATTTGCTTTTACTTCATTCTATCCAATTTTCATTCAGTGGCTCAATTTGAATAATTTTCTTTTGCATCTGAACAGCACTTTGTTTATTTGCCAATGTCTTCGAATGTCCTCTCTACATATATATTTGATTTGATAGTTATACACTGAGGGAAAGTAGCCTGACATTAATGACGGTGAGTAAAATCCAAATTCATAAGGAACATAATTTCCCTGGATTGTTAAGGAGATCAACTCTCGGGTCATTTATATACAGGGTTTGCATGTTCTCCTGTGCATAGCATGAGTTGAGTACTCTGGTTAACTTGTGACTCGAAATTGCTTGTCGGTGTAAATGTGTGTGTCTGTGTGTTTGTTTGTAATGAACTGCTCTTCTGTCCAGAGTGTACCCTGTCTTCACCCACAGTCAGCGAGGACTCCAGCACCTTGAGTTGGATAAAGCAGTATCTACAAGATGAATAAAGTTTGAACACCTTGACACACCTGTAAACCGTAAGTTCAGCTAAAAGCGTGACATCCGTTTTGAATCGTATTGTTTTACAATGGACTGGATTTGCACATCGCACGAAGTCTGCATTTGTTTACACCCTTCCTCTTGAGAGTAAAGAAATCACAGTGAAAATTACCTCTGACTTAAGCCTTTCAATCTCTATTTCCCCATCTTCTATCTGTTGTCGAAGTTGCTTAGCAACTGTTTTCTCCGTCTCCACAATCTGAAGCAGATGAAGATACTTCTGCATGAGAGCCTCGTGCTCGGTAGCCAAGTTTCTGTAACTGTAAGACATGCACACGCACACGCACACGCACACGCGCGCACACACACACACACACACACGCACGCACGCACGCACGCACGCACGCACACACACACACACACACACACACACAATTTTGTAATGCTTTCACAATTCATTTTTATCTCATGCATGCAGTTTTGTTTCACATCAAAGCAGTCAGGATTTTTCATGTGAACAAAGCAGTTTCCTTTCCTTCTCATTTTTTAGCCCCACTTTATGAAACCATGGCAATATCCACTGTGCACATCAGTCAAAGCTTACTTACCCTCCAGCGACTAATTCAGCTTCTAATTGCCACGTCTGTACATTTCACTGACGTGCTTTTTACCTGGCATGTGATATTGCAGCCACCCATTCATCGCAGTCTTTTACATCTTCTGTGCGTAGCTCAAGTGCCTTTTGGTTTTCATGGGTGAAGCTGACTGTGAAATAGTACTGAAACACACAGGGAGAGACAGGGTGGGGGGATTCAGTTAGAGACAACAGGACTATCATTAACCCAACATGTTATACGTTCTGCAGAGAAAGAAGCATTCATTACTGGATACCTTCAAGATAAATCTCTTATATAGAGGCTTAACTGAGACTTCTCCACTGCCTTTGCTTTTGTGCTGTTCCACTGCCTTGCTGCTGCAGACATCAAGCGGGTGATTTAAAACCACACAGAGCCTGGGGAAGCCACATCTTGGTCGCCCACCAGTGCAGTTGATGGAGCACAGTGAGGGAAGCCTCCCCCAGCTCTGATCCTGGGATGTCTCTGGTTCCCAGGAGGAAATGCTATAAGAAATGGAGGCTGGAGCCGCGGCCAATTACATAACTGTGCGATACCTGTTTCCTAGCAACTCCAGTCAATGTGAACAGTTGTTCACAGCTGTTTTTTTTTTTATTCTAGTGTTAGGCAATCTTAAGATTCACATTCTTCCTTTCTCACTGAACTGATGGGGACTGGTGGAACTGATACAGAATGTATTTGCAAATAAACTCCATTTGTATAGAGATTCAACTCTTTGATTTACTCATGGAAAAAAGTAGCACAAAGAGTTCATATTTTTGAAAGTTTTTTTTTAATGGAATAATAACAGCAGTTAGCATAAAACTAAGAAGTTACAAAGTTACAATCAAATGGAGTGAAATTCCTCATTTGATGGTTATAGTATGGGCAATCTTAGATAATCCCTTGCCTTTCAAAAGAAATCATTATGATGTCTTGGATAGCATTCAAATTTTACATTTTCTTTAAAGTATTGCAGACTGAGTTTTGGTTGATTTTTACAGGATCAAAAAATGTCCTACTTATTGTGACTTCTGGTCGTGGTAGTGATTATAAAAAGCTCGAGGTGGAGATAAAAAGTGATGTTGAATGAACAATGCCAATGTCTTTTTGAGGATGAGATTGTGGGTTTTTCTTTTTTTTAACTTGAATAATTTCTAACCAAAACAACATACTCATTGAAATCCACACAATTATATTTTCTCAAACCAAACTAACAACCTAAGATTATTATTGGTATGTATGTTTCTGTTACTCTTCAGTGGTTATATACACTGCACATCTGTATATCTATGCAGCCTGACTATATTTTTCTGCATTTACTTATTCACTGTTTGATCGGTGAAACAAATTTGATTGGTGTGCATTGTTGATTTTTATATTTCAATTTGAGCATGTTCAGAAGAAGAAATTAAATAGTATAATATAAATATTTGAGCTGACACAGACTACATTTTAAATCAACAGCAACTGTTTAAACAACCATTGTCTTGCTTAATATCTAAAATTCTACGACTATATTTGCACAGCATGTGCTCCTCAATGAGGCCCGTGGAGCAATTTGAGGCAGACACATGTCCTGTATACATGTAAGTGTGATCCTGTGTGTGCCAAATAATACATGTGATTTTATCAGTCACTGTAAATCAACATATTGCATCAGTGTGTGACATTAGTAATGACTTCTTTGGTTTTTCACTCAATCTAATATTTCGATATAATCAAAACAATCCAAAATGAGAAGAGAATTGATATTTTTTTCCCCCAACATAAAGTAATAATTGTGTATGTTTCACCTGTTTTCTAAATGTTTAGTGTATTACTATGATGGTTGAGGTGCCCTTTTCTTTTCTTTTTTGTTTTCAACTGTGTAAAGTGCATCATGGTGATGTAGTGCCCAGTACAACTGCATGTTGAAAATACTGAATGTTCTTTGTGAAATTTGGTGACCTGTCCAGGGTGTAACCTGCTTTTGCTCATTGCCATCAGCACACATCAGCTGCCTCACCCTGTGAATCTCAGTTGCAATAATAAAGCGTGATAGCAGATGGATGGGTAACTGTGGTAAACTGCAGGTTCTTGGATTATTTGTCCCTGTGGAACCTGAAGTTTAACACATTGGTATAATGTTTTCCTATCCTCCCTTTTTTAATGCCAGCCACTTGTTATTTGTTATAAACATTTCTCATTTTGATACATAAACATCCCAAAATATGAGTTTTCCTAAGAAAGCAACAACTTTTGGTCATGTTGACTGAGACCAGACAAATATCTTTGCCCTGCAGATGTTCAACATGCCTGTTGAACAACATCAACCTGCAACAGATCATTATTTGTGGCTGGCTGCTCCTCCATCTTCACATTCATTAGGTATTCATCCTACCGTCAAAGAAAATCTATTTCTGGCAGAGAGGCATGCATGTTGTTGTAGTTTTCCCTCATGATCCCTGTAGGAGTGCGGTGAGCGTCTGGTTTCGAGGCCGTGTTTAAGCACACTATTTGCATTCTGCTTTATGTTTATGGCTGAGTCACGGATCCTCAAAGATCATTGTTATTGGAGGCATTAAGTGTATAGCACTGATAGATTCTCTCACAATGGATATAAACATTTGCTCTTACACATATGTGAACTGCTTTTATTGCTGGAGCTCAATGTCTGAGATGTCGTTTGAATATTTGTTGTACCAAAATACAAAGTGATAAGTATCTATGTTACAGTACTATTGAAAATGGACTTTCCTGAAGCAAACAATGACTCTTATATTCAATAGGTTCATGTTGAACTAATCTAACAATAATCATTCTACTTGCATCTTCTTTCATTTCCTAGTTCAGTGTCACACCTGCCAGTATTTCACTCCAGAGTGTTGTATTTCAGTGGTACATATTACAGTATAGTTTGAAGGCATCCTTCAGAGCTGTCACTGAGCTCTTCGTGTTGCTTGTTGAAGCATTGCTGTTACCCAATGTGAGCAAGCGATTTTCTATAATTGGACTCTGACCCCTCCAAGGTACGGCAGAGGAACAAATTTAGCTCCAATAGTGCTCACATTAATAGAAGAGATGCGACACACAGCTCCCTTTCTCTCCATTACTCCGCCTCTTCCAACTGCATCATTCTTTAGGATGCAAATAAGGGTTGCCATAGAAACCCCAGGTTGAAACGCATTATTGTTTTCACACCAACTGCATTTCAGGACAGATATAATGTGGGGATAGTTGTTGATTGCTTAAATGTTAAAACAAAACAAAAAACATACATCAATAAAGGTTGATGTTATTTATTGGCCCTTATTAAAATATATGTCTGTTTATATTGTGAAGTGACAATTCAGCTGAGCCGCTTCTGCTGCCAGTCACACACTTTTTGGCAACAGAATTCAGAGAACAGAGCACGGTGAATATTTTCTTTGTGTTTGTCTTTATCGCAAGAAAGCAGGGTTGATGATCAGTTCTTCTCATCATGCCCGCATTCCTGTTAACGCATTGAAAATGTCACCAAGCTAAGGTAACAGAAGGCAACAGTAATGTTTACATTATGTCTACAAAAATGTGTTTCTTTTTTGAGGTGGGTGGAATGGGGTGTCTTATAGCAACCGTGAAAGCACAACATTAGCCTGTGCATTGCATTCTGCTTTGTCAGCACAAGGGCAGCTGTTCACAGGAAGAGCTTGGACTCACTGTGGACTGCAGCCCTACCTACAGAGTCAGGCACAGAGCCTGGAGAGAGCAGAGGAGAGCCGGTGGCATTATGTTCCTCTGACTATACATTAGCAACAACAGTGTGAACAAGCTTGGTAACTTTTATGCTCCAAAGTGTTCAGTACATACCAGGCAACATTAGGTAAATGTTTCACACACCAATCTTTGATTAAAATGTATGCATTTAAAACCTTCAGCAGGGAAACAGAGTTACAAACGTGGTACAAACGTGATAACATGCAGACTACTGGTAATAGTTAACCATGTGGGCTATAATGCAAATCTAATTTCCAACAAAGCATCCAGACTAAATCATTTCATTCAGGTCATCTGGATCAGACCTAACTGCTCAGTGGCACCCTGCTGTTTCCTCAAGCACCAGCTGTAATTTTGTTCTTTCACCACAGGATGGCATTCATAGGGCCACAAGACCCCCCCACCCACCCACCCACTACACACACACACACACACACACACACACACACACACACACACACACACACACACACACACACACACACACACACACACACACACACACACACACACACACACACACACACACACACACAATCTCTTCCGTTTTATTGGAAGGAGCATCAGGCAGGCTATGACACTCTCTGCCCTAGAACGTCAAAAACATAATGACCGAAAATCAAACCCCCAAAAAATTGGAGCAACCACGACACAAATCACTTCCATAAGTCTCTGATATCTATCTGCACTGCATGTATCGTTCAGCAACATCCTGCCAGTTTAAAAAAAGAAAGAAAAAAACCCCCCAAACAAACATAAAACGATCATGCACAGGTTTGGTGCAAACAACAAAACACTGCATTGCCTATTATCGGGATTGCTGTTATATCATTAAGTGTTTAACATTGTTAACTCATCATTAATGCTATGCATGGATTACATAACGTGCAATACAGCAATCTGGAAACCTTATGCCATTATGCTGCACTACATTTGAGGTCATTGAACGAGGAGATGTAAGAATAATATGTGCGTAAGAGACGTTTTTTTTTTCTTTTTTTTGCGGGGGGGAGGGGGGGGGGGATAAAATAGACTTGTGAGGCATTTTGCAGCTTCTGGGCACATTTCAAGCGACACGAAGTGCCGCACCTCCTATGCGTATTATTAGGAAGTGAGAAAAACAATAAAGCAGAGAAGCAGTGGAGCTTGTGCATGCGCGTGTGCACGGGCGCGCGCGTGTGTGCGTGTGTGTGTGTGTGTGTGTGTGTGTGTGTGTGTGTGTGTGTGTGTGTGTGTGTGTGCGCGCGCGCGTGCGCGCGCGCGCGCGGGCTCTCTCTCTCCCTACCTGCTTTTCCAAACACTCCTTGGCTGACAGTGAAGGTTTCGGGGAAGGCGCCCTGTCGCATATGCATCCCTCCAACAGGTATAATCCCGAGGGTCGAGAGCTGGACTCATTCTCAAAATAAAAAAGCATATTCTGTAACAAAGCAAACCACTTTGTGTGCCATTTCGTGTTGTCTGAGCTCTTCTTGCTCAAGCACCCTCGTCTTGTACCATCCTTCTTTGCCAAAAGCCCCAGGTAGGTGACATGACCGTCATTAAGTCGTATTCCCTTCTGCATCTTGATGAGGACACTTGGGCTGCACAAGGTGGATCGCTCGTTACATCCTTCACAAGTCGCTCCAGAGAGAAATCAAATAAAGAAAAAACGAAGATGTTGACTTTCTGAATGCGGACCTCGAGCAGCGGGCTTGTCCACTCCGTCCGACGCATTCACCGTGTTGGCATTTAAGTAAAAAGAGAGGAACAAACCGAGGAGCACAAGTCCAGCATCCTAAAATCTTTTGTCATACTCCGAGCGCTTTGAAGATCCACATTATCCGACCGTCAAGGGAAAAAAAAACGGGGAGGAGGGGGCAAAAAAAACAAAAAAAAACAGCAACAACCCAAAACAACAACAAACAGTCTCATAAAATGATAAGGAAAAGAGGTTTGAGGTTTGTCCTTTCCTCACGTGAGATCTCCAGAAAGCAGCAGGCTTGGTGCTGAGCTCGGCAGAGCTGGGAGAAGTCACGTGACGCATGCTGGGGAAAGCAGATTTCAGGACCTTGGACAGCGACGTCTCACCGCCATGCAGCAGAAGTTAAGTTTCATCTCAAGACCATCAAGTGGATCCAAGACAACAAGACAATGGTTAATACCGGACATTTAACAGAGAAAGACTCAACAGCCAGTTAACAGCCTGCTGAATACAAATATGAATAAACACAATTTAAAAAAAATATAGATTCTCTGAGGTATCCGTAGCTTTTCGATGAAATATTAGATGTAAAAAAAACCCAACACGATTGTATTTTCGTTGAAATCAATATTATCTTTGCTCCTACTTGCAAGCATAACGTTATGGCAGTCAAAAATATATTTTAATCTAACTACTGTGCTTCAAATTGCTCCTTGATCATAAGCACAATTTAAAGACCATTCAACAGAAAAAAAGACAAACCTGAAGATATTGAAGTTGCATATGACGGGGAAGTAAAATGAAAATCTATAAACAAGTTTTCTGGCTACTAGGAATGCAGGATGTGTCAGTAATTAGTGGGGTTGCCTCAGGGGAGAACATTAATTATTATAAAAAAAATTTTGAGTGGTGTTTTCATGTTCACATAGTGTCTGCATGGGTTTCAGGTGGATAATTTAAATTTCTCCCACAGTAAAAGATATACATGTTACTTAAATGTGTGAACATAAGTTATGTTTCTCACTGTGCCCGTAATTTGTGATGGAATTGTGAGGAGTCGATGGTGTCCAGCTCCTTATAACGCTAATGAGGATGGCATATATAGATGGATGGATGGATGGATGGATGGATGGATGAATAAATATTGATGAATAATTGAATGGATTGAATGTTCACGACTTGGCATTATCGTGTCTTTTTGAAGTTTGGACAATGGTAACATCACAACTGATGCTTACGTTTCTCCTGGTTGGAAAGGCAGAGGTGTCACTATTAACATAGACTTTGTTCCATTGAAGTTCCACAGTGAAACATTGTTAAAATGTCAAGTGTTACTGTAGAAACCATATTTTTGGCTGTTGAATGGAGCTACAAATTTGCAATGATCTAGGTCTCTTCAGTATATACGTAAATATATGTGCAGCGCGATGGCTTTAAGAGTGCTGAAAATGCATACAGTATTCCTAATGCATGTCGGATCATGTGCAAACTGACAGATGTGTGAGTCTCACTGGTTGCAGAGCTGAACGGGCTCACGCACACAGCTAATATGCCTCTTTGAGCAACCAATGTGTTTAAAAGGCACATGCTCTAATCTGCTGCTGTCAGTCCTCCAGCTACTTCCCAGAGAGGAGATTTATTTATTACTCCATCTCCATTGTTATCTGCAGTCTCTCTGATCTATTCTGCAATAAATCCCCCCAGGCTTCATGGTGTCTTCCTCAACAAGCAGCCCCTTTTTTCTTCAATTAAGACAATTACTGGTAAAATATTAACCATATGTGAAGAAAATATGGCTGAGACACAGACAAAAATGAGTGAACATCAGTTTAAGGAATAAACTAATCCGGTGTTTGGTACATGTGCTGCAACTCAGCAACTGAAGCGGCACAGTTTTGAATAGACATGCAAAGACATGCATGTGAGAAGCTGATAACACAGTGAGTACTGTTGGAGGTGTGTGGTATGAACCAAGCTGCAACACAACAGGGGTTGCTGTGTTTATAATGTGGGGGATTTTTAGTCCATCCTGCTCTCTGGATCGCTGAGTCTTGAGAGAGAAAGAGAGAGAGAGAGAGAGAGAGAGAGAGAGAGAGAGAGAGAGAGAGAGAGAGAGAGAGAGAGAGAGAGAGAGAGAGAGAGAGAGAGAGAGAGAGAGAGAGAGAGAGAAAGAGGGTTGTTGGGGGTTGGACGGTGGCAGTGTTCAAAAATTAGATGTCTGTAAACAACACTTAATCAATGATAAGCTGAATTTCCATGTGTGTTTGTAGTGATTTGCATTAGTGATTCCTCAGCAGATCCTATCAAAGTGAAGATCAGCATTTCTGCTACAGAGAACATGTCACTGAGGGATGGGGGTGTGTTTATGAGCAGCAATAATGACTGACAGGGTTATTTTCAGTTGGTGCAATTTGAATAAAAGGATAACTGTGCTGATGGCTTTTCCCACTTTTATCCTCTTCAATCACAGAGCAAAATGTACAGTACACATGGTGCACCAAGGCAGATTATTTAAGGCCATTATGAAGTTTACTTTTTTCATTTCGAACTAATTGCGCCATTAAAGCACTCTATAATTTGAATTACAACCCTCCCCCCAAAAAAGAACAAAAAAACCCCCTAAAAATTAAACTAAGCTGGTTGTATTCCAGGTTATAAGGCTTTTCTATGTTGCAGTTTGTGTGTTCTTCCTATGAGCACTATGCCATTTCTCCAGGGAAGCCAGTTTCACCTGAGAGTTCAGAAACATGTATTTGAGGTAAGCCATCTTTTCAACACTTGCTTTAAAATAGCCACTTACTGTAAATTGCACTTTCGTGTCACAGCGCAACAATCTCTGTTCTATTTCAGGCCTGATGTATCAATGGAGTTTCCATGTTCTACCTGTGCAAATGTGGCATTTCTTTTCTCTAAGTTTCCTCACACAGTCCCAAAACATGCATATTGATTGAGTTAGTGTATGTAAATATTCTGCAGGTGAGAATGTGTCTGTGGTTATCTTGATCTCTGTCCAGAATGTACCCATTAACCCGATATCATATGTGTTAACCTTCGGTGTCCTGTGGCTTCCAGTTGCACAATATATCATAGAGGCTTTAAGAAGAATATGCCTGAAAAATCTGAAATGTGATTACCTTTTCAAATTAATGAAATAAAATTATTCAAGCATTTTCGAAATTGTTGCCATTTTTTGATATATTTAATATGACGAATTGTAAGGAAACATTAAAAATTCATTTTCACAAACAAAAATATCTTTTCAATACTTGTTGGGTTTTTCACTATTGAGACAATGCAGTTCTTTTGTTTTTTAATAATTAGAGATCCCTGTGTTTGAAAGTCCACTCACAAAAAAATTGGAATCATGAAAAAGGATCGTATATTTTTTTGCAATTGCAAGTCTTACATTAAATACATTATTCATAATTCATAATTCTAAAAATGATGATTTTGTTTTCAAACTTCAACTCCCCACATGAAACAACAAGACCTTTTCATTAGCATTAGCTGTGCTAAATTCAACAATTTTTTAAAGTCATGCTTTTCAATCGTTATGTATGAAAACATGATTGCTGTGTGACTCATTTTTGACATTCTGTGTTTTTTAAATTCATAATCTATATTTTTGTGGCCGAGCTGAAAGTTAAAAAGAATATTTATATTGACCATATCATGTTCTAGTGACCCACTGTACTACTGTTAGTGCTGTGGTGGTAGGATTACTGATATATTCTCATATTGATAATGACACCGGCTGCAGTGTCTGGACTCTTTGAGCAGGCTGAAGGCTTCGTTTGGCTCCTTTTACTCCTCCTATCTGAGGAGCTTTAAAATATAATAGCTCACCTTTATAAGGCATGTTTGCTGTCTGTATGATGGTAGTTGGTCTCAGCTGTTTTGAGGAACCTGGAAGGGCATTTTGCAAAAAAAAAAAAAAAGAAATCACCAAGTCTATAGTACACATTTCAGTGACTGGCTGTGGTCACCCTTGTAAATAGGAGCTGCTGAATTGACACCTTAAATTAGTTATTGCAAAGCAAAACATGCAATAAGAAAACCATGGTAAAATTACAAAATTACAGAAATGACCTTGATTGATTTTATTAAGGCCACAATTTTTTCTCAAATGCTGTAAATGTGGTTCCGAGCAACCTATTCTTATTGACTTGTGGCATTCTTGACATCCATGTGTGATGAAACAGTCATGCATCACTGTCAGTTTGTCGTCTGTGTGTGTGTGCAGCTGTGAGTGCTTGGGCGAGTGTGTGTGTGTGTGTGTGTGTGTGTGTGTGTGTGTGTGTGTGTGTGTGTGTGTGTGTGTGTGTGTGTGTGTGTGTGTGTGTGTGTGTGTGTGTGTGTGTGTGTGTGTGTGTGTGTGTGTGTGTGTGTGTGTGTCAAACTGTGTTTTTTGTTCCAGCTCAAAGTGCTGTTAGTGCTCAGCAGAGGATGCTGCTATAGTATCCTCGTCCTTCCCAGAGCTGCCAATGAAAAGGCACCAATCCTAATTATATGATCCACCAGGCTTCTAATTCGCCATACTCCTCTCAAATGACATTAACTAATCACTCCTTCCTTTTTTAGAAACAGCTTTCTGGATTTCATCCAGCCCCCCCCCCCCCCCACATGCTCATTGTCATGTAGGAACAAACAAGTTGGCTGTTTTGGCAGTCAGAGCTTATTTGATTGAAAGTGAGTAAGCAAACATACGAGCAGACATCTTAAATCCCGTTAAAGCATGATGTTGTGGTAAACAATTTGGATTAGCTGTGCAAAGGTAGTAAATAACAGAAAGTGGTGTTGGCTGAAATCAGCAATGCCGTGATGTTGGGATATGAAGCAGAGCTTCCCTTAAAGGAGAGAACCAAATTCTACATTACAGTGTGGGAAAGGGTTTCCACAGCTGTAAGAATGCTGTGGAATGTAGAAACTGTCTCCTGCATGATTGGTAGACAAGAAAAAAAAAAGTAAAACTTATTGTGGCTCCACTTGAATGACAAAAAAAGTTAGAAATATTATGATTTTCGTAGTCAGGTTATGTGATGGATCTGCACTTCTCCACATTCAGCCTCAGTCATTAAATCTCATTAAGGCTCCATCTATTTAATTAGCATGGGCTGCACAGTAGTGTAGTGGTTAGCGCTCTCACCTCATGCAGAATGTCCATTGGGGCATTTCTGTGTGGAGTTTGCATGTTCTCCCTGTGTGAATCTGTGTGTAACTATCTGTATTTGTCTTTCTGGCAACCTGTCCAGGGTGTACCCTGACATCACCTACACTCAGGTGGGATTACTCCAGAATCCAGCCAGTGGATCAAGCAGTATGGTAATCAGATGGGTTTTATCGGTATGTCTAGCAGATGTTACTACCTGATTTACTGCAGGTAGGCTCCAAGAGGTCTAGAACAGCGGTGTCAACCAAAAGGCCCGTAGGTCAAAACGGACCAGCAACAGGCTCTAATCTGGCCAAATCACCAAGCAAATTGTAGAAATTGTAAAGAAAGCCTTGTATTTTTAACAAAACATTCTGAAGAGTAGAGGATACAATGCAACAATGAGACCCACGCTAACGTGGTTGTGACGCTGCCATGAAAACCAGCAGTAGCCTCAAATCTATACTGTCGGGGTGAGTTTGTGAACCTTATGCATGCAACAGACTGCAAGATGTTATAGAGGTGTTTTTGGACATTTCACTTAATTTTGCATCATTAAAATTGACTTTGTCTTGAAATTGCAGTAATTTTTTTTAACTAATTGCTCACATTTGGAAAGATATAAATGTTTTGTAGATATAAACAAACAGTCAACACCGCAACAAAGAAACATTTTAGGTCAATTTAAAGGTTATTATGCCACAATTTCATTCGTCCGGCCCACTGAAGATGAAGTCGGGCTGTTTGTGGCTCCTGAACTAAAATGATTTCGACACCCCTGGTTAAAGTCCTTTTCAGTGGTGATTAAAGTGTCACACTCAAACGCATATTAAACATGCAGAACACTGAAGTATCGATGGATCGGGTTTTCAAATTCTGTGAGGAAGACCCTCTTTTCACAGAACTTGCACCACATTGTACCAAATAAATATATTACTAAGTTGTCCGATAAGATAAGTAAAAGCATGCACTTACATTTTATCCCCCCGACCCCGGGGTTTGACCTGGTGCTGCTACTCCTCAAGCTCTCTGGAGTCCCCAGAGGAGAAACACAGTGAAAATAAATGATCTAGTAAATTATTTGAAGGTAATAGTAGATTAGGGTTCTCGTATGTTCTCAGCATACACTGGAGTGTCATTTGTACCAACTAACAGGCACTTTTGGGACCACTACAGATTCTCAAGAACCCTTGTTCAGAATGAGTACTCGAATGCATGAACGCTCATTTTATGTGAATGACGGTGGTCTTGGTAAGGAATGTGAGGATTCTGCATGTATTTCCTGTTGTCAAATGTATATAAACATGATGCATTTCTCATTGCTTTCACAGTTCACAGGCCAGACTGGGTTGCTGTACAGTGTGCAACTGGGTTTTGGACTTTAACTGGAACAGAGGCCGACATGTATTGCCGACAGTCTCCAGTGTGGCAGGCAGGCATTGCTCCCACGGCTGCTCCCTCTCAACTCAGGCTGATTTTCTTGTGTCAGGGCCAGTTAGCCAACCTGCCACTCACGGCTCATGAGTGGAAGGGGGAGTGGGTGAAACTGGACCCACAATATAGTATCTACAACATCTTACATGTACAGTGATACATGTGGTCAGGAACACAATGTTAAATCTTGAATTTAAACAATTTATTGTGTGGCAACCTACATATTAAAAATCAAACACTTTGTTATCACAGACTCCTTATTGAAGATAGCTGGAGCCATATTTCAATTCCCAACAGTTGCATAATAGCACAGAGATGCAGTAGGATACCCCCAGGGCCACTGGAGCTTTCTACATGCAGGAGGTCTGAGCGCACACACATGCAGATTTCATGTGTGCCAAAGTGATGTTTTTTTTGTGTTCATTTTTTTCAACTTATCTTCACATTAATGTCTTTCTTGTGCTATTCATGGAAGGCCATACATATCCACCATACTTTTATAATATGATGCATATATAAAGGATTCTATAAACCAAGTTCATATCTCACTAAATCCCAGTCATTTCAGTCATATCTGAAAATATGCAGCTTGTAACCTCACATGCATGCTTCTATTTTTGCAGGCACAGATGAAACAGTGCGTACTGTTCGGGTGCTCTATTCTAGGAGCAGGACATGAATTATAGAGCAAAGCAGCCAACAATGTGTATTGCAATCCCTTTCTGCCGACCTGAGTGCACTGAGCGAGAGACGTGTGTGGAGAGTGTCTGTGATGAGTGACCATGAGCTGCTCTTGGAGTGTTGGTGGGCTGTGTGATGGCAAAATCCCAGCTCTTGGCAGCAGCCCAGGTCATTGTGATTTGTGCTCACTGCTGCCTACAGGGTCGCCACCTGGCTGCTGCTTCCACCAATCTCCCTGGGATACATGGAGTGCATTCACAGCAGGTCTGTAATTGAATTTCTCACATGTCACAGTGAGTTTAACTGTGTTTTTTGCAAGGCCTGTGAACGAGACCCTCAGAAATGTGATCTTTAGATGCTTCTGACTATCTATGATCAGGGAGCGTAAACTTCCCCTCTGCACTTTCACCTACATGGCTTATAAATGTGCCATGCAAGGTGTCAAATCAGGAAATGAATTAAAGCGTCGACCTTGACGTGTTAGATTCAGGGTAATTCCTCTGGATGCATTTTTCCATCCTGCAAGGCGACATGTGTCGGTCATGACCTTCTCTAAGCCTTACAGACAGCACATCCTGCCAGGCTTATCCCATATACAGCTCCGATAATCAATACATGGATGCAAGAATATTTCATAGCAAGGTGGGCACAGTGAGGTTAATGTGAGCCAATCCAGGTGGAGGAGGCAGGATGTAAGCTCAGTGCGAGAGGAAGGGGTGCCTGTAAGGCTTCACTTTGTCTAAAATCGACCAGATGCCCATCGAATATGTCATGAAATCTTTCTCAACTTTTCTGCTTCTCCATTCACATACAAAGCGATTAATGTTTATGACCTTGTAGCATTGCAGTAACATGTTTTGCTCCCTTACTTATGACATTTCTATGAGGAAGTACCTTTCATTGTTTTCCCCTTTCTGTTATTCCATAAATTCAACATGACAATCTAACATGTCAATGCTGAGGGTTTTCAGAAATAGATGAAAAAGAGAAATTTTTTTTAATAAAAATAAAAATAAAAAAATAGATGAGGGTTACAACCTAAGGCATGCAAACCAAAACTAGAGTATCTGATCCAGCCCTCATTGTGACCCCCACAAAAAAACACAAAGGAGACAGTAACTAAAAAACATTCTTAATTTGTCCACTCATGTCTGGGTTGTGTCACAACACAGAGATCCCGTGCTGAACAGCAGATGACAGTAATGCTCCTAATGCAGCAAGGAAAGCGAGCTACCTCGGATCTGTATGAAATAGCATTAACATGAAAGTCATGCATGGCAAGTTTTGTAAATGTGCATGTTGAAGACAGCAGAAAGGGTGCAGTCAAGGATGCGGCAGGATTTAAGCCTCTGTAAGAATAAACACAATATTAAATGTGATTTCCAATTGCACTTAATTTCTCTAAAGACATTTTAGGCTGTTGAAAATTAGTTTAATGAAACAAGTTAATCAAAGGGAACATTTTCAGAACTGTACTTTCTTGCCTGAAACTAAGTAAAAAAAAAAAAAATTAAGATGCTATTCATGGGTTATTATGCTGTATTGTTGTTGTTCTGGCCCCACTGAGATCACATTGGGCTATGTTTGAAAGGCCTGAAGTAAACTTACCAGAGAGTATCAATACTGTCAAAATGAAATAAACATATGAAGACCAGTGCTCTACTTCTGAATAGGGGTCATTGTCATTTCAGTGCTGCATTTGTGTTTTCTCATCCTGTCTGGTGAAACCTTAGGACAGTGGTTGCCACCCCTTTCTTTTCTTACTGTACAACCCCACGTCAGAGACAAACACTTGCCTCAAAGTAGGCCAATTACCAGTCATTATGAATAAAGACATTAATGCAGTGTGGCAAAGCCCAAGAAGCAGAGGCAGGGTGTCTTCCTTCAGCTAATATGAACTCAGAGGGGACACGCAAACAAGTCCTTCTATTACATAATCAGTCCCTTCTTCCTTGAAGCATCCTCTCGTATTTCACATGCCCATTCCTCCTCGTGTTTTCTCTCTGCTCATTGCACGGACTGAGGATTAATAATGTTATCCAGTTCTGTACTTCTTCTGGCGTTCACTATATATATCTGCCTCATTGGCTGCTCATCACTTGAGGACAAGCAAAGATTTTCAAACTGAGCTCTCTACAGACATGCTAGCAGTTGAACGGCTCTACACCAATATGGTGAATTGTCTCAACATTGTACTTAATCACGATCCCCATGAGGAAATACATTTTTATACTCACCAGATGTTTAGCTGCATGATGGTAAACAGTATGTCTATTAACCAATAACATTTGGAGAACTTATAAATAGGCCTAATGGCATGTAAAGTAATGTTCGCCCTCTTAACAAATCATATTAATACCAATCAATTGAAGACTGATATAAATATGACACTCAGGGTATATGATATTCCTTCATTTCAAGAGGTTGACGCAGGAAACATTTGTGGCATGGAACATGGCTGATGCATGCTTCAGCTACGAGACAGTCCACATGGGCTATGGCCAGTACAGTCTCTGTAGCACTCAATCACTGTTAAATTAAATCTGAGGATGACAGATGCTGCCAATCAGCGACGGGTTAGTGAGGTCAAATTAAGATCCATCCGATGACCTTTTCTTGGCTACTTTCTTTCAGAGTGCCTATCATCAGGGCTATCAATAGGGACTAATGAGTCGTAATGGTCTGACGCTGGCAGAGTGCCATCGCTTACACTATACAGCACAGTGCCCACCAGGCCCGGGCAAGGTTATAGGACTGTTGACAAGTGCTCTCAATAAAAAACTCTATTATCTCAGCTGTTGTAGTGCATCAACAAGCCCTTCAGCACAATTGGTCCACCCAGAATGAAACATGCCTTAATGCTTCCTCACTGTATCAGTTCTTTTATCTTGACTAGAGAATACATATAGAATAATAGTGAAATGAAAGGATGAATTTTGAGGATGAATCTTTTCTTGTGACTAAAGTACAAGAAAAGACCAAAACAATTAATTTGTTGATCCCTACAAGAATATGTGCCTAAATTAGCATGCATGTCAAATAATAATCACTTGTGATTTACACAACACAATCTAAAATGATCGGTGAGCAAAGAGTAACAACAAAATGCAAAAAAATGGGGGGAAACACAAATTTGAGAGAACTTTTTTTCAATGGGAATTTCTAACTCCTGCAATATTTAGAGATATTTTAGAAACGTATTTTTTTCTATCATTCTACAATATATTCCAGGTCAGTAAGAAAGATGATTTAAGCATAATGTTGCCCTGCCTTCAGTATAGGAGATCTGACCATCCACCTTCGACTTTATCGTGTATTTTGTTGGGGGGGTCGATTGAAGGATATCACAGCTACAACGATCACATCAAATTCTCTTTTGCCTCACTAAAGATATCCCAGGTTTGATTATGGGCTTGGTCATTTTTGTGTTTTTACAATCTCCGTGTTTCTCCTACAGTCCAAAGACAAACACATTAGGTGTATTAGTGTCTTTAAGTTGACCAAATGTCTGACTGAGAGAGTATGGAATTGTTTTTTTGTCTCTGTGTGATTTCCCTGAGAAGGACTGGTGACCTGTCCAGCGTGTATTCTGCCTTTCACACATAGTCAGCTGGTATTGATAAGCATAGATCATCCATCCATCCATCCATCCATTGGCTACCACTTTATCCGGGGCCGGGTCGCGGAGGCAGCAGTCCAAGCAGAGTTGCCCAGACTTCCCTCGCCCCAGACACTTCCTCCAGCTCCTCCAGTGGCACCCCAAGGCGTTCCCAGGCCAGCCGAGAGACATAGTCTCTCCAGCGTGTCCTGGGTCTGCCCCGAGGCCTCCTACCGGAGGGACATGCCCGCAACACCTCCCTCGGGAGGCGTCCGGGGGGCATCCGAAATAGATGCCCGAGCCACCTCAGCTGGCTCCTCTCGATGTGGAGGAGCAGCGGCTCTACTCCGAGCTCCTCCCTGGTGACTGAGCTCCTCACCCTATCTCTAAGGGTGCGCCCAGCCACCCTACGGAGGAAGCTCATTTCAGCCGCTTGTATCCGGGATCTCGTTCTTTCGGTCATGACCCATAGTTCATGACCATAGGTGAGGGTAGGAACGAAGATCGACCGGTAAATCGAGAGCTTCGCTTTTTGGCTCAGCTCCTTCTTCACCACGACGGACCGATACAACGTCCGCATAACTGCAGACGCTGCACCGATCCGCCTGTCGATCTCACGCTCCATCTTTCCCCCACTCGTGAACAAGACCCCAAGATACTTAAACTCCTCCACTTGGGACAAGGGCACTCCACCGACCTGGAGGGGGCAAGCCACCTTTTTCCGGTCGAGAACCATGGCCTCGGATTTAGAGGTGCTGATCCTCATCCCAGCTGCTTCACACTCGGCTGCGAACCGTGTCAGTGCACGCTGAAGGTCCAGGCTTGATGGGGCCAACAGAACCACATCATCCGCAAATAGCAGAGATGAGATTCTGTGGTCCCCAAACTGGACCCCCTCCGGCCCCCGGCTGTGCCTAGAAATTCTGTCCATATATATGATGAACAGAACCGGTGATAAAGGACACCCCTGCCGGAGGCCAACGTGCACAGGGAACAGGTCCGACTTACTGCCGGCAATGCGAACCAGACTCCTGCTCCGGGAATACAAAGACCGAACAGCCCTCAACAAGGGACCCCGGACTCCGTACTCCCGGAGCACCCCCCACAGGACATCTCGGGGGACGCGGTCGAACGCCTTCTCCAGATCCACAAAACACATGTGGACTGGTTGGGCGAACTCCCACGAACCCTCAAGCACCTGGTGGAGGGTATAGAGCTGGTCCAGTGTTCCACGACCAGGACGAAAACCGCATTGTTCCTCCTGAATCCGAGGTTCGACTAACGGCCGGACCCTCCTCTCCAGTACCCTGGAATAGACTTTCCCGGGGAGCCTGAGGAGTGTGATCCCTCTGTAGTTGGAACACACCCTCCGATCCCCCTTCTTAAAGAGAGGGACCACCACCCCGGTCTGCCAGTCCAGAGGTACTGTCCCCGCCCGCCACACGATGTTGCAGAGACGAGTCAACCACGACAGTCCCTGCACATCCAGAGACTTAAGGAACTCTGGGCGAATCTCATCCACTCCCGGTGCCTTGCCACCGAGGAGCTTCACAACAACCTCGGTGACTTCAGCTTGGGAAATGGACGAGTCCACCTCTGAGAACCCAGTCTCTGCTTCCTCAATGGAAGACGTGGTGGCGGGATTGAGGAGGTCCTCGAAGTATTCCTTCCACCGCCCAACAATGTCCCCAGTTGAGGTCAACAGCTCCCCACTTCCACTGTAAACAGTGTTGGTGGAGAACTGCTTCCCCCGCCTGAGGCGCCGGACGGTTTGCCAGAATTTCCTCGAGGCCGACCGAAAGTCCTCCTCCATGGCCTCTCCGAACTCCTCCCAGACCCGAGTTTTTGCCTCCACCACAGCCCGGGCTGCAGTTCGCTTGGCCTGCCGGTACCTGTCGATTGCCTCGGGAGTCCTATGAGCTAACAGTGCCCGGTAGGACTCCTTCTTCAGCTTGACGGCATCCCTTACTTCCGGTGTCCACCACCGGGTTCGGGGATTGCCGCCACGACAGGCGCCAGAGACCCTGCGGCCGCAGCTCCGAGCAGCAGCTTCGACAATGGAAGTGGAGAACATGGTCCACTCGGACTCAATGTCTCCAACCTCCCTCGGGATCTGTGAGAAGCTCTCCCGGAGGTGGGAGTTGAAGGCTGTGCGGACGGAGGGCTCGGCCAGATGTTCCCAGCAGACCCTCACAACACGTTTGGGCCTGCCGAGTCTATCCGGCCTCCTCCCAGTCCAGCGCATCCAACTCACCACCAGGTGGTGATCAGTTGACAGCTCTGCCCCTCTCTTTACCCGAGTGTCCAAGACACGCGGCCAGAGATCAGATGACACGACCACAAAGTCTATCATTGACCTCCGGCCTAGGGTGTCCTGGTGCCATGTGCACTTATGGACACCCCTGTGCTCGAACATGGTGTTCGTTATCGTCAAACTGTGACTAGCACAGAAGTCCAATAACAGAACACCACTCGGGTTCAGATCGGGGAGGCCGTTCCTCCCAATCACCCCCTTCCAAGTCTCGCTGTCATTGCCCACGTGGGCGTTGAAGTCCCCCAGGAGAACAATGGAGTCCCCAGTTGGGACACTATCCAGCACCCCTCCCAGGGACTCCAAGAAGGTTGGGCACTCTGAACTGCTGTTCGGTGCATAGGCCGAGACAACAGTCAGAGACCTGTCCCCTACTTGTAGGCGTAGGGACGCAACCCTCTCGTTCATCGGGGTGAACTCCAACACATGGCGGCTGAGCTGTGGGGCAATAAGCAAGCCCACTCCAGCCCGCCGCCTTATACCGCGGGCAACTCCAGAGAAGTGGAGTATCCAGCCCCTGTCGAAGAGCTGGGTTCCAGAGTCCAAGCTGTGAGTGGAGGTGAGCCCGACTATATCTAGACGGTATCTCTCAACCTCCCTCACAAGCTCGGGCTCCTTCCCCCCCAGCGAGGTCACATTCCATGTCCCAAAAGCCAGAGTCCGTGTCCGGGGATCGGGTCGTCGAGGCCCCTGCCGTCGACTGCCACCCAATCCACACTGCACCCGACCCCTACGGCAGCCTCTGTGGGTGGTGGGTCCACAGGAGGATGAGGAGGAGGGGCCCGCGTCGTCCCTTCGGGCTGAGCCCGGCCGAGTCCCGCGGGCAAGAACGCGGCCACCAGGCGCTCGCGTGCGAGCCTCCACCCCGGGCCTGGCTCCAGGGTGAGGCCCCGGCTGCGCCAAACCGGGCGACGTCTCCGTGCTCCTCGTGTGTGTATCCATAGGGGTGGTTTGAACTGCTTTTAGTCTGACCCGTCGCCTCGGACCTGTTTGCCTTGGGAGACCCTACTGGGGGGGCAAGCCCCCCGGCAACATAGCTCCGAGGGTCATTCGGGTGCTCAAACCCCCCCACCACGATAAGGTTGCAGTTCAAGGGGGAGGCATAGATCATGGATGGACTAATTGCTTAATAATAATTATCTTGAAACGAACCTTTAAATTGTTAAATATTTAATTGAGCTTGAATGACTTTTGTTTAAAACAACCAGTGTCCAGCAGTTTCAGGAAACATTTATGATCTGTTTTAGAAGATCTTCACTTTTGGTCTCGGACCAAAAACTTTGTATGAAGTGGGACTAAGCAACTTCATAATGAATTGTTTATTTTGTTTGAATTTCTTCACTATGAGCCCTGACATGTACTCTTTTTCAAGGTCAGCCCAGTTTCAGATAAGCTGGGTTGCATGTCCTTCCTTCCTGTAATACTGTAATCATAGTCAAATGTAAATTTGCATGAATGAATTTAATGCATGTATGAATCCCCTTTTCTTCTGTTCTGAGAGAGATATGTGACACCTCGCAGTGGAATATTATCAAAAACTGTGAAAACTATTTCAAAAAAATGTATCTCAGTCATGACGTGTTTATTAATACTCCCTTCTTCTTCATCTTCATCTTCCTCTTCATATTATATTCTTTCATGATTGATTTTATCATTGGTAATCATGCAGATGGTTAATTCTTTTCTGTATCTTCACTTCTGAATGCAGTTATGAACAATTTTGGACACTTGGGGGAGCTTTTATGTAGCCTAATGTGAATGTGCAAGCTCACCAAGGCTTACACAGAGTGATTGAGCTATGAACCATGAAAATGTCAGTTCCTATTAACAACAATGCTGGATCAAGCATGTAGATCTTAACGTCTGCACTTCGTACTGTATATTTAGATGGTCAACATTAGAAGTCTATTTATGTCACACAGTGAGTACTTTTTTTTTCTTTCCTTCTCCTCTCCCTGAATGTGGCCTTCAGAGAGAAACAGCAGCCCTGGGATTAATAAGCCGCTCTCAGTCCGCCTCGGTTAGACTCAAAGCCAGAGAGCCACAAGGAAGCTGAACAGTAGCCGTCTGCAGTGCATAACAACTGCCCCAAATCTGATAGAAATGGACAAGTCGAAGTGTAAAAATGAATCTGTTCGCTTTGAAATGTTTGTGCAAAGTAGAGGCAAAAATAACTGATGAAATAAGTTGCTTTTTATTTCCTTGGCTAGTATGATTGAATCTTTGATTTTGTGCTTTTCAAAGTGCAGGACACTGCTTTGTGTGACGTGAAACATGTGTGGGATGTGCAATATGGTTCCATTTCTGTGAGTAGTGGCCTTTCACTCTTTGAAAAGCCCTGACATTAATTTATAGATATATGGATTTGTCATGTGCTCAATAAATAAGAAAAAAAAACAACATCACATATTGATTTCATCATATTGACACTCAAATGTTAATTGAGGGTCAAATAAAATGCTTTAATAATACATTTCCTAATTTAAAATAACGTGTTAATACAACTGTAACTCATCTATTATTTCTCTTATGAGAATAGAGTCATTAGATCTTTCAGTAAGAATGTGTTTCCAAAACATCCATGGCAATAATCTCAGAACATGGCCAGCAGTAAGTGTTACTGTAGTCATCATTGCAAACAGGTAAATGCTTTCAGAGACAGTAATTTATAAAGCTCTCACTTGGGTTTTTGTTTGACTCATATTCTATTAAGAAGTGCTTTAGTATCTCTGGAAAAACAGACATGCATTTCTGGAAACAGTCCTTCTGTATCTTGCTGGGTCAGATCTTTTTTGGCTTTTTGGTCTGGATTTCTCTCAAGGCTGTTGTCGCAAACCGATCCCATCTCGGTTCACTGGAGACCTCCTCGCAGTATTTGGATGCATGCATCTATTTATTTAAGCATACACTGTGCACACCCTGCCTGGGGGCTAATTACATTTGCACAGTCCAGAGATCCTCCATTGTCGCCTTTTTGAAAGACATCCCTGACACAGTGGCGACGTCTGAGCTTTTTCATGCACCGATCACAGAAAGTTTAAGAAAGTGCACAGTGCATTTGCATATTTGCATATAGTTGAGGGTTAATTTTCAAAGACTGTATATTAGCATGTCTGTGTTGGAAAGGCTCTCTCTCTCTCTCTCTCTCTCTCACTCACTCACTCACTCACTCACTCACTCACTCACACACACACACACACACACACACACACACACACATACACACACACACACACACACACACACACACACACACACACACACACACACACACACACACGCACACACATTCTCACATGCGCCGACACATGCAGTGAGGACCATGTAAGATACAGAGGAGCAGAAAGAGACGCAGAGAGGGAAGCACAGTTGACTTCCTCTGTCGTTACTCACACCTGCAGTAGGATGCAATCTCCATAGCAACAAGACTTGGCAACACTGTGCAGAGTTGATATTTGAGGTTGTGATCTTTAATACCCCCTTTCTCTCCCTTTTTACTGCAGTGTGTTGTGGAAATGCCTCTCTTTCTCCATCCACCACCTTCCCCCCTCTGCGTTTGTGTTCCAAGACATTCGATCTCGACTGATATCATGAGTCTGTCACCTGGAAAAGGATCATTTAGGAGGAGAAAATAGTTCTAAATCAAACTCAAGTGACAAAATTATACAACCTGGAAATCATCAATGGAAAATGTTTCAACCAAACTTTAGTGGAACCAAAGTTGTTTCAATGCAGCTCAAACACACAAAACATGTTGGTTATGAGCTGCATTTAGTTGAAATGATTTTCAACTAAATGCAGATCATAACCAACATGTGTTGCTGCTAATCCATTGGAACTGAAGAGCTGTGTTAGCATCAGGACCTGACTGATCACAGCACTGACCACACAGCACTAAATAGGTACAGATACTAGGAAACTACCCACATAACTTGAGGAGCTGTTGCTGCTGTTTTGAGAGCTGCAGGGAATGATTGGCCTGTTTCACAATCACCTTGGACGTCCACTTGTGATGAATATAGTCCTTCTCATTTTGTTTCCTTTATCCCTCTTCAATATTCATGCAGTAACTTGCATTCGCTCCCCTCAAGAAGTGCAGCCTCATCATGTGCTAATAATGCGCCTGGTGACCACAGGGCCTCTTCCTGGTGATGGCTGACTCGACAATGCCACCCAGTGGCCATATGAAACTAGCAGCTCGAGAAAGATAACACATTTAACCCGTGAATCTCTTTAATTGGTGTGTTTTGTTTCATTCAACATTGACATAAACACCACATACTACTACTACTACGACTAATAATAATCATAATCATAATAACAATAATGTTTTCCATTCAATCATAAACATTTTAGGAGTTTTAATAAAATGTGCAAATAAAGCGCAATCATTATTTATCAAGTCCAAAAGTTTAGTTTAATTTTATATTATTTCCTTAATAGAACTGTCACACTATATGTCATTGTGAAGTTAACAATTCTTTATTGTATATTATAAAATACCCCTTGCCCCTAATATCCTTGGCACTTGTACGAAGGTCTCTGTACATAAAAAAACATTATATTCAAGTCCATGCAAATATTAGATTATATATGATTGCAAATATGTGTTCAGATGGAAGTTACATTCTTTCACGGATATACTGAGAGGCAATTTGAGATGTTTGGTGTGTTTTAATACTGTTTTTATAAGGTCAGTGTTCCTTTATGTCCAAATACACATTTATGAAAAACCCTTGCCAGTTTAACTTGACATTATTTAACTTAACAGTATTGACTTCAAAGGTGGTTAAAAAAGTGAAACAGTGCTCTTTAATTGAATAGTTCTATGTCATCATACTGTGTTTTTTGTATTATCAGTCTTTTTACCATAGGCCTTCATTTCAAAACAATGACTTAACTTTACCTAAACATTCATTATTTATATATACAGCTTTTTTTCTGATCCCGGCTGACCCTGGACGGAGAGTAGACACACTTGCCCAATTTCCTAAAAGAAACAAATTCACATGGCATTAATCTCTTTGGAGCCCACGGATAACATGCTAACTCCATGCAGGAGGCTTTACAAATACAGTTAAAAATAATGCTTATTAAGAGTGCTTGACCATTACGTCACCAACATTTTGAGCCTAATGAATATCTGTACATCATTTTTGCTTCACAAAGATTGATTGATTGATTGATTGATTGATTGATTGATTGATTGATTGACCAGGACAACACACATTAATGAAATATCTTATCCAAATTGTATGCAAATTGTAGAATATAGCATAACTGTTAATTGACATATTTAAACATAATAATTTAGATATATTCTCAGACGTCAACATTTCAAGGAACTGTCTCTGTGTGGGACATGCAGGTAAAAAATACGAACATGAACGTCTGAATACACTGATGGCTGGTATTGACCTGACATATAGTAACTAATGAAGACATTACCCCTTCTCTCTTCCCGGCATCTTAAAATGCATAACATTTCCTGCAAAAGCCATTTTGTTGTCATGGACACAGACAAAAAAAAAAAAAAAAGGTGGGGGAAAAAAAGAAAAGAAAAACATCATCTGTGTCCATAGCAACTGAGTCAAGTTTAGTGCTGCCAAAATGGTTTAGGCAAACGCCTTTGTAGAGATGTGCAATATGTGAATAAGACGGCCACTTGTGTCGCACATTCAGGAAATCAAATGCTTTCAAACTGAACACAACCGCATACATGTGAAGGTATTCCAATGACAGCCTGTGAAAAAGATTTGAAAAAAAGGCATCCATTGCAATGTAGAAATACCACCACACAAAATCTATCAAATAATAAATGTACCATCATATGTACAACCATAAATGTTAGTGCATAGTCAGAAAAATAGGCCTTTCCCCCTGAAAACAAAACAAGGCAACCTTTAGAAGCTTCTAATCCCCTTTAGATATCTTAGTCAACTTCTATAAATAGAAATTATGCATGGTGCCCTCTGCTGGAGATTAATTTGAGCCATAGATGTGTACTGTACTCTATTTTGGAGCATGAGCTGCTGCTGCAGGGCAGCTCACAGACAGGTGATATGTCGAATTACATGCAAACAAGACATTGTTTATAGGTGTGGAGATTCTAATTTCAGTGTGGCACTGCGTCCTTCGAGAGGCTGAGAGCCAGCTTGTTTCACCACGAACAGCATTTCCAACATGCAAGCCTGCATTACCCATCAAGCCAGCCTATCCCCAAGCTCCCGGCGCACTCTCTCTCAGGGTGTCATTAGTGGGAATTACCTGGTCTCCCCAGGAAAAGCCTTATCATGCCTCCGCTAAATTGTGTGTGCCTGGTTTGTTTGCAGACAAAATAGCGGTGGAAATCCCCCTCTGTCTCCAGTTAATCGTGTATTGTTATTTACCAAATGGTAATCACGACCCAGGAGAATGCAGCAGGGGACCAAGGTCACTCCAGGCACCATCCACTGGGATGTGACCTGTACAGATAGGGAAGAGGGGAAAGTTAAATGTGTGTGTGGGGTGGGGGGGGTGGGGGGGGGGGGGGGGTGTAGGCAGAGGCTAAATTAATTTCACCAGATGATTGGTCTTTATATTAGAGTAATATTGCAGTGAATCACAATATGACTAAAATGTACAAACTCCACTTGCATTTCTGCTAGAGATTTTTTAATCGGTCTTTTAATCACCATCCGCTTCAGGTGAATGTTGTTCTCCTATGTCAAAATCTGAATTATTGAACTATTATGCAGCAAATGAGTGAAGTTCAAAATGAGATTTTATATTGTGTTGCTGGCGTTTTCAAGAATCACTATGTTTGATGCTGACTTCTCGCCCATGCAAGCTGCCATATTCTCATGAGGGCGGATGTTAACGAGGGAGGGGCTGGCTGTCTCATTGCTATGAAAACACATATTTAAACAAATTTTGTGAAACTACTGCATCCTCACTCCGTCCAAAAAGTAAATGCATCTCAGTGAACAAACCAGAGAAGGGATTTTGCTGTGAATCTGCGGGCGTTATGTGGGTTTGAGGGTTTGTGAGTAAGAAAGAAAAAAAAAGAAGAATTAAAGACTTACTGAGGAAAAAAGGTGGAGGCAAATTTTAACTGTCATGAGTCTGACGTGAAGGAACGGTTGTTTGTTGTAGTAACAAAAATCCAGTCTCCATGAAAATTATGACATGACATGTTTTATATTTAGAGTAATAGTGAGATTATGATTGTTGACGTGTAATAGTTAGGATTGTGGCTACATAATACAAAAACGAAAGACCCATTATGGGAATTAGTATATTTTTAAGTAAAGACACGTTTTAGGGTCACAGTTTGGTTAGAATTAGATTAACATTAATTACAGCTGAATTTATAGTAAGTTCGCCAGAATTGAGTGTGTGTGTGTGTGTGTGTGCGTGTGCGTGCGTGCGTGTGCGTGTGTGTGTGTGTGTGTGTGTGTGTGTGTGTGTGTGTGTGTGTGTGTGTGTGTGTGTGTGTGTGTGTGTGTGTGTGTGTGTGTGTGTGTGTCTGCACTATATTGTGGGTGTCTGTGTGTTCATACGACGGCCCCGGTGCTGCTGACAGTGGGAATGCAGTGCTACTAATCCCAGAGGAGAGCACAGCACTGCAGAGGAGATGCTTGGCAGATCTCCCCTCATCCGTGTGACTGCTGTTGGCAGCTGGTGTGGAGAAGAAATCCGGAACTGGATCAGAAAGCGAGTCAGCCGTGTTTAATTTGCGCGGGACTTTTCACGCTGAGGGGAGGAACTAGGCAGAGATAACTGGCACCAAAGCATACAGAGACGTCTGCTGACCTTCCTCTGCCAACTGCATGCCCCAGGAGAGACTATAGATAACAATCAGAAGGGGTCAACGCATTGTCACATATTTGTTCCATCATCCCTTCTGAACATGATTTTAAAAGATTGTGTCGCATTGACAGATTATAAGGTAAACTTTCAAAAGTCAAATGAAAAAGAGGTCACAGTTAGTGTCAGTTAATAACAGAATGGAACTTATAAAGCTTCCAAATGTATACTTGCTTATACCTAAAAATGTTTGTGCTTTTAAATGCAATTGTACAAGAATTCTTGACTTAGAGTAATATTTAAGTCCTACTTTATATTAACTTTCTTAATCACTGAATTGATGAAAGTTCAGAATTAGCTCAACCAGATTGTGAAGTGAGACATATGTTTCTGTTAATTTACTCTCATTTTTAAGTATTGGAGATATTTAGAAATTGAGATATAGAGGTTGAGATTATGGCAACACTGATGTGTTCAAAATGGATCTGAAACTTCAGAATACACAGTAAATATTAGATACTCTCGCTCTATTGTAGTATATTGTGACAATTATGACAACATCTAGGCAGAATCTGGCTGATCATGGTTTTTGAAACCAAGTGATTTGATATTGGGTGTTGGCTTTCAGCCAGTTAGAGACAGCAGGACACTCGGGATGAGGTGGAGCCACAGGGCCATAAAACCGCACACAGGACGTGTCCTCAAAGTTACTTTGTCTGCCGGCTGCAGATGAGCGCTACATGGACACTGAGCTTAAGGGACGAGACGACGAAGCTGGACAGCATTTTCACCACCACGATGAAGTGATGGAGCGGTCAGCAAAAGGACATTCGTGTTCATTAATCTCAAAATCTGGAAATAATGCATTTCCTCAGCACTTTGGAGGACCATTTTTGATGATAAGATAAAGTCAAAATGACTTTTGGTGTTTTTTCTTTCTCTTCTTCGCATGTGTAAGTCATTGCCCAGGTCTGCCTCAAGGTGTTGTGGTTTTTATGTTTGTGTATATTTTATTTCCTGAAAAACAAAATGCTGCACAGACTATAATGTTGTTAAGCACATCTCCTTATCACTTTTCCAGCCCAGCTATTTTTCAAATGTTTGTTGGACGGAGAACTGATAAGGGTATGTGTCTGACACTTTCCATCTCTGCTTACTGGACACTCTATCCTGCCACTTTGGGGAATAAAACTAATTTGTAGCATTAAAGCGTAGTACATTCGATATGCCTTTTGGTCACATTTTACAGGTTTGCTTTTTTTTTTGTGAATTCAATCTGCATTTTTAAAAGATTGGGTCAAACTTTCACCAGCTCTGCTCTCTCATCCATGAAGCGTTCTGCATTATGTGACTGACCAGTACAGATACAACTGAAAAACTACAAAGTTGCCGGTTAACCATACAACCGTAACACAAAAACCTGGACATTTGAAGCATTTACAAAAATGTAACTGCAATGATTATGATCTTACGTTAAGAAAATGGATGAAAAAATCTCAATAAAAAAAAATCAATCTCATTACTTTTCTTGTCTTACACTTTGAGATGATGTATTTGCATGACTTATGAGCTGAAACGATCATGAATAAAACAAAAAAGACACATCATATATTTCAGTTGAGTTTAACAGATTAAAAATAATGAATGTATTTCTTTTTATTCTATTCTATTCTATTCTATTCTATTCTATTCTATTCTATTCTATTCTTCACTTTATTGTGTTCAACTGTATATATGTCTAAAAAAAAGTTTGGTGTTTGCTGTTAAAGTATATTGACTCAGACTCAGGCTGATTTTACTGTCTTTAAAACACTTGATAAGAATGAAACAGTTTCTACACCAGCAATGATGTATTGAAGTTGAAATGATTCAAGTAAATGTAAAATATAAGAAACTGGAATGAATAAACTTGTTTACTTTGCCTTTTACAAATTATATGCACAAGTCTTAAATTTTTAAAAACTGCATATGGTTTTTGTTGAAATAATTTTCATCTTTTTGAATATCCCTTTAAAATGTTTTTTTTATTGTTCATGAAAAAGATGAGTATGTGAATATGTTTTAAGTGAATATTTATTGTTCATGAAATAGTATGTGAATATGCATTAAGTGAAATTATGTCAGACATAATCATTGTATTCTCTCACCTATATAAATATGTGTACACTTTGGTGCATTTACAGCAATAACATGATTTATTTAATATTATACAATACATTTGTTCAAGTGATAGAAGTTCGTCGTTATCAGGCTCTTCTGATCTTTTTTTTTTAAGATTATGTCCATTTATTTGTGTTATTAAAATGAATACACAATGTTTTCTATTTTTACTATATATCTGCAATAAACTCAACATTTCGGTTAAATGAGGAAATTCCAAATATATAACAAATATCAGTAAGGAACCACACTCATGCTGAGATGGAGAGGAAGACCTGCATCTGCAGGAGTCAACACAAGAGGGTATTGTTCCACTACTTTTGCAGAGCTGCTTTTGGGGGAGTGAATGTTTTACACACAGAACACACCAGTGAGAGCACCAAAGCTCTGTGTATTAAAACATCCCTAAGAGGAGTGAATGCAATCAGCTCAGATTAGCCAAATCCATTACAATGGCCATCAACTGTGTAAAATATGTAAGGTCAGACAATGTCACCTGAAGCTGATCCGTGGACCTGTCCTGGCTCTACATGCACAGATTATTGTCCTGTGCTTTAAGTATCCCCACATGTCAAGTAAAGGACCCTCCAGCTTTGTTGTGCCTGATTTGTTTGCAAATTTTTCAAAGAATAAGCTTGATGGGCAAGACATAGCTTTTGGATGCTTTAATAGCTCTTGTGTTTACAATAAGGCTGAAGGGATATTATGTGTAGCAAGTGGGGAAAATACGATAGGGAATTTCTTTTTTCTTTTTTTTTTGAACCCCGAGTGCAAAACTGTGTGTTGGTGAGTGTAGAGCTGAAATGAGCTCATGTGGTGATTAAAGATTGCTACCTGTTCTTAATGGACAAACAAAGATGGCTCACTTTGTCTAAGATAATGCACTGACACAAAACAATGAGGCAGCTTTGAAGTCTTTCCTCTGTCTCTGCTGCCATTATAAAGCCGTTATATATTGTAGTTGGGAGGCACTTATGGCTGTGTTTACATTTGCATAACAATAGCGAGTACATTTCTCTCGGGGTTAACCTTCGTCTCTCATCTACAAGCCTTTTTCCCTCACAGCTCGTTAGATTGTGTCGTTGCCAATAATTATTGCCAAATATCTCTGCAATAAAGAGACTGTCCAAGGTATTTAACAAAAAAATAAAAAAATTAGGAAATGAGCTCAACTTTGGAAAAAGGGTGATACCGTCCGCAAATGTCACCATGATTAACGCTCCTGTGTTACATAATGTTTCTGAGAGGAGTCGTGGAAAGCATGACGTGAAAAGCCACGCAGAAACTGAGAAGCTCATCACTTCCTATTCTCCTGGTAACTATGGAAACCATGTGTTTTAATTAAGCGCTTGAGTTTTGATTGCTGACACAGTCAGGGGATAAATTAGGATTTATTTTTTTTTTCCCCAACAGTTCCAGAGATGTGTCTCGTTCTAAAAACAAACTTGTTTACTGATGCCTTCGTTTGTCAGCATGGGTCACGCAGAATTTCTTTTTTTTTTTTCCTTTCTTTTTTTTATGAAAAGGTTTATCACATGACAATGGACTGACTATCAAAGCTTCTGCAAATCATGAGTTGTTCAAACAGATAGCAGCATGTGACAAGGGTCCGTTTACAAGTACCTGCACATGCACATATCCGATCCAATTAAAAATTAACTATTTGGAGATGATATGGGTGTGTAGAAACCTGAGGTGGAGGGAGGGGTGGCTATATGGTTCCCTAACTCTGTATAAAGCATTGCATTGCAAAAAGTGTTTGAATATAGTATTTAGATGGAAAACTACATCAATCTGAAAGGGAAAAAAAGACCAGATTTGATCAACGGGAAAGATCTGATCAAATGGAAACCCATGTGTGTTTTTAATGCATTGTTGTGATTGCAACAAAAAAAAAAGCTTAGCAGGTAAAATCCTCCAATTCGCTCATTTTATATGAAACACTTAAAAAAAAAAAAAAAAATGTTAACCAGCTAGCCATTGCACTATTGATTCTGTATTACCAGTTTGTACCACAGCATGTTGTCGTGAGTGCACAACACCACTTCTACTGCTTTTAGTCCAGGTAGAGAAGAAGCAGCAGGCATGAAAACTCCACTGAGTCCTGAAACTGTTAAAGAATTCTGAGGAGTGGTGGCCATGCTACCCAGTGCACGTAGTAGCATAACTCAAATATTACATGTTACCTTTAAGGACCACTGTTTATTATGGCTGTGTAACTGCAGCTGCATTGGCTCCTTGCTGTTATACACTCATCAACCAGAATACAGTGAACAGCAAGATCCCAGTACTGCAGCAACTGGATTGGTTGAGGAGGTGAATACAGGAAAATTATACATGACCACATTTTACATCCATCGCCTTCACTTTTTAGTTTTCAATGTCGCAAAAATGTTACGAGAACAGCTCAAGTTTTGGGAAGATCAGTTTTATGTATCTCAAATTGCACCCTGGATGCTTACAGGATATTGTTTTTCTTGCATAAAGGTGTGCATCGTGAGAGATACTGTATTATCAAAGCTACTGTCTTACCCAACTTTATCAATCCATTTTGTTAAAATTTGGAAGGCAGTGAATTTAGAAAGTAGTAAACTAGTAGTATCACGTGTAGTGTAGGAAACTATTATTTTACTCCACATGTGGATGCATTAACAGTCCTGATTTAACTTGATTATTTAAACATTGTATTAAAGTGCTTTGTGCATTTCTCTGGTGAGGTAATGCTGATAATGATGATGATGAAAAATACCTCAGAAGAAGGAGGGATACATATACCAGAAGGAAGGATTTCCCCCTTCTCCACCCTCCATCCCCCAGATGATCACAGCACCCAGGGAGCAGGTATTGGAAGAAAAGGTTTTCTGTGATCTGAAATAGTCAATACACCTAAAGCGCTCTCTTTAATTAGACACAAAGATGAAAACCCATCACCATGACGACACAATAAAAAAGATAGAGGCGAAGGAAGATAGGTTGGTGTGCTTCTCTGGGAGGCAGAAAGGGCACACTGCGTATCAGCATAGATTTGGCTATGATTTGGTGCTGCGATCTGGGCGTCATTTCATTATGTGCTGCTAATTTATTTTGATATGGTCTTCAAATTAGCCGTGACCACTTCGTGACACACGGTGTCCTTCTGAATAGACGGCAGCTCCCCACTGATCAAAACGTAAAATAGTTAATGAGATATGATTACATCCAGGACAGTCAGGAGATGAAAAATGGACTGCTCATGAGATTATGATGAAGCACACAGGAAGGAGAGAAGAAGCACCTTAATTTGAGTTGGTAACACGCCCCCATTAACTCACAGCAGACCACGCACTGATCCTTGGAGCGCCACACCACCATCTGTTGCCACGTGCTAAGTGTTTACCAAGGCATTAAACTGCCTCATATACTCGGCTGCAAAACCAGCATTTACAGATCTGCATCATCGGCACACCAGTCAACCACAAGGGAAGGGCAGACTGATGGGCCTCATTGAAATGAAGTGGGTCCAGGACACGCAGAGGAGGAGCCCAGTAATTCAGTCCTGGAGAGCCATGCTGTGCATGTTGGGACTGGTTTGTATCCATGTGCTTGATATGGTTCTCAGCAGTTACTATGGCCCGACATGTGGCAAAGCGAGTGCCGACAGTAATTGCTGTGAGCCCTTACGTCAGTCTTACCCACAAGAGGAATCTATGAAACCTGCGATAAGACCACAGAGGTGGAAACATGCGGACGGCATTCCTTGGTGCACATGTCACGTAAATAATGAGAAAGATACACATAGGAGAAGAAACGCAACCATGAATTTAAACACTCAAATTATCATTAGAGGTCACTGTGACTTCATATTAATTTCTGTGCCCTCTGAAACGTTGGATTTCGAAGGCCCCAAGTGGTCCCCAGCTGCTCTGTAACACTTGGTTTGCGATTCTTTCTTCCTCATCTGCTAAAGGAGGTTGACAAGATGTGACAAGATGGCTCGTGAGGTTACATGGACCACCTGACTCCACCTGCCATGACATCCTCATGCCTCTCCACGTCAGTTTTGACAGACAGTCTGGCAAACATCTAATTAAAAAAAAAAAATATATATATATAAAAACTCGTATCGGGTGTGTATATTTACTTCTTTCTTTCAGAGATCAAAGAACTAAGCTTTAAATAAATAAAGTGTTTTAGTGGAGATTAATACTAAATTATAAATGTCAGTGTAAAGACATCCATTCATGTCCATTAAAGGGCAGTTTGCAGTCATTGTGACTGAAGCGGGATTTGTTTACTGTCAAAACATCCACATGGATCATCTTCATGAAGCTCAAACGACGTATTACCTCGACACTTCCCCAACTACTCGGCCAGTTAGAATTTCGAGTTTGCATCCTGGAGTTCATAACATTTTTCACAGTATAGAAAACATTGTTGACAGCTGTTCTGATCCATATGGACTAAAAAGCAGAATGTTTTCCCTGCTAGTTTGAAATATCTAGGATATAAGATGTTGTAATTGCATTAAATCCTATCATTTAAATGGATCTGCATTACACTTATAAATTACTGTTTTTGAAATATGTATGATGTAGAATTCAATAATTACTCTTATACCTATTTATCATAATTTCTTCACACAAAAAAAAAAAGTATGTTAGGAAGAAGCATTTTTACCTACCTTACCTTCTACCTACATACCTTTCTCACACTTTGAGAACCACTTGTGGAGACACATTTTGTCCTTCTGATATATCACAATAATGCAATGTGTTACTTGAAAGCCTGGTAACATTTAAGAAGTGGTAATCAGAGATTCATCATAAGAAACACCAACTTGTATCCTCATATATTCTCGGCACCTCCTTCAAAATGCGCAGCAGCCTAATGATCACTTACGGCTGTGTGGTTGATCGTGACAGCTGTGTTCATCTGAAATATGTCAGATACATTCCATGAAGGAATGAGGTCACCATTGGAGCAATCATTAAAAAAACACAATGGATTAACCAGTTCCTACTCATATTCTGCTGTATTGGCTATGCAACGTATGATTTTAATCCTGAGGTCATAGGTAAAGTCACTTTAAAAATGTTTGCTGTCCAAGTCAACACAATATTGCTGGGGTTTAAAAATATTGCTATTAACTGTGATGTATGTGCTGAAATACATATTTGGAAACGTTTCTATAAAAAACGGTGGTGTCTCAATTATTCAGTTAAATACCAAAACTTAATTCAATATAATTGTATAAATAAATATATGTTTGTCTATTACCATCACTGTGTTGTGAAATATTTGATAATCTATTTATTACCATATCTTATTTTACTGATGCACAAGAGTCGTATGTGGTTCATTGCTCAAATTTATCAAACAGAACCTCCTAACCCTAAACAGAACCTCTAACAGCAGAAAGTAAATTTTTTTGTCGACACATATGGGTGTGGGATTCTCTGATCAGTGAAAAAAAAAAAAAACATTGTATGTGATAGTGTGATTTTCAGACATAAAAATGAGAAACTGTTATTGTGATTATATTGTATGGTCCAGATCAGTGATAGTTAATGACATGTTTTATTTTCTATTTCAGGAAACATTAATGTTGCTTTATTGAAGTGCCACAATCTTTGGGTAATTTGCCAACGGTCACATTTGAAAAGTTAAAGAATATCCTCGTGTGAAGGGTCTCTAGATGACTTTGTGCGAGACAGGCGTAATGATAGCTGTGGTGATCTAACACATAATTAACCAACAAAAGGTGCTTGATAAGATGAATGATTTTTTTTTCTCTTCTCTTGTCAACAGATTGTCACCATGATAATTGACTGAAACACCACAAGTGTTTCTTTTCTCCTGTTTTTTTTTTTTTTCTACTTCAGAGACAGCGTTTGCTACAGTGGTGCTGTTTGCAAGAACAGATTGTATAGCGAGGGTGTTCGTTCCATGTGTTTCTCGGTGGTTCTGCCTGTATGTGTGGTGCGGCATGGTCATCTCCCCTCAGAGACATGATCAGAGCGCTGCTTCCCTCTAATGATGCCACTCTGGGCTGACTCACCTCCCAGCTGACAGACAGTGCTTTATTAGTTTCTTCAGGATAAACGTCTGCCTTTCCACCCCTTCCAAAGCCACATCTCAAGGGTCACTGACGGCACCATCCTTTATTTGGTATATTTATAAACCCTGTCCCTGTGCCTCACTGAGCTTCTCTGCACACCTGGCTGTGCATGGCTGATCACATTGATCAAGCCAAACCTATACTAACAACGAGCACTCAACAACAGCAGCAGCATGCCTGGAATGCCTCAAATCCAATGTCTTATCTTCCTCCTTACGTGTCCACACACCAAATGTCAATTATAGCTATGCTGTCAAAAATGTCACAGGCGCATTGCTTCGATGTTGAGATAAAGGTACAGTAGAAAACATTGACGCTGTGAATCCTTTACTTTGCCCGTGGCATTATCAAGACAAAGATTTTATTGATCTCTGGAGGCAAAAGTTGACATGCAACATGAAAGGACACCAGAAAATACATGATGTCGGGAAAGCTGAACAACAGTTTCAATTTCAAGGACAGCAAGGAAATTCACAGCAGAAAAAGTAAAAATCAGACATCTTTGAAAGTGGAGGATCAGTTTTTATCATGTAATTTAATTTTATTTCCATAAGCTGTTTGCTGTTTGTTGACCACATTCATTTGTTTTCTGTACCACTACATCAAACATGTTTTTAGATTGCGAGTGGAACACATGCAAAGAAGAAGACCATGCAAATTCCACATGGATTACAACCAGGGATATTCTCACTGTGAGGCGAGAGTCTCAACTGCCATAACACATACAGTGGAGTTTGTGGAAATCAGTTTGCTTTATTAGTGTTTAAATAAATGCTATTTACTTGACAATAATATCACCAACATGTAACAGATTCTCACACCCTCAACAGGCAGCCAGTCCAAACAGAGAGAAGGAAAACTACACACACAATCAGAGACATAATTTAGCCTCAAATCGCATGTTTTGGGACTGTGAAGGTGAACAGGTTAACCTAGAAACTCTCTCTCTCTCTCTCTCTCTCTCTCACACACACACACACACACACACGCAAAATGCATTCTCCACAGAAATGCCCCCAAGCCCACCCAGAATCAAGGGATTTATATTTTTGCTGGGAAGCTGGAGTGCTAACCACTGCACCACCATGCAAAAAACTTCAAAATCAAGCAAAAATTCCTCATACTGATGCTACAAGTCAATGCAATTTTCAGCTTGTGGTTGATTTGTCCAACCGCTCTCAAGACACTAACTTCAGCCTCAGCGGCAAGCTGTATTTCATGTTAAAAACACAGAGTCATTGTTGTTCTAGTTGAGAGATTTGAGCATTTACTTAATAAACTTATTTGGGTGATATGTGGAGGCCAAATACAATGATAAAGAATATTTAAGTCTTTCTGCCACTTTGAAATGGTTGTGTTTAAAAATTAAGAAATTCAAACTCAGATCTCAGCTTTGATACCACAAAATGTGTTGTTATAATGTTCATCAAAGATCCAAAGAACAACTTCATGAGACACAAGCAAATAAAAAGAGGAAACACTTTTTTTTATCAACACATTCACTACAAGCAGCGTTCCAATGACCCCTTTCAGTCTTCCCCCTTTAGTCCCTTGTGGATTACACACCCCTAGTCTGTTGTCCTGGATTATGAATCACATTAATCATCCCTAGAAATACACAAAGACATTACTCTTTGTTCATCTTATTTCCACTGGTGGAAAAAACACCAATACACCAAAACGCCAACCTTGATTTTCACACTTACAATAGACAAAAAGGATAATATTGAATTACATCTCACACCTTTATTCTGAAACCACCCGCGTCTTCTTGTCACATCATTCATCTGATGATTATCATCGTCAACTGTCAAGAAACTCACTGTGTGGAGGAGAGAAGAGTTGTGAAAGGGAATGTGATGATCAGAAACAAAACAGCTCACGGCTCCCATCAGGAGCATCTTTTGCTGACTAGTCTACTCTGGAAACATTTCAGATGAGCCATTTGTGAGCAATTAGATCAATAGCATCAGTGGAAGCAGCAGGAGGACCAGGAACTCAGCATGGCTACTTACATATTTATTTAGGGCACATTCCCTCCATCTGTGTCTGTATCAACAGTGACACTATAAAAGTCTGAGGCAGCCACGTCTCATGACTGTGGAGGTGCAACACTTGTGATGCAGATTTTTTCACTGACACATAAAGAGGCTCATGCCAATCATTCTGGAAATGCCTTAACTGATGCAAGCCAATTCTGATGGATTTCCCCTGGAAGAAAGAAAATCAGACTTACAGCAGCAGAGCATCGATGCTCCCAGCAAAACAGGAATATTAACGTCAGCCATGTAGTATTTAATAAATCACAAGTTTGCAGCTGTGCTGTTGCAGTGCGACTGCAGAACATGTAATTGATTTCACATTGATGACCTAAAATCTTCCATCTTAACATATATTTACCAATTTGGTTTACGAAGACAACCACAGCCAGTAGTAGAGCTATAGAGTGTGTGCTCTTTAGAACTGAAGCTGTACATCCAATTGAAATGAGGGTCAGGCCTCCTTTCAGGGCCTTGAGAAGAAATCATGATCAAAAGAATAAGAAGTTGGCCAAGATTGAATCTATTATGTTCCGATGAACTGCATTTGCTGAGTACAGAGACAGATAGAATGTATAAAATAAATTAAAGCTATACAAAAAGAACTACCACCCATGACCCCACTCTCAGTAAATTAACTCTGCTCCACCTGTTGACTTTCTCTCTCTGCCAAGTTGCTGGGCCCACAATGCACTATATGTGAGGACTCTAGATGGGTATCTATTGGATTTATGTGTGTGCTGTTTTAAATTGCAAATAGGGGGTAAGTAAAGCATCTTGAATCTCGAAAACCTTCCCAATTGAAAGGTTAATAGCATGAGAATAGGTATGTAAATTAATGTTTGTGTCCAACAGCTCTTAACAAGTACCTTGTAGCTTTTAAAGTAAAAAAAATAAAAAATGTTTAGCAAATCTGATGTTGAAACACAAATTAAAGCTGAGAACATCTGGAATAACTCTTTATTGGGTACTCAATATTAAAAAAAAGACTTTGTAGAACTGTTACAAACATTTAAAAAAAACTCCAATTCCATGATTCCTAGAGCATTCATGAATGTTTGACATGCTTATTTTTTCATAGATTCTGTGACTGTCATTCGCTCATCAGTTGAGTTTGGGAAAAGCAAGAAGAAATGAGGGAGTACAAAATATGGGAAATTATTGTGAAACGAAAAATCTAAAGGTGAAGCTGATTTTCAGAACTGAATTTATTGTAAAGACAATCGCAACCAATTAGAACCAATTCTTCAAGACTGCAAGTGTTACAGTTGTGACAAGATTAGACTTCATGTAAAGACTAACAAATCAAAAGCATCTAATCAGCACAAGAACAGAAACACTGGGAAGTCTCACATTTAACTAAACATTCCCAGACAAAGTATACCTGGCGGGAGTTGAGGGTGAAGAAATGTCGTTCAGAAAAGGAACTCATGTTAATGCATGTGAGCTTGATGATTTTTTTTTTGGGGGGGGGGGTGAATGAGAAGGAAATTATATGTAAGCTCCAAATGAATGACTGAGATTATCTGCTGTGTTCACTAATGTCCAATTTACTGCATCATTTCCTTGGAAACACAACTCATTGTCCTCCTGCTCGCTGCTGCTGTGATATCACAGCTGCTGCAGATTAAGCTCTGTGACCATTTTGTCAAGACATGCTCGGACAATGAAATGCACTGTGGGCCCTTTGATCAACGCTAATGAAATCAGGTTCCCTCTTCATACAGCATTCATCCAGTTTGAAGAGAGGGAAATATTGTGGGTTGGGTCAGAGATATAACGCAGGAATAGCAAATGATGTACGTGCTTGTTTCAGTCAAACAACCAAACAATGTTCATACTTTCAGACGATACAATGCAACATAAGCTATAGAATTTGATTTGATTTCGGCATATACAGTTATTTGAACCACATTTTCAAATCCAATGTGAGGAGGAGGCACAACAGAAAGAAGATGATAAACATGAGTCACCACAGTAAGATACTGACACAGTCGTGCCATGGAAAACATCCCAGCAGCACTCTGGGTGTCTCCAACTCTGCAGGACATGTGCCATTCGAAATTAGACTTAAAAAGAAAAAAGTCTGACCATTGTTAAAATGTTTAAAATATAAATGTGAGGAATCATCTTGCGCAAGTAGATAATGGGAGGTGAAAAATCCTTAAACTCATCTACTGAATCTCTCCTTGAATCCAGTTTTGAGGTCAAAACAGCATGCCTCAGTTAATGCAGCAGAATGAAGTCTTGACCTGACTTAGCTCTTAACTCAGCAAGATAAGAAGTCTTTATCTGAACAGAGCGGAATACCTCAGAAAGACCTCAGAAACCGAGGCACTGTGCCTTCATCAAAGCAGACGAACAAAGATATTGTTACTGAAATGTGCCAACTGGAGCAGCGTCTGTGAGTTTGGAGCCAAATTAAACTGACTGCTCTTCACACAAATGTTGGGAGAACCCAGTGCAATGAAAAGGACTTACACCGGTTCATCCTCCATCTGCTTAAAAACAAACAAACAAACAAACAATAAAAATAAAAATACAAAGCTGCACAAATCAACACCAACTATCACATAATGTTAGGTAATGTAAATACATTTACAGTTCAATTCAAGTAAGGAACCTTATTTTGGCCCATAGTTTTACTGACATATCAAGGTGTGATTTTCTGGGTAGGAAACAGGTGGGGATCCACCCCCTCACTGGTAAACACATCCCCTCTTTTGCAAATTATATTTGTCCGGGGTAACAAAATCTATCTCCTTCAAAGAGTGATTAAATCTTCACCCACAGACCAGACAAAACACAGCAAATAATTTCATTTTAAAAACCAAGTCAAGCAGAGCTGCCAATTCTCACACATCAAGCGATGAAGTCACTATTAACTCTAAAGTCGTGGTGTTTATAGTCTCATACGAGGTAGCAGACTGTGGTTCAAAGGTTTAGTTATTTCCACAGACAATACTTTGAAAGGGAATACTACACATGCAAGTCCTTGTATTTTATTTAATTGTATAGCACTGTATTACTCCCGAAGGGGAAATTCATACCGAATTGTGCAGTGGGCAATATTTGAACCTACGACCATCTTGCTGTGAGGCGAGAGCACTAACCACTGCACCTATATGACATATGCCAGAAAGAAAAAAAAAAGTTCTGTGTGTGATATGTTTTGTTCAAACACTAAGGAATTCAAAAAGGAAAAAAGAAATATTGATTTAAAAAGGTATGGGATTACCAGACACATGTAACCTTCTTGTAACTGTCAAGAAAAACAGACTGAGCATTAGTATCAAGTTGCCGCCAAACTAAAAACTGTGTGAAACAAGCAAGATGACTTTGAGAGCTCATCTTGCTTGTTTCACACATTCATAAAGAAGCTGAAAGCAATACAAAGTCACTGGCCAATGTCTACGGCAAACTCCGTGCATTTCGTCTGGATATTGGACTGTGCATTGGAGCACAAAACATTTGAGTGTATGCTTCTCACCCTCGAGAGTCGCTCTTCGTCTCTCACTGCAAACATCAATAATCTATGATTAATTAAGCGCCTTCTCATCTGTAAATATACACACAATGTATGATTGACAGCAAGCTGCATCGATTTTGATATTAAACATCCTACCAGCATCTTTGGATCAAACAAGGATTTATGCTTCCATCCTCGGAACTATTAAAAAAATATGCTGTTGCTATGGTTCCAACTTGAGAAATTTATAGCTGGCGGCATTGTGTTGGGTTGGTCCAAATGCCATCAACCTTTGTATGCAACCCTTAGTCTAACTATCCCACTTTGACAGAGTGTTAAAAAGTAGAACTAACAAGTGTTTGCATTATACAATCTTCTTGCTGTTGCAGGGACTGTAAATAAAAGTCAGAAGCAAAGGTAACATTGCGGCTCCAGTGAATACAAGGCTGCTGCGTCTGCTCCGAGAGGCGATCTCCCTCTGGGATGACGAGTGCTGTGAGGCAAAGATAACTGGTTCTTATCTCGATCTGCTCAGTCAGGTATGAGAGCTCTTGGCCCAGGGGAACACGAGCAACGAGCCTCACGAGCACACTGAGAACCACAATGTAGGTGAATTTCTCTTTCCTTTACACCGACAACAACTTTTTTTTTTTAAATCTTGAAAGTACAGCTTCGTAATAATCTGATCAGCACAATGACGTACAATATCACCTCTTTCGTTTTAAATCCAAAATGTTTGTGCATGTATGTGTTCCAATGTGAACATTGCTTCGTGCCAATATGTTACACATTGCTCATCACACAAGCTATTGTTGACACAATAGGCCAAAGAGGATCTTAATGACAAGAGCTAAGACCTAAGAGCTAAATTATGTACTGGCTAATGTTTTACTTGCTTGTTGTTTGGTTTTTACTACGCTGGCTGAAAGTTTACTGAGGTACGAAGCCCTTATCTCACTGGGTTGGAACACATTTTAAATGGAATTCGTAGAGGGGTTTCCAAAATCTGTCAAACCATTTGCAGGGTTCTTCATATACTCATATTATAGGGTCAACAAGTGTCTCACTTAACTGTCACATAACCTTTGCATAATATTTGGGAGTCTTTTGTAACAGTAGTATGCTCAACCTTTTTCAACTTTGTAATTTAATCTGGCGAATGCTATAGATATCTTGAGCAAAGCTTGAGTGAGTGTCATGCACCGTGCATGTGACAACCACCAAATAGCAAAAACTTGATAATTGACTTGTGTTGTGCAGCAAGAAGGGAAGGTTGTAACCAGGTTGTCGGCTGGTTTCGGAGATGTGCACAGCTGTGTCAGCAATATTGTCAAATCATTTGTGTTTTATCTGGGCACCTCTGGAACATCACAAGGCGCTGTCAGCACACTTGACAATGGTATTTAGGCACTGTGTGTTCAGGGTTGCATCACTATATGTTTGGTAAAACCAAGTTTCATCAGAGTAGTACTGTTGACAACCTTTGTGTCATGTCCACCGAGTGTAATGCATTCCTGCTGAAATTAAAATGTGTGATCACAACTTGTGACTATCTGAGTGATGATCGCACGTGTGAACATTCAGAAAAACGTACATAATGTTGCTTGAGCTGAGCACTGTGAATTTCAATCATTCTCCTCTCAGGACTTATGCCAACAGACCAGAAGCTAGGTCGCCGTGGCTGTGCATTACAGTCACGCATAGTTCTGAATTGAAATAAGACATGGAAAGGGATTACAAACCAGCAGAGTTGTGATTCAAGTAGAGAGCCTCACTCACTCTGCCTCCTGTTGGACGCTCTGATACGTTCTGCCCAGTTTGTGTGTGCAAGCAGCAGGACACAGACGCTGGCAGCGCAGCCAAGTGTGTCAGCTAAATCACTCTGATAGCGAGCGAGAGAGAGGCACAGGTGGTACTATGCTTTTAGCACTGTGATGATGATCTATTGGTTTTTCTTTGTCTGTACACACTGTCCTTTTGCATTTAAAAGCACCTTTACCATAAGGGAACTTTTTTTTCAAGTCCATTTCATAATGTGATCTCACTGTTAACGAGCAATGTAGTGAATATCATGTTGTAAAGTTTCTGAAACGGCACTACATTTGCACTAATGTGCTGGCAAGATATTACTGAAGTTTACATAAAAATGCCACTTGTTATTTTAGTCCTTTACACTGTTGAGCAATTGTCTCTCTTTGTGCTGCTGCTGCTAGACATTGGTCGACCTCAAAATTATTCATAGGCCCGAAACAAACATTTGTCTACCTTTATAAGTAATAACTGCTGCTGTCTACATGTTGGTACACTTTCTTTGAAAAACAGGTGTTATGCCAAAGTTCCACATCACTGAAGAAACATGTCACGCCACTTTCAGGACAATTTTCTAACTTGAAAGTATCAGACTGAATAACTCAAACAGACCAGTGCAACACGTGCATCCACAATTTGATTCCAAATTAACGGATGCAACTTCAGCTGCCTTTAATGTCATTATAGTCAATGGATTAGTCATTAAACTAACCCACACAGTGCTGACAGCTCAGCTAATGTGTCACAGCAATCGAACTATGTGCACAAGCAATTCTAAATACTAAATTGAAGTGCCTTGCCCAACACTGATAATTATTAAATGTAGCTGGGTAACACGGTCTATGTACCAAATATCAGCACCTATACACTAGCACTGTAATGACAGCAACCTGAAGAAGACAAATGCATTTTTTGATTGCATTGTTGCATATAAATGTTATCAATTGGAGCCTTTAGTATCTCATTCGCCGTCATTCACAGCACAGCTCTAAAGAGCTGGAATGCATTCACTCTGACAGTCTCCATTGTCTCACACTTACTTTCATAAAACACCCAGCAATAATTACTGACTTGTGCTTGTCCTTAGACCTTGCCAGCTCTTCCCTCCTCCTAACACAGCTGATCAGACCCAGCTGCAGCACAATTGTGGCAGCTTACACATACTGCATTCTCCTATCGGCAGCCCAAGGAACACTTAGTTGATTGTACATGTTAAATTCAGTCTACCATAAGATGATGCAGTTGTTTCAGTTGCTACGTGATTATTTGAGGGACTTTGATTCAATCTTCAGTTAACAGGTGGCAGGTATCCTGCCCTAAGGCCATGTGTATTAGGATTCAGATCTATTGTTAGTTCTGTCATCACTAGGAGATGCATATCGCAGAGAGCAGAATTATCCTGTTTGGTCTTGTCATGTCTGATTATGCTCATCTGCAGACATCCTCAAGGACGGACAGGGATGATTTGACGTCACCAACAACAACATACACAGAAAAAGCTCTTTCCTCACCTTGTGCTGCAGAGGAGGTGTATTTTGGTCAGAGTGCCTCATGGTGTCAAAGACGTCACAGTCTCAGGGGTGTGAACCATAAGCAGAGTGAAGTTCTCTAACTCACTGTCAGAACATCCACTCATCCATGCTGATGTACCCACATTCCCCGACGGACCCAAACCTCTGACAGAAACAGCTCTGAAACAGTCTAAAATCTATTTAAAGACACTTGAAAATGCGCAATCCACCAGTAAATTATTTTTTTTTAAACAAATACAGACATCAAACATTGTACACGCAGTTACATTAATTATATATAATTACATATGGTGTGATGTATTAGTTGTCTTTCATCTGATAACTTATTTATTACCAGGGAGGGTTTTTGCTCTCTGTTCAGCAGAGGGAACATGGTGGTGGGCACAATGCTAAACATTTTATTGGATGGTGTGAACAGAGGTGTGACAGACCTCAGTAAAACATCTATTTGCCACTAAATTACTTAACCAAAGTGGCTGCACTGAATCTGAAACTCTGCCTGAAACAATATGCTATAAACTGCGGAAACACTTGTTGATTCAGAGGCTGCAGAGCTCAGTTTGAATATCAGTGTTATAATTCTCAAAGATGTTAACAATACAGATATATCTTTAGATATATCTGCTTGATTACCGATAAGGCCATTAAAGCATTTCCTATTCCAGTATACAATTAAAGGCTTCACGACAACCCCCAGTGAGTGGGGTCTGGAGTTGATAAGCAACCAATTCTAAAGCTTTAAGCTCTCCGCTTCGTTAGGAGGGTGTTGAGCTGAAACTGAAAATTCACCATGGCGGACATCAAAGTGCCCACTCTGCAAAATGAGTAACAAACTCCTTATTAGATATGCACCAATCTCCCTGGATACAGCCGACACAGACAATGATCACCCAGCGAAATTGTTGTCCATATAATGCTCTTGAATAATGCTCAACTCAATTACTGTTTGCCAGAAGTACAGGTGTTGGTTTACAATGGAAGACCAGAAAATAATAGAGGGAGTAAATAATAATAATAACAATAACAATAATAATAATAATAATAATAATAAGCAGAAGAAGAAGAAGAAGAAGAAGAAGAAGAAGAAGAAGAAGAAGAAGAAGAAGAAGAAGAAGAAGAAGAAGAAGAAGAAGAAGAAGCATTTTAAAATTTCAAATATGAGAAAGTAGTACTTTTTAATATGAAAAGATCAAAGTGTCTGAAAATGTGTTATACTTCATGGGCTATAATCATGAGTGGATGAGGGGGGAAGAATCACTTGAAGCATATGTGCGGGTGGCAGGTTTTAAAGCTGCACTGGAGGCATTTTCCTAAATCTGCCAAGGTGGGAGGGAAGCAAGGAGCAGTCCAGTGCAAAGCTGCAGCAGGGTTCGTGCCAGTTTATTGCTGCCACAGCCCACACATTCGCTTGATACAATCGCAGAGACACCAAATGCCATGAGAATGTCAAACTCGGTCTTTAAAGAGACAACCACAACGGAGGAAGAATCACAACGGCACCACAACAAAGGGCGATATAAATCAACTTTGGTGTCAAGATGCAAATGTCGCTGTCAAGGAAAGGTTGGGAAGAATATAAAAAGATATGGATTATTTCAGAAGAAGCAGGTCATTTTTTTATTTATTTTTTTAATTCAGCATTCAGACAACGCAGATCAGGACAATGGAGATGTGACAATGATTAATTAAATTCTACACAATTTTCCAGTTTTATCCTCTCTGCCATGTGGGGAACTTTATCCATATGATTCACTTTTTACTTAGATGACTTTGTTGTGCCTGATGTTCTATTTTCAAGACTCCATACTCTCTCACAAATGCATGAATGAGATTAGAAGCATTGATGTGCAGGCCAGGTCCAAGTAAATCCTTGCACAATTGGGCAAATGACAGCATTTACGTCACATGAGCTTTGGCAGGTGCAGAAAGCAGGAGTCAGGTTATCATACTGTTATTGTTGTTAACTTCACAATCTGACATCATGAGCTGTACTTCAATTTGCTTTTTTTAAATCACGTCTTTTATTGATTCTTGGTTGGGGGTTTTTTTGTTTGGTTTTTTTTAACTTTAAGATCCTTATGCATCAAGACATTCTCAGTTTCGCCTCTTGAGGAGATCAAAACAAGGTAATCAATAACGGCTGTTATAGTGGTTTACTATTGATGTTGTTACAAACGAATGACTGTCTATGTGCTGAGTTCTTCATGTAATCAAAAAGGACAGTTCCTGATGGTTTGGGGCATGTTCATATCACACAGATATGACGGAAAAACATCCAAAATGATTGCTTAGGATCTATCAATTGATCTTGGTAGGTTTCCCTGCCATATTCAGGGAAGTATCAGGTAATATTTAACATATAAAGATGAGATAAATTAAGAGGTAAAGTGTTTGTGCTATAAATGTGGTTTGCTGCCTGGGAACAATGACATGCTGAATAGAGAATAGAATTTAACATAAATCATGAATAATTCCATAAGTGCGTCTTGACAAACAGTATATTTTAAAATGAATTGCATTCCTCATTGAGTACACATTCCTCTGTTACTGTATGTAAATGACATTTCAGAGTCTAATACATGCAAGTAGCATAAGACCATCTTCAAATGCAGCGTGGCATATCATTTCATTTTTCATCTTAGTTGAGATCTTTGCTGAATTCCCACCACCTGTCGACAAGTCAAAGAAGTCAAACATTTAATCAACACAAAATTTTGAAAATAGACATGATAGTCTGATACCAGAATCATCAAATCCAGGTAATATGTGTTCTTTAGGAGTTAACATCTATTTTCATTATACCCAAATCCAAATCCATTTCTATTATTGACGTCATCATGAGATTAAATCCAGGCAACGTGTTTTCAATAGGTGGCTACATCTTGTGATCAAGTCTAAATTTGAAAATTGTTCATAACTTTCACATGTACTTCGTCAGGATGTAAAAATAGTCTCCCAACTACTGTAGCCTGATGAGTAAAAATCTCACAATGCAGGCAGGAGAAAAGGTTATATTTAGCACGGGGAGGGGAGGAAGAGCAGCAGCTGCGATGTAAGATATCTGAAAATGGAAAGTGCTCCCAGGGGTGACAGAGCTTATTCTCTCCACTTTAATTATTTATTTCATCCTTTAATATACCAGTGATGACAGCATCATTGGGGCAAGGATTGCAGTGCACGAGGACCAGTGACGTTTCTGTGGCTCAGAGAGCTAATGAATACATCTCAGCCATTGAGCTCTGGCCTCGGTCTGATCACTGGTCCCTCATGTCTACGACACCTCATCTGTCCATATCGGAGGTTATTTAAAATCACAATATTAGAAATCTATTTGCATGCCGCTTCAGTAACAGTGCACTTTAACAAGCTTTTAATCATAAGATTTAAGACAATTTTCTCAACATACAGTACAAACTGTATCTCCCATCAGGTTGAGATGAAGAAGATCTTCTCCGATCTGGTAGATGAATTCTATGAAAGCTATGTCTCTCTAACAGTGTTTAAATCTACCTTACTAGGACACCACACAAAACACATAAAATATTTCTATTTCAAAACTGTCACAACTTAACATCCACAGACCTGTGACCTGTATAAATGTATATACTCAGGATATACAGCAGGAATGAAGGTGTTGTCTGTTTTGTGATTGGGAGTGACAAGGATTGAGAAGAATTAAATTATACGGATACGCTTTGTAATGTAATAGATAAAAAGAGGCCAGGTAAAGACTACAGTTCATGTGCCTCAAAATAAAATTAACACGTTTATGCTCTACATATCCCTTGTTTAATGTGATTTCTTGTAAAATATTTAATACATGATGGGATAATTCATGACAGACAGAGAAATGTGACACCATTTTTTCTACACAAAACACCATTTGCATCTTTGTAGAAGCTTTTCAATCAAAACACCTCTTGAAAAGAAGAAGCATATTTTTTTGAGGGAGATACTTCATATGCACTGCTTTTATAAAACCACCTTCTTCATGTGCCTCGTAAACAACATGTCCTCTGAGACTGAGAAGGCAATCACAGGTGAGAAATCACTGCCAGCATTGACAACCAGAGTCCTGAGACGTCAAGTGTTTGGATAGGTAATAAAGTGATTAGTCCCTGTCTCAGAGGAAAAGAGCAGGGGTCAAAGGACTAATGGTCGATCGTGGCAGTGGTGACTTACGCATGAGAGTTATTTATTTATTTATTTATTTATTTATTTATTTGCTTTCCATGTGGCTGCATCTAAAAATATTTGCATAAATGTCATAAAGCCTTGCTGTCGTTGGGGGAAATGGTATGTGTCTGATTTACCTGTTCCTTGCAGGGCTGAGAACATCACTATTCTCATTAGAAACTGCTTCTGTGCTGTCTCATAGCAACCTAAAAATAGAAATGTCCCTATTAGGCTGTATAGCTGTGATGGCTGCTACAAGTTTTGGCCTCTTTAATTGTACTGTAAATATATATAGCTGCAAAATATTTTTGTTCCATTTCTTGATTTTTGGAGCAATGAAACTGACCAAGGAGAGGCAAAAACAGGAATCATAAAGAGCTGCTGACCGAATTAGTAATTAATGTTGTGTATGTGTGTGGTCCTGTGTTTTATCTTGCTTCACAAGGAAGCCCATGCACTATATTGGAATGTCCTTTAAGAAACCATATGATGATCTTGAACATATCCAACATTTGCCAGTAGAATTATCTTCATGGTGTCTTTTATAACGTGCCAGAAAGAAATCCTGCCATTATTGGAACACCGATGTTCCTCACTGCAGAACGGAAAGATGACAGATTTTTTTTTTTGCGTTGACTTACTATCTTTTTTTTATGGTTAAAAATGTTTCTTGCATCCTTTGTTGCCATCATAACACTATATGCTTCCATGTACAAATTGTCCTTAAGAAACGATTAAAATCAAACGCACCCCCGCAGAGCATTTGCATGTCTGAAGGAGGATGAACTCGTTTTGTTTGTGTCCTGTAGATATGAAGATCAGGACAGAGGTTTTTTTTTTTTTTTCATCAGACGCTATTTATTTTGGTCGACTCTGACGTCAAGAGAATACACGTTTCATTCAACAAGCAAGAAAGTAAGTTGGGCTATTTATAACCCGCAGCATCTCCAGGTTGTGATCCTTGAGTGCGCAGTGAAAGGAATACTCCCCATTGGACTGGTGTAGTGAGCCTCCATAACAAAAGCCACACAGCTCATGTGCTTATGGTGCCAGAGAGGTACGGCACATTGTAACCCAAACTACAGGGAGGCATCGATGGGAGCAGTCGGCTCGGGAGGAAAAAATAAGAAAAAAAAACCATACATACACAGGAAAAACGGGAATCTTGCGGAAAAACAGCAGCAAACTTTCAGTTTTTGAAAGAATAATTTCCCCCGTATTTTCGCTCTTAGATGACATGGCAGTGGATACTTTGAGCATGGGAAACCTCTCTTCTGACAAGGTAAGAGAATAAACACGCACTAAGTTGCCCTGTGAATGTGTTCAGTGTCAAAAATGCGTGATTCAACTTTGCGTCGCTATTTCTTTTAAATTTGTTGTGCTTTACTGTTTGGGGGAGGTAGAATTAGATAAACCTGTATAGTATACATAACAATAGATGTATGGCTTCTATTTTAAAACGAATAGGCGAGTTTAATTATGCAAATCAAACGCAGCGTTCAATGGAGAAGAAGACGCTAGACATAATAATGTGCTCCGAAGCGCGTCCCTCTCGCCAAGTTATCCAAAATAAGAACCATGGACAGCGACCGTCACATTGAACACTGTCGTTATTTAATGGCACCAGTTGAAGAAGCTACATTTGTCTTCGCTTTAAATGTGAAGCACGGCATTCACAAACAGCAAACGTGCGAACTGAATGAAATATAAACATGGATGTTGTTTTTGCGCACTATAGTGGGGGATGATGGTGGCTCTTGTTGCGCTATAAATATGGCACGAAAGACAAACAAGCAGATGACTTTGCAGAGATTAAACTTGTTAAAATCGAAACTTTGGCTTTAAAACCTAATTATGACTCCATAACTCATTGTATGAGGTGTCTGAATCTAACAAGTTGTGCGACCATATTGCCTTGTGTGCACATGATTTTTTGGCATTATCAGCTCAGGAAAAGTACATGTTGTATACAACGAGCCCCATTTGAATTATTAAACAAATGATCTGTGCAATATACCAAAGACCTGTGAAGATAAATTATGTTTAGAATGTTATGACAGACTGCCACCTGCTGGCAATGACAATTTCGCAAAATATTAAATAACTATGTCTTAATTACATGATTTAGTTTTGAAAGCAGAACTAATTCCACAATTTGTTTACAGGACTGTGAGCTTTGAGTTCAATACTGAGAAGATCTGTGACCAGCCGGGAAATGGCAGACATTCTGGAGCTGCGGACAGATGGAAACTCACTCCTGAAAGCAGTTTGGCTCAAACGCCTCAGACTAACAAGGCTCCTTTTGGAGGGAGGTGCATACATCAACGAGAGCAATGAACGCGGGGAGACACCACTCATGGTGGCCTGCATGTCCACTCACACTGATCAGCAGAGCGTGAGCAAGTCAAAGCTGGTGAAATATTTGCTGGATAACCAGGCAGACCCAAACATACAGGACAAAGCAGGTAGGACAGCTCTGATGCACGCCTGCATGCACAAGGCTGGACATGAAGTAGTGGACCACCTGCTGAGTAATAGTGCTGATCCCAGTCTGGAGGACAGGACCGGTGCCTCAGCCCTGGTCTATGCCATCAATGCAGACGATAAGAAGACACTAAAACTACTTTTGGATGCATGTAAAGCTAAAGGGAAAGAAGTCATTATTATCACCACAGACAAGTCACCATGTGGTACCAAAACTACCAAACAGTATCTGAACGTCCCTCCATCGCCAGAGTTGGACGAGAGGTCTTCACCAACATACTGCACCTCTCCTTCTGATATTGATGTGACTGCATCTCCTACTCCTGATCAAGAGCAACAGAACACAGTGTTCAGTTTCCAGACAAAGCTTAAAACCTCTAACTCGGCTGCAAAGCTTGCCAACGGGCCCACATCTCCAACACGTCGGCCTGCGAACCCCAAACGTGCACGTTTGCCTCAGCTGAAGCGGCTGCAATCAGAGCCATGGGGGCTGATTGCACCTTCTGTCCTGGCTGCTGCTGCTGCCGCTCAGGAGGAGAGTAGGAAATCTAGCTCTGATGAGGACGTTGTTGCAGGGGTAAATGGACTCATTCTGAGTAAGAGATCAGCTTTATCCAGACAGAACAGTGTAGATGGGAAAGATAACTTATTCCCTTTAGTGGGCGAGCAGCCCTGCAAAATGACAACCTCGTTATCAGTTCCTCCAACATCTAAACCATCATACAGCCAACACCAGCCGCTGGCACGGCGAAGCACTGTGCCCACTGAGCAGGAGAGCAGCGGCTGCAGCAGTGGACCAGCCAGTCTAAGAGACACAATGCACAGGAGACGTCTGGGGAACGATCACTATGACTCAGACTCACAGCTCTATTCAGACTCTGCCATGTCGGACTCTCCCAAGGTCCCAGTGGAGCGGAGAAAACTAAACACCTCTCCTCTTGCATTGTTGACCAGCTCCAGAGAATCTCTGGACAGCAATGCCAGCACATCCTCTCCGAGCACAGCACGCAGGCGTGCCCCCGGCCTCCTGGAGAGGAGAGGCTCGGGCACACTGCTGCTGGACCACATTTCCCACACCAGACCCGGACACCTGCCTCCACTTAATGTCAACCCAAACCCTCCCATCCCCGATATCGGGGCGAGCAACAAGGCCTCCTCACCTCTGGCCACAGGTATTCGATCCATAGCTCCGGTAGCACCAAACACACCAAAGAGGGGTGGCCTCAAGTGTAAAAAGAAACTTGTGAGAAGGCACTCTATGCAAGTGGAGCAGATGAAACAGCTTTCTGATTTTGAGGAGGTTGCTCATTAGTTAGTGATGTTGTTTATGCAGCAAATATTGTGAAAGTGGAAATGTTAACACCATAAATTGTCAGGAACCATAAGTTCAGTTGTGTAGATTCACAGCCATCTAAATGTCGAATAATGTATGATTTATATATGAAAAAATACACTATATATATATATATATATATATATATATATATATATATATATATATATATATAAACTGAGCAATATAGATAGAGTTCCTCCCTGTGTCACACCCGACCTGAAGGATTATTGTCTTTTGACTTCACAACATCTGCTGTATAGGAATAACAGTTTTGAATGTAAATGCCAGGACATGGCACTTTTTCTCTGAACTAGCTCTTACATGATCGCGTAACGTGTAGGGAATATACAGGGTTCATTTGTAGCCAGCAGGCCATTTGAGTGCACTTTGTGCATATGTAATTAGCACCAGTAATGGACTTTTCTCTGGTAAAGAAAAACACATGTGATGCACTTGTCTGACATGTAGCTTTGAGTAAAATGAAATTTGACTGTTTGTAGCAATTTTGTACAAAGTGCCTTCAAGATAGACATTAAAAAAGAACATGCCGATACAGTTCATATATTAAGACCATTTTAATTCATGTTGTTGTGACCAACAAGTGTTTTATTTCAAGATTGTTGGTTTCATATGGAATACACTGAAAACCTATGATGAATACACAAGATGTGAATGAAATAAAAAATGCCTTAAGAAACAGGTAAAATGACGGGCTGCATATAACAGCACTTTATTGCCCAGGAGAAAAGAAAAAAAAACAAAAACCTGAAAATGTCACTATTACCAGTGATAGAAAAACTAAGTTCATCAACTCGACATGTGATCAATTTCAGTAAAAGTAAATGAAATTCCAGCCCGTAGTCAACACAGACAATGGTTATCCTTGTCAGTTCAAATGTCATTTCACGCTAATGGCAATCAAAAATAAAGATCACACAGCTTCCATGTGACTTACCTGTGAAGCATTGCTTCCATTTAAAAGGAGAAAAAAACAAAACTTAACCCATAGTATTTTTGCAAGTAGTTTGTTGTATATTCTGAATAAATGTCTATCACTTGTGATTTTCCTTTTGGTGTGTTTTCTTATCCTGTCTGTCTCATTAAGTATGAGCTCAGCTGGTTGTAGTTGCACAGATGCTCATTAAAAAGAGCAGCAACACCTCCTCTGGCCATTTGGCTGTCCATTGGTAGTTTGATGATGACAATCATCATCATCAGTGTCACTGTGGTCATGGCAGACCGACCATGGAGGCGCTCAGATCCCACAGCTTCTTGGCAGCTTCATCATCCAGAGCCTGAGGGGCTGCTGTTTTGGGGGCACAGTCGCTGTAATCAAAAGCATGATTTGGTGTTAAATACACAATGTGACCTCCTTCTGCTGTGCTGATTAGGTCACCATCACTGAATGATTTACGGTGAAAGAGGAGTCACAGTATAACAACACAGCAACACTGCAATAATTTACTTGGGATCAAAGGTTTTTAAAGTGTGGAAGGATGAGTGGTTCCTTCACAAAAAGTGTTTAAGTGAAATCAATTCAGTATATTATTAAGATAAATTCACCCTGCACTTACTCTTTTAATTAACAAACAAACAAACATAAAATCATGTTAAAAGATAATGATGGGAAATATCATTCCAATGAACCCCTCGGTTTTTGTACAGCTTCACAACCCCGAAAGCGTCCACTTGGATACCAGAGAGGAGACCAACTTGCTCTTCTATATCGCTTAGAGAGGGTCTCAGGATGCTAAAGCCAATACATGACAATACACAAATCGGCGTGGCCTGGACTTGAACCCATAACCTTCCTTTTTGAGAGGTGAGAGTGTTAACCACTACAGCACCGTGTAAATCAGATGAGACTGAGACATGCAAAATGTTGAGATGCTTTACATTTTTTCAGAGTAGGCAACAGTCCCGCTTCTAAATAAATGCTGTTAAACTAGTAAATGCCCCACTGTAAAAGTGGGGCATTTCAGATAACTCACAGAAGCTGTCACTTCACATGACTGTATGCAAACATCTAAAAGGTGACATTTATTAATACGGCACTGTAATATCTTCTAATGATTTTTATGTGTCAAAGCAAAGTCAATAGGTAATATTGTATCCTGCAGATTTTCTGGAGACTAATTTTTTTGGCTGTTTGTTGTTTCTATGCGAAGAATTCCAACTGGTAAATGATGCCTCCCAAATTGCTATTGTTTCGAGTTCCTAGCGTGTGGATGCACCAATACATTTCAAACTTTGTCTGATGTTGTTCACCCCATGAAAAGCACTCCAAATTGTGCCGATCCATGATTTTATATGGATACTTCATTAAACCACTGTTGTACTGTACACTTAATGTAAAAGTGATCCCTTGTAGCTGCAAACCATCTCTGTAATTCCTTCCTCGCCTCTACAGGCCCTTTAAATCTATTTTAGATAATTGCTTTGGTTTTTCAGCCCACAGCTCTGGTTTCATGAACTTACTTCTCACCTTCAGCAGCAGGCAGTTATTCTCTGTTAAATGGAAGGAGGGGGAAAAAAAAAAAAACCTCAGACGAACCCACTACAGACTACCCGCTGAGCACCAAACAGGTGACAGACAATGTTAGTGATGAGCTGGTGATCACAGTGCAGGATTCAGCAACTAAAAAGACAGATGTGTCTCTCAGGAATCAGTGAAGAGCAAAACAGATTCAAAAGAGAGTGAATATTGAAGCAACTGAATGTTAATGCTGCTTGGTGTCTCGTTGGTGTGGTTTAAATACCCAGGCTAATTCACCTTGTGGGAATACGGGTTGATATTGACCTAACTAAGCTGAGCAGACGTGACATGACGTGACCCATCCACATCAAATGCAGTTTCTTTGTCATGAATATGAGAGAACCCACCGGCAGGGATTAGTCACAGTGTGTACAGTGACTCCGTTTTTTTTTTTTTTTAATGCGGCAGTTACCTCATAGTGCAGTCCCAATTCCAAAGATGATAGAACATGGTATAAAATATAAACAAAAACAGGATGCAATGTTTTGTAAAGCTATGTTTTTTGACAAAAGTACACTGTTAATTCACAATACAAAATAAATAACATACTGGATGTTCAAAGTGAGATATTTGACCATTTATTTAACCATGTTTGCTCACTTTGAATTAGATGGCACCTCTCAGGAGTGTACTCTTCCGTTTGCACTTTGTCAGCTGAAATCGCCTCCAGCCCTCTGCCACACCAAGTTAGGTATAATAGAAGGTACAAAAAAAATGGATCGGAGAAAATTGAAGTCTATAGGTTGGATAGATTTTCACACACCAACGGTACACTGTCTATTTGTGCAGACATATAGAGCCTTTTAATCGGAGACATTTTTAATTTGGAAGTATGGATATGAAAAATTGGAAAGTTACAGCTTTGCTTTTACTTAAAAGGGGTCATATTATGCTAAATTAATTTTCTAATGGTTTTCCAACAGTGAAAAGCATGTCCCCACATGTCCCCATACCTGGGAATGACGCCCCAGAAGTGAAGAAAGTCTCTCCCTGGCTTGTTTCATTTTCTTAAAAGTGTGTGCTCTAAGGAGTGACTCAGAAATCAAACCCTATATAGTTTCATCCGGGGTTTGGCCAATCACAATCAAAGTAGGCCCTCTCTTTGACCCTCCCACAAGTAGGCAGCTCTGCTCTGGCGCATGGCACCGTGAGAGGAAGCACTTCCTCCTCTTCACAAGATGGGCATGTGAAGGTCATTCCAGCTCACATAGACACAGCACAATCTGAACACAACCGATATGATCCAAAATTCTAACGGATGTAAATCAAGAAAAATCTGGATTTGGGGCAAAACATTGTGAATACAATGTTTTTAGGCCAATGAGACCCATGTGTTGTTGTAAAGCTGTATAATTGAAGCACTTTAAATTATTTATTCTTATTCAGGTTATTTACTACTGACATCTTCTACATTGTATTATAGTAATCAAGACCAAACACAACTGTAGCCTGTGTAACAAATGAGAACTGGAGTTCATCTCAAAATGTTGAATTTGTGAATGTTCATAAATGGAGAAGTCAAATTTCAGGAGGTTAGTTGTCCCCTCTTTGTGTTATGTTGCTGAGATTCTTTGTTTTATGATACAACAAATGTTTTTCTGTTGGTGAAAGGTCTGTAGTACTGACACTTATTGCAAAACCAGACTGTGGTGGTGAACTGCAGTATGCCATCGAGCACAGTTTTGTTTCAAAGAAAATGGTTTTGGGGAGAGTTTCTAAGCACACACACTGGTTTCCAGTATAAACGTTGACAATTTTACATCGAGGAACACTTTCTTACAATTTCAGACAATTCTTCTCAGATTGGTAAACATCTGTCCATCCTTACATTCTACACACACTGCCTCCCCGAATCACTGTTTTCAAACCAATCATGACCTGGTCTGTTTCAAAATTTCCAAATTGCTTCCAAAATACCACTTCAGTTTTTTTCTTTGTTTTTTTAGCATCACCTAGTTTTTTAGCTTTTTGTCGTTTCAACTCATGTAAAACGTGTTGCAGCCTCAAAATGCAATTTTTCATAACAACATGTCTTACTTTCCACAGCTGATATATTTTAAATGTTCTATTGACAATAAAACATGTTGTCCACCTGCTTCCAATAATTTTTTATGCAAGCTGCCAATTTTGGATGTAAAAATATTGTTCTAAATATATGCAAATATTCTAATGATTATGCAATGACTTATAGAAAACTGTATTTGAGGGAAAAAAGCGATGGTTTTGATTTAAAGTTATATACCTGAGAAGGGTTATTGCACTTGACTTTATGGTTAATAAACAGTGATATAGCATAGATGTATCCCTAATGTTGTTGATAAGTTTATAACTTTGTGTTGTGGTAAGTGTATCAGATTAAGTCTCAAATTTGAGTGTGAGGAACCCAGGTTTGAACCTTGGTGGTAGCATGAATAGACGCTGCAACAACTTGTTGTAATGGTGTCAGTAAAACTAAAGATATATAATATCATATGTCAATGTTGTGTCTCCAGTATGGTCGCCCCTATGTGGTCACTTTGTTAATTGAAGCACGATTTTTTTTAAAAATTAAAAATGCAGATGATATAATCAAGACTTGAATCTTTTTGTCATTAAAAAAAAATTATTAAACAAAAATAGTGTATAGTGTTGTTCGAATATTTTATAAATGACTTGCGGTGGACATACGATAGAAAATAGAAAAAGGCATCATTTAAAAATAAATATATCCCTCAATTTGGCAGATTCCTTTTAAAGTATGTCTTAAAATACATATCTGTAAGAATAAGTAAATAGAAATAATTGTGCAATCTTTTGTTTTGACTTTTCTGTTAATTACATATTTTAGATGAACATTAAGTATACTGCAACAATAATACTGGCTGAGCAACTTCCACCCATTTTAATACTTGATTTAGATTTTTCAAAACAATGTGACAAACTGCTTAACAAGAATAAAACAATTGATATACAACTTATATCTGCAATATGTGTATGAAAATAAAAGACAACTGACAGTGTAAGGACATACTACCGGTACATCTCTACTATTTAAAACCCCTATGGTAAAAAAAAAAAAGGTCTACTGTCATTAAAAACATTGACTGACCTGTAGTAAAGTCCACTTTCATCCTTCAGACTTTCCTCCACAGCGCAGTAGATGGTGGTCTGAGCCCCCTCAGTTGGAGTCTTGATGAGATATATTAGTGGTGTGAACACAACTCTCCTCCACAGGGGTATTGTTGGCCAGAAATGTCGGCCAAGCTCAGTCCTAATGACTCCGGGATGGAGGCTATATGTTGTCACTCCTGTGCCTTTAAAATGAGAACAAATAATTACTGCAGACGTAATTCAAAACATAACTTGGAGTGAGAAGCAATCTGTGATGGACGAGATTAAGCACCTTGGAGCTTGTTGGCCAGCTCTCTTGTAAAGAGGACATTAGCCAGTTTACTCTGAGCATAGCTTTTCCTCGGCTTGTAGTCTTTCTCCTGATTGATGTCATCAAAATAGATTTGTCCTGTTGAACAAAAACAAAGAGACTGTCAACTTTGTGTCCCTTATCCCCAGGACGAAAACCTAAAATTTACTTCAAAATGGAAGAAAAGAAGATAAAACCAGCACCTCTTTCATGCGCTAAACTGGAGACATTGACGATGCGGCTTGGAGACGATTTCTTCAAGAGATCCAACAGACAATTTGTTAAAAGGAAGTGGCCCAGGTGGTTCACTCCGAACTGCATTTCAAAGCCATCCTCAGTTTTCCATTGAGGACAGCTCATCACACCTAAAAGTAAGAGCATCAGTGGATGTTTGTTTGCCATTTCCCACCTGTTCATGTACACACACTTAAAGCTGCCCGAATAATGATGTATCACAATCAGTTGTCCCATGTAATTCATACACTCACCTGCATTATTGATGAGAACATCCAGCCGCTCCTCACTGGCGAGGATGTCTTTAGCCATTTCACGCACTGACTGTAGGGATGCCAAATCCAACATTTTGACAACCACGTTGTCATTTCCACTCCTCTTCTTCACATCTTCAGCAGCTTTATTGGCACGATCCATGTCTCTACAGGCCAGGATCACTCTTGCACCTGTAACATGGCATTTCAATTATTATTATTGGAGCAGAGATCAGGTGTTAAACTTGAGAAACTCCAACCACCAACCTCTTCTAGCGAGGTCCACAGCAGTTTCTTTACCAATCCCTGTGTTCCCGCCTGTGATCAAGACAGTCTTTCCATCTAAGCGGGCTTTGCTACGACACACACCACCAGCCATCCATTTCTTAACACCAAATAGTCCAAGTCCTATGAAAAACAAAAACAATCACTTTGATCTATGAGTTCAACGGTGTTAAAAGGGCCACTGTGTAAAATCACCTGCACCTCTATTACTATTGGTAGAGTCATTGCAGATATGGAATATTGATGATATTTTACTATATTACATCAAAGATGAATTGACACTTAGTTCGTCTCTCAATAGAGAAATGTAAAGTTCCGTCTTGAGCATACAGTTCAGATAACATTCCTTATCTAGATCATGACGTAACAGGAACAGAGCTGCAGCAGTGTGCTCCACCCAGTTACTAAACTACAAAACATTTACATTAGTTTTGTGTTCGATTACAGTGAATAACGAGTTGTTGTTTTTAAAGTTGCATTTACAATGCTGATTGTTGCTACTGTATAGCGGTTGCACTGACAAAAGATATGATGAAAGAATATTTGAATAGGCATGAACAACACCGGTTTACAATAACAAGCACGCTGACAGGGAGCTTTCAAAAACACCTTGCATTGACCAAAACATCAAGCGCACAGGTTGAGTGGACATCCCTTCACAAAGTGACAGGTTAGAGTGTATATTACCTGTAACTGTGATCACAGCAATAGTTTTAGGATACTGGGACACGAACGCGCTCGTAGCCGTGAGTATCCGCATTGTCCCAAAAAACCTGTTCCTGCTTATAAACGACCGGTCGACTATTATGTCCGGTAAGAGCTGCGCTATTTATTTACAAAATATCTATAGCCTGAGCTGCACGATCACTGTAAACAAACTAACAACTTGCTCCAGTGGGGTCAAACAGCACACAGTGCGGCGCATATACGTAACACCGGCCGTAAACCGGATGTCCCGCCCATTGGCACCCATCCGAGGAATCCTATTGGCTCTTATCAATGCACATGAAATATCTGAAGGAGACTAACGAAACTCGTCAAATTATACATTTTTACACTTTTAGACCTCTGCTTTTTAATCTTTCATGCAATCAGAGAAATATATAGAGGTTTTTTTCCCCATTACGGTCAATTAAATCAAAGCAAACATAAAAAAATAGTACCATTCAGGCATAATAATAAGTAACAAGTAATTTACTAAGTAATTTACAGTGATTTAACAGGAAAAAAAGAAAATACATTAAAACAGGGTGATTAAGAAATACATTAAAAAACAAAGGGACAATAAATAAAGTTTAAAAAAAAGAAAAGTAAAATCTAGTGTTTAATGGCAAGTTGTAAGACCTGAATTAATAGAAGTGAGCGAGTCAGCAGTCCTCAGGGGTTCAGGAAGGTTGCGCTCCAGGAACAAAAGCATTTTTTAAAGACGATTTTTGACACACATGCAGGCTATGCAGAGATTGAAGGCCAGGTGCAATGTGCTCAACTCTCTTTGTGATGGTGAGGACAGCGTTCTTTATGAGCTACACATGTCTCACAGATGTATGTATGTATGTATGTATGTATGTATGTATGTATGTATGTATGTATGTATGTATGTATGTATGTATGTATGTATGTATGTATGTATGTATGTATGTATGTATTTATTTATTTATTTATTTTAGTGATCCCTGTAAACACACTTCTAGAATAATTGACCTCACTGAAAATAAATGAGTGAACACGTTTCTATGAATCTTGTGGGTCACAAATCCTTCAATTCTTTTCCTTTTCCTTTTCTTTTGTCTGTGAATGTCTCAAAGAAGGACACCAGTAGTTTGAGTTTACAAAAAAATAACACGAAACCAAACAAAACAACATTGTTGTTTTTATTGTTTGTTTGTTTTTTCTTATTGTGTTGCTTTGTGAATTACCACACTGAAAACAAGTTTGGAATCAGTGTCTTTCTTTTTTAATTATACAATATTCTGACATATTCTAGCATGAACACAAAGCTCAGATAAAATAGTCTTTGTAAACGAAGTGCATACAGCTCCAATACCTAAAGGGAAGTCTAGTATTTAAGCATGCATAGTTGAGGTTTTTTTTAATGAGCTGTTCAGGATGTATGATGGGCTGTCCTTGAGTTTGGCAAAGCAATAATACATTAAAGTGATATCTCCGATCTGAAGAGGTCAACTCATTTAAGAATGTTCACTCTGTGGAATACACACCAGTATGACTTGCCAAAACAGTCAGACAAACTTAAATCTGTGAAAACATAAAACAAAAAATTTATAAAAGTACAATTAGATCTCGATCAAGATTTACACTCACCAGATTGATTTTTGGTCCAAAACCAGACGTTGTTCCTTCAAATGCAGGTTTTTTTTTTTTTTTTTTTATGTACATCCTTTTTCTATTTCATGTTGTAAATTCATCATACTGCCTTTAACCCGTGCTATTCATAGTTATCCCCAACTTCACTGGGAGTAAGTCGCTGTTGGTAGTTTAGTGTCTTACAGATGTGCAAATTGCATGTTTTTCCTATTGCTCCTGTAGGGACTTTCTCAGTGTACTTGTTTTGTTTTGGTGTTTTTTTTTGTGCAACAATCCAAAGAAAGTTATATGAGGTTATTTTTATGAACTTGAAAGAGGACAACCAGAAATAGTTTTCATTATATTCTTAAGGGAAGGACCAGTAATATATAGTAACAAACCAAAATTGCTTAAATTATTATCCTTTGTCTTCGGAGACCCAAATACTGGAGACTAACATTACTTGATTGTTGAATAGATGTTGTCATTCGAGACTACTTGTAGCTTCTACTTTTATGGCTCACTTCAATCCTTGTAGTATGCATTTTTATTCATTGTGCAATGCATATCAAGGTAATTATGGTGAAATGTGTGCTCCTTCTGACTCAATACACGTTTTTGAATGACGATATTGAGTTGAGCTCCTTGTCTTTTACTTCATTTAGTTCAATTTCATTCAGTTGATTGCTGTTAGCACTGGAGGAAATACCAGCAGGAGTCATCTCAGGGCAAACGCTTGTCCTGAGACGTTACTACATAAACAAATCAATTGTTGAAAGAGGATCTTACAAACTGTCCAGCAGAGGTCCCTCTTTGCTCACCAATGCAGTCTCGATGCTTTCTGAATCACTCCAGCAGATGGGGTACATTTATCATTTTCAATTCTAGACAATGTGTTTTTTTTATATACCCACAAGTTATCAATCAAGCTCAAGGGTTCTTATTTTGATGCTATATAAAGCACTTCCATATCAAATGATATCCCGGACTCCGACGAGCACATTCAAATGTGTCTGTGTCTTTGGATAAGCAGACAAAAGAAGAAATCCACAAGCAACCCGCAGAGATGACAGTGATAATAGCATTAGCCTGCCCCCTCAAATCTCCATAAAAGTCTGCTCACAGCTTCAATTAACAGCTGACTATTGAAATAAAACATCTAATACCAGGCTTTGTCAGGAGAGTGACATTTTCAATAACTCCTGTCCTCGTCTGAACTTTGACAATTGAAATGCCTCTCATGGGTTTGAAAGGCAGAAAGGTTTGACCTTAGAATTTACAGGGGGACATCTGAGGGTTGTACTGAGAGTGACTGCCGCACAGCGCATGCTTCCTGAGTGTCTGAAGGTGGCCAGCGTGTAGACATGTTTACATGCCTCAAGTTCAAATGTGACTGTAGAAAGTCAGAGGATTATGTAACAGCCACTGACCTCTGTCTGACCACCATAACCACTTTCCTCACTGGTGTCTACGATGGCCAAATGCAGGTTAACAGGTCATTAAAACAGCTGTCCTTCACCTGTCTTCAATATAATGTCTTATTTAATTAATGTTGTTTTCCACACAGTTTAAGGTACTGCTGTGATTGTACGACTTTTGTGTGAGTGAAGTTTTTTTTTTATCTTCTTAATTTTTGCAGGCCCCATATTCTCAAGCATAAGTGTACTTCAGAGGTGACCTGTATGTCTCTTTCGCTGGCTCACAGCCAGACTTGTCATGTGACTGCTGCACACTTCCCAATCTGTCTCCCAGTATGGTAACCTTCCCCTTGCTAAAATTAGAGGGCCCTCTACTGAGCCATTTTGGAATGTGACTCTCCAGAGCTCATCCTGCACATGATTTTGACTCCTAATAAGATCTTCAATGTCTTTAAAAGCACTTAGTTATTGTCTCAATGAAAAACAACAACATAAATAGGGGTTTTCGCATAGATATGAATGCTAATGGTAAATCTGTCTCTATACTTGCTAAACAGGTGTGCTTAGAAAAACATTGCAGATTAGATTACAAAGGAAAAGTTAATATTTAAAGTCTTTTCTCTTTTATTCTTCGTTATGTTAACTTACAAGGCACGAAAATCCAAAATGCAGTTTTTACTTGACTTAGTGAACATAATTATACACTTTTAAAAATGTTTAAAACTTTTCGAAATGACAGACAAACCATTTAATTAAAAATGCCTTTTTTTAGATGCACCTGTATTAAATTGCATTGACAGTTTTCTTATGTCAATATTTATACATGGTCGATATTGTTAGAGTTTTAAATGTGCAACTATTATCATTGCTCAGGCTACAACTGTCAGATGAGACATTTTTAGTCTAAATGTGCTGTACAAGTGAAGGTACTACAACAATAATGAAAATATACATCTTGAGATGCTGAATAATTCAAGGAATACACAGGGCATGAGTTCATGTCATTTTGTATTCCATCAAACCACATTGCAGGCAACACTATTTTTTAGTAATTAGGCAGGTTTGTGGTTTCTTATCTTAATAATGGGTTTTCATGCGGGTATTGCCTACATGCATGTAATAGTTTATCTTTTGAGAATTACTTTTTAATGCCTCTAAAATATAGATTCATGGGTGCCAAATGCAAAGTAAAATGAAATATATATATATATATAAACGAAATCTGGTGCACTATGCTTGAAAACAGAGGCAGTGTATAGCTCTAGAGGGAGCTTTCCAAAATCTGAAGAAACAACCAGAGTGACATCATCCAGTTTATTTTTAGATGAGGCAAAAAAAAAAAAAAAAAATCCTGGATTTAAAAATGCAGTTGAAGATGAAGCCATTCACACAGCAGATAAAACAAAACAGGGACTGAACATTTTTACTGTACATTTATGATCCAGTGCTTTTTAGGGTTTGATCAACCCCTGCAATCAACAAAATATGAAGTCTTTTTTTGTTTTTGAGGGGTGAGTTAGAAGAGTGAATTACTGAAGAGATATTTTGTTATTTGGTTTTCAACAACAAAGCAGTTCTATGGACACACTATTAAATTATTGCTTTTGGTCTGGAGAGTACCCCATTCAGCCTGCTGAGGGAGATATCAGAGACATCAGAAAAGAATAGAAGAAGCTCCACCTTGTTTGTCTGATTTATTGCAGTTTTGCTTTTCACAAATCCGAACATCACACATGAAGAACTCATATAGGCGATATTCTGTGTAAATATTATTTTGTGTCTTTCGGTTTCATGTGTTTTGTTTGTTGTATCTCTTTGAAGTGTTTTGTGTGACTCAAGTGTTTTTTTTTTTCCACAAAAAGGATCAATAATACACTTAGTGGTTTTCATTAAATTCAGGCAGGGTTGTGTCATGGTCATTTAGCCCTATATGTCACCTTATTAAATGCCCTGATTTTTTGACTGTATATTGGTGGCACTGAATATGTTTTTAGATATTCATACATGTGTGGTTGAAGCTTGGTTGTTTTACAATTCTGCTCAGAATAAGTCTTACATTTGTCTCATGGTTGGATCATTGCAGGGACATTTCAATTTAAATGTGTAAGTTTTGTGCAACATTGTGGTTGTTTTGCTCTTTCTGTATTGTGTTTATTTGTTTTCATCGGCTTTGAATCTCACACTGTTCATTATGATACGTTTCCTGGCTTGATTGTTTTACAATTTTGTAATTGTTTGGTAAATTTTACACTTATTGTGTAATATTAAATGCATAGAGATGAGGATTAGGTGAAGAGGTAATGTTTTTTTGTTTGCAAATACTTATGTGTATTGTGATAAGGGGGTAGGAATTTAGAAGTAGTTACTTCTTCCTACTCTTTTGTTGTTTGTTTTGTTAAACATATACTTTTACACACTGTTTGTTAAATAAAAATAAATAAACAATAAACACCATTGACCCTCTTGGGTCTCTGCAGTTGGCTGGGATACTTCAGTTAGTCTTGGTACAATGTTTACTCATATTATTCAATTCATTATATATTAAGCAAGGACTAATGTGTTTCTTTTCCAGGTGTGAAACTGTGGGACACTCGCAATGATGAAATTACTGTAAATGTAGTAGCTTTATATGAACTCTCAAAAAGTCTGTAAAATACAGAATAATTAAGGGTTACAGTTAAGACTGATTATGAGGGGAAAGTAAATTCATTGTTCAGATCATCATTGTTATATTATGTTCTTTAGATATTTGTTCTGCTTTTCTTTTGTTGTTGTGGGTTTTTGTTTGTATGTTGCACACATTCTAGGTTATTCTATATAGAATTGATAGGATATGGGGACAAATAGACCACTGGCTTCAGCATATTTCGTTTTTTGGTCGTCACTGAAAGTGAACGGTATTTTGTTGGTGTTTGTAGGTTCTATGTATTGATCTATGTCTATGATCATTCATTCATTCATTCATTCCCAGACCTTTTGCGTTAATTTAATATATGTTTCATTTGCAAGTTTTAGCAGCTCAGATTATGCATTTAAACACAAATCAAATGTGTTTTGTAAACCGATGATCGTCCTTTTTCTCATTTTATCACCTCAAGTTATCTTTATGCTGCATATGATGCACCTGAGGTCCACAGTGTTTCAGATAAAGCTGGGGTCTTCTTTTTGTGCGGCGGAAACGGGGCTCCATAAAAGCGAGTTCTGGGTTCCAGTCTGTTTTGTTTCGGTCCCTCCTCCGAGTCGCCGCGACTGACGTAGCGCACAACGCGTCCTGCCGGGGAGGGAAGAAGGGCGGTGCTGCTTAGCCGCTGCCTACTATATTGCAGAGAGCCTCGGAGCACTTTGCCCCCTTCTTTGCTCTGAGTTTCGTCGAGTGTGCTGACCGCAAAGTGAACCGGGCCGGGGAGACATGGCTGGATATTTGAAAGTCCTCAGCTCTCTGTCGAGATGCGCCGGCGCCGCTTTCTCCAGAAACCCCGCCGTGCTCGCGCCGGCTGCTAATTGCCAGACTTTACAACAAAGAAACTGTGAGTGCACACGCACACATACACACACGCACAGATAAACTCCGCTCATCCGCCGCATCATTGCACCCCACGGCCATTCGCGTCGAGGTGCCGTCCATTAAAACTGACTTTGCACGTTGGTCCGGTGTACGATTTGAACGTTGGAGCCGGCCGGTTGCGGCGGCGCTCGCTAACGCAGCCATGCTAGCCCCACTGACCGTGTGCAGCCCGACGAGCGGGATGCTGCTAATGGCGTTAATTGTTTTCCGGCTCTTCAGAGGCAAAGATGCTCCTGAACGCCTCGCCTCCACAGTGTCTGATTTATTAGCAGGTTGTTTGGACAATTCTCAAGATGGAAACGTCGAGGGGGAAGAGGGCCGAGCGGAGGAGGAGGAGGGACGTCCGCCTTGTCTTTGTCTCTAAACTTTGAGGAATAGTTAATTCTAACCTCAACGTGTACGGTCCCAGCATTTAACACAACTATCCCATTACCGATCAGTGACACGCTGGTGTCCGCATATGAGGCGAAGTGACTGTATGAGGAGATAGCGGTTCTCAGTTGGCATCGGATGAATCAATCGCATCTTCCATTTTTAAAAAAAATAAATAAAAAACGTCAGCTGTGTTTATCCGGAGATTTTATTTTATTGCGCGTCACCTGAGCCGGTAAAATACAGTCGCAGCACGAGGACTCGAACCCGCACACTGTCCCTCAGAAATAATGTAAGTTGGAGAGACGGCGACTTGCGAAAAGTTTGCCAAGGTCAGCCGCAGCATACGCGCCTACGCTATACAGAGCAATGGCTGCCGCTGTCCTACTTAACGGGTTTTTGTTTTTTTTTCCCGTTTGGGTTTTTTGTGCTAGGTGCAGCGCAGAGCTGTACGTTTATTTTTAAAAACGTCTGACCTTCGTGCTCAGACCTTAAAACCACTCACCCCTCGTTAAAACGTTGACTTTCACTGTAGTGAAGTGACATTTGTGTGATCCACATTCACAACGTCAGCACTGCAGTCATCCCAAATTTCATGCTGCAGGTTTTTTTGGTGGGGGGAGGGAGAAGAAAAAAACCCCAAAACTCTGCAGGAACTTCAGATTGTCCTTGCAAACAGAAGCAACTCAAACAGGTCGAGTGAAGGGCATCCAGGCTCAGGTGTGATTGAATCTACATGATATTCGAGCTGTTTATGATGTTTCAGGTTGATAAGACTGACACAGAAGTGTAGTATTATTCTAAACAAACAATTAGGATTAAAGGTGCATAAAACTGCTTGAAACTTTCTAAATGGCCAGTTGGAGAAGTTGGATTTCCCCTTGACATTTTTTTTTCTGAATGATAATCTGCAGAAAAGGGATTAATAATATTCTTGCATAAGTGAACGCGTGGATAAAACGATGCTTGCAAACTAAGTATTATTGAAGCACGTTTCTTTTTCACATTTGACAAGGCTGCTTTTGTTTATAGCCAACTTGTTGCATTGGCTAGACAATATTAAATCTCACTGTGACGCTTTTTGTAATTTCGATGCAACAAATAGTTTTCTGTATCAAGTATGACTTCTAGGAAGTTCCCTACTTCCTCAAGAATGCAGTAAAAGTAACCTTGCCTGGCTGTGTAGTCGACTTTGCTACTTTCTAAATCACAAGTCAAAATTCCTGGAGCAATCCCTCTCCCAGCTGGGAGGTGGAAAACGTCGGACTTGAACAAAACGTACACGGGAATGAGGGAAACTCTGGAACATCCCAGAAGTTGTCGTGACCTCCGTCAGTACATTGGCACTTGTGGATTTATTTGAGGAGTCTTTCCTAATGATTTACTATAGTTGAGGTGAAAAGGGCCAGAGTTCATGCAGTGTTGCTAGTAGCAGCAGTATTTCAAGAAAAGTCAAAGTTATTATGATGTTTACTTTTTGTCTGCCGATTTGATTTAACTACTTTGAATTGTTGCTGTCTCCAATAACTTCCAATTGTTGGATTTATCCAGCCGACATTTGCAAAAATGTTAAAATGATTAAACTTGCATGTGTTCTGACTTTGTTCAAGTTATCTGTTGGTTTTCAGGATCATGTGATATATAAACACTGTTGAAATTCTACAACTCTGATTGAATGTTTTTATTGCAATCAAAAGTTACATTGTCTCCGGTAGCTGCCGAATACTGATAAGAAATCCTTTTTTATAGTGTACAGGGCTCATAAAACTGGCAATGTCCTAAAGATAAGACGTAATGCTTGTCTGTGTAACTTGTAAACAGCTACATTCAAACCAGTTAACCTTGTTATTTGTGGGGTTCAAGAGTTCATTGACTGACCTTTTAACCAAGCTGTGCCGTCTGATCTGCAATTTAGCCCGAGCAGGTGTGTTTACCTCATCGTGTATTCTTGCACGAGTATTAAACCTATAGGTTTTTTTTTTTCTTTTTGTTAAAAGTTATCCACAGAAGATGCATAATCGGTCATCCAATGAAAGCAGGCGCTGCTCTGGTGGGTCTTTGAATGCTTGCCGTCAGTGTACCTTGTGCAAATACTGTGGCACGTGGCACCTCAGTCTTCAGTTTTAAAATTAGTTGGATGTACCAGGTGCCGCTGGCAGTATTGAAAGGCTCGTATATTCCAAGGTGGCACTGTAAGCAAGGTCAGAATAATCTTGTTCGCATACTCTTCCGGGAGGCGGGTTTCTGTCCACACGTTTGACAGTTCAAACATTTGAAATGACAAAATATTCTATATATACCGGGCAAAGGTTGGTATGAGTCAATGTCACACATGTACCTTCATTACAGGTTTTCAATCATTGTATATTTCCGCTGTTCTCCTCGCGGAGGAGCTAAACTCGCAGACCTATCAGCACTGTTTGTGCGAGCGATGTGGCAGGCAGGATCACATGACTGTTCCAGCTCGCCTTTCAGCGTCCACTTTGTTGCTACGCTCAGAAGTTACATAATCTACTCATGTCTGCTCTCCCCTCCTCCTGCTTTGTGATGGCCATCCTCTGTTTTTGCATAGTTAGCTTGGCCTGAGATGAAATCATGCCAGACGGTGGCTGGTCGCTTACCCAAGATGCACTGCGAAGCAGATAGTAAAGTGCAAAGTATGCTTAAAAGATCCATTAAGCTCAAGTTGTTGCAGATCACATGATTTGACGTGCACTTCTCATAACCACTTGACAGAAAAACGTAGAGAAATGACGCTTTATGTCAACATACTGATAAGATTCACCAGCATGTCACACATTTGTGTATTTTTTTTTTTATTTTTTTTTTTACAATCCTACAGCAATGAAATATAAATAAAATGGGGAGTCAGAAGATTATTAAAAGATCTATTAGCTTCATGCGATATTAGAAATGAAACCAGTCTTTTCTTCCTTTTTCTCCTTACTAGGATCTCTGTTGTCTTGGTTGCTAAATCCTAAAATATAACGGTTTACATCATGTTCACATAGTTTCCTTTGTCACATGGTGTTCCTTGGAAAAATGACAAATTCTCAAGTCTGAGAAGGAGCGTAGTTGCAGATTATATGATGGCATAAACAATAGCTTGTTAGGTTACCAGCAGAATATATGCACAAGCCTGTGTTTGTGGTTAGCACTGTTGTCACAGACCCTGTTTTCACTGACTGCATTCTGCTTTTACGCAACATAAAGGTCACAACTCTTTCATATGTGGCTATTTTTGGCACACGCTCACCATGTGTCTGAACTCAGCGGGGCTGAGCATGGGACCAGCGCTGAGGCTGTTTTAACAGGTGTCTCCGAGGCCCTCTAATCCCAGAGAAATCGAATAACTCCACAAGCTTGCACATTTTTCCTGAAAACTCACCAATAGCTTCTTACACATTAAACATATTGGTAGTGTAGCTGTTCCCACAGACACCTCGTGTTTACAGGAGTTGCTCTTGAGGATTTTGTTGCAGCGCAGAGGGGCAGTAAGTTGGGTGGAAAGTCAAAGAGTCACTTGATCCTCTGCACCTCCCCCTGTACTTTCCTCTCGCATGCTGGGCTGATATGATTAGAGATACTAATCCATGCTGATCTGAAGGCAAAGAAGTTAAGTGATCGTCTTAAAAAGCCAATGTTGACGTTCATGTAAAGAAGTAGTTTGTGTGGGAATCCCAAGGTGTTTGAAAACGTCATCATATTAAAGTGGTTGCCATTGGCCGCACCACCAGTGAACTCATTCTTCTAAACAGAAGCTTCAAAGTTTTTCAACATTTGTCTTGTAATATCACCGATCACTAAATTGGAGCACTAAAAGATTAGTCAATCACCATTTCATCAAAATGTAAATAAATCGTTTTTTCCAGTAGAATTTCCTGTCTATGAGGTTTCATCACATGAGGCTTCTGTGTTGACAGGCCTTCAAGGAGAGGGACGTCTTCAACACAAATTAAATGAATTTAAAAAATGTATTTTGGTTACATTTTGTTGTCTTGTTGGTGAAGTAATTGCATCAGTAAGCATGTCTATAATTGTAGTTTTTAAATTGGAGGAGGAGCTCACTCTCACATTGGCCCCACATCCTGCAAATGATGTTTTTCAGATAAAATCCATAGATCAATTTAAAAACATAACTTTTCCGGAGCCTTTTTTCTTTTTTTAATTTGAAATCACTTGTCAGTCAGTGTTGTAACATTGAGCTTTTTTTTTCTTCATTACACTTTATATTCAGTCAAGATCATTAACAGATTTACCCAACTTGTCTAGTTTTTACATTTTTGCTCAAAAAAAAAAAAAAAAGAGAGAAACCTGCTGAGGAAAAGGCATTTGTCTGCCCCACAGATTGTTCTTCCAGCTGTTCACTCCTTGACACTCTTTGCCTCCCCAATGGGAGCCCAGCCCCACACATCAGAAGCCACAGATCTAAGATATTACTTTGGAAAAGAGTGGAAGCAGGTAGTCTTTTTAATTGATGAGTCGGTCTTCGGAATAGGTATCGTCACAGTTTCAAAACATAAACACATTTTAAAAAGTATAAAACTGGAGTCTTTGTTATTCAGACTGGAGATTTGTTCGACCACCTAGGCACTTTAAATTGTGGGGAAGAGAGAGACAATGTTTATTGTGATAAGACTTTCCTGTATTCCAAGTTCTACATAAATATTTTCTTTTAATACTCAACAGATGCCGACAAACGCATCAAAGTGGCCCAGCCGGTGGTGGAGATGGACGGAGACGAGATGACCAGGATCATCTGGGAGTTCATCAAAGAGAAGGTGAAGAAGTGAATGCATGAATATTTAGTTTGAGTCAGTGCGGGGAAAGCCCACGCGTCTGATTTCCATGTGCCGACAGACATGCGGCTGTGTGGGAAGGGTTACGTGATGTGGGGGATTAAATATGCATGATGGGAGGGAGGAGCTTTTCAGATGTTTCATTCAGTAGCTGGCCGATTGCCGCTGGAAGGAGCAGATGTTGTTGGATCAGGAAGGCAGAAGCAGAGTTTTTTTTTTTTTTTTCCCTCCATGGTTGATGATGTGTTTTACAGTCCTGTAACCACTTCCAGTGATCCCTGTAACTCTGTTTATAGACAGATGAAGTAAATTCCCTGTTGGGAAACAAGTGTGTTCCTGCAATGAGACTTGGTTGTAAATCCAAACGTTTTCTTTGTGCTCCTGCAGCTGATTCTGTCCAATGTCGATGTTGAGCTGAAGTACTATGATCTGGGTCTGCCATACCGTGACCAGACCGATGACCAGGTCACCATCGACTCCGCCCTGGCTACCAAGAAGTACCATGTTGCGGTTAAATGTGCCACCATCACACCCGATGAAGCCAGAGTGGAAGGTCCGAAAGAAACCTTGAAATGCCGTTTTTAAATGTACATTTATCTTCCTACTTGTATTTAACTTGGCATTCTAAGAAATAATACGACTGGCACAATGTTTGCAATGCATTGTGCAAATTAAACAATTTCACAAGACTATCAAGGCTGTAAAGGTCTTTTAAGGGGCCGATTTAGGATAGAAGTCGTATTTAGAATAGTGGTAGAATCTTTCACAGAAATACACCGAGTATATGTCATTTAGATAAATGCTTTGGATGGAAGTTATGAAAAGTGTTTTTTGCTTCAACTGAAGATGAGATGAGGAGAAAAAGCCACAGACGAGGTAGTGCAGAGCAGCTTTATGATGGAGGGTCCACAGGTCAGGAAAAAGCTCAATTGCAGATATAAAAAATAACTACAAGAGCGAGAGTAATAGAAATATGTAGCAGCTTGGCTAAGAAGGTACCATCATGAGCAAAAGATCGCTGAACTGCTCCGATTTTTTTTTTTTACAATGTACTTATTTTTTTTTTTTGCTTGCTACATTCACTTTTTTTTTCTACTGTGTTCTATCAAAGGTTAAATTAAAGAAAAGTGATTGAGCTCTGATAAAGACTTAATTCATGAGCTTTCAACTCAGCCTTTCACATATTTAAGTACGATTTATGTGGGTTAGTTTTAATCGTTATCGTGACGGCAATGATTCAGAAGAGACGCGATCTGGGGTATTAACGCAGTTTTAAAGGTCATTGGAAAGTGGCAATGGTGTTTATTTGAGATGGACTAAACCGACGTAACCTCAACACAGGCTGCACCAGACGCCCTCGTTCTCCGGAAGAGAGGCTGATTGGACAATTTGCTGCGCTCTCAATGTTTATGAAGCTGCACGAATTGATTATTGTTGGAAAAGGTTGAATAATAAACCTCACTTGGATAATAAGTTGATTACTTTAGAGAGATGAATTAAAGAAAAGGTCAATCCGCTCCTATTTCACGTTGTGAACCCCTCTGCATTTTAATTTTACTGCATTTAACATTCAACTAAACATCAGGAGGTCAAAATACAAATTGCTTGGTATATTGACGCACACATGTTCTGGCCCATTGCCCATAATTGTAAAAACAAATTGACAACAGCTTTATTTTCAAATGGAAGACGCTAAAGTGGACATGGGTGACTTTGTTTGTACTCCTTCAGGTATTTTATCGTCCTATCTCAATGTCAGGTTTTTTATTTCGGCAGAGTTCAGCCTGAAGAAGATGTGGAAGAGCCCCAACGGCACCATCAGGAACATTCTGGGCGGCACCGTCTTCCGCGAGCCAATCATCTGCAAGAACATTCCCAGGCTTGTTCCAGGCTGGAAGCAGCCCATCACCATTGGCAGACACGCCTTCGGTGATCAGGTGGGTCCAGCAGCGACGCTCCAATCTCATTCTGTCGTTCACGCTCACCCCGCTGAGCCTCAACTCCCTTTTTATTCTCAATAACCTCCTGTTTTTTTTCTATTACAGTACAGGGCAACAGACTTTGTCATCGACCAGCCAGGAAAGTTCAAGATCATCTTCTCCCCTACTGACGGCAGCGCCGGCAAGGAGTGGGAGGTCTACGACTTTCCTGCCGGTGGCTGTGGAATGGGCATGTACAACACAGATGAGGTGAGCTCACAGAATAGCTCATACCAAATGAGTCTGTATGCCAGTGAGACATTCATACTGATCTGATCAGAGAGGGTGTTTGTCTGGTGTGGTTTTCCTTGGTGCTGTATGAGCGATGCAGTCAAACAAAATGGTTTGAAATGAAGATTGTAACACTTCTGTTCTGTCCTTCAAAGCAAAAATGCATTAACTTACTGCTGAACTTATACAGTGTTTGCAATAAATACATGTTTTGTTTTTTTTTGTCAAATATGGCAGTGATGGTTGATATTTTTTGACCAGACACAAGTGGGTAAACATGCTGTAGCATGTGGCATTGAAACGGGCAGATTTCTTCGTCAGGAGGTGTTGGAAACCAAAAATGGGTCATAAAGAGGGAACACAGTTCTGGTGTCACAAAGGACAGGCTCGACTTCCTTTGAGGCCGTCGAACAAGTTTCCTATAATAAAGGCCACAGAACTCTATTCTCATCACTACTGCCAGCACTTGCATTACACTGGAGCCGACTGGCATGAACTTTTAACATCTAGTAATAATATAGCAAATGTCCAATTTGTTTACATAATGCCGACTGAGAAGAAGCGTCTTTTTAGAAAAGTGATTTAATGTCCTAAATGTTGAACATAATTTCCAAACGGACATCTCTTAAGTGATAAAATATGACCTAGTTTATCAAGAAGTCTCCATTGTAACGTATCAAAAGACTAATATTCTGAAATCATTGCTCATGTTTGCCATTTTCAGGATGATTTGAATTGCTCCTCTCCATATTACTCCGTTACAAACCTAAACTATCGACTTTATTGCTCCATGCTTGAAAATGGAGCCGTTCCACTTTGCCCGAGGGCTTTTTGCAAATCTCACACAGCAGCCACTGCAGTAGACGAACCTCCTTTCATCCCGCTCTTCTACTGTTTTGTTTGCCTTCATCAGCACAGGTCTGTTTGATTTAACAACATCAGAGGTCACAGTAGATGACTTTCAACTCGACAAGGGGAAGGTTGTTAACCCCTGTACCACTGATAAAACCTACAGCAGTTGTGAACTGTTTTTTTTTTTTTCTTTTTCTGTGTCCTTCTCTCCTTCATCAGTCTATCACAGGCTTTGCACACAGCTGCTTCCAGTATGCTATTGGCAAGAAGTGGCCTCTCTACATGAGCACAAAGAACACCATTCTCAAAGCCTATGATGGCAGGTTTAAGGACATCTTCGAGGAGATCTTCCAGAAGTGGGTGCTTCAGTTTAGTTTTTTGTTTTGTAAGATTTCCTGTGATCAGTCATCGATGAAATTCTTCCAATTTATAGATTATCAACTTTTCGTAGACCGTCTGATCATCAAGTTTTTTTTCTTCTTTGAATTGATTCAAACTTGCAAAACTTAGATGCATTTTAGATTTAGTGCACCTGAACTGACATTTTTTTGTGTGTGTGTGGGAAGCACTTGCAAGTTTATAAAGTCCTTTGTCCGTGCATCATGCAGGCATTACAAGCCAGAGTTTGACAAGCTGAAGATCTGGTATGAGCACAGGCTTATCGATGACATGGTAGCCCAAGTGCTGAAGTCCTCTGGAGCCTTTGTGTGGGCTTGCAAGAACTACGACGGAGACGTGCAGTCCGATATCATCGCCCAGGGTAAGACGATCAGAGAACAACACTTCTGCCTCTTGTTGGCAAATGACGCCATTATAAAATGCTGCAGCCTTTTTGGCGTTGAGGGAATGCCTGCCAGTTTCTTGGGCTGATGTGGCACTGAAGGACTGTTTCCTCTTTTAGGCTTCGGCTCTCTGGGACTGATGACATCAGTTCTTGTGTGTCCTGACGGAAAGACTATCGAGGCTGAGGCAGCCCACGGCACTGTGACCAGGCACTACCGCGAGCACCAGAAGGTCGGTAATCATCAGTGTGTGCCTTAGGAAAACAATGTATCGGACCAGAGGATCTGTACTGAGAAATATGAAAAGCAGAAGCTGTGTGAAGCCTCACAAAAATACAGTTACAGCAAACGGTCTGCGTAATCTGTCAGGTTGTGCTGCCATCATGTGGTGGAAAATCATCACTGCAAGCATGCCGATTTTGTGAAACCTGATGATACAGGTGCATCTAAGAAGATTCCCAAATAATGCAACGTTTCCATTATATTCAGTTATTTCCACACCACTAACAAATAAGGGGAAACGTTTCAAGGATTTTAAATTTGAATTGGTTTGCTTAATAATAATTTTTTTTTAAATCGAATATATATGTTTATCCAGTATTTTTTATAATCTAAAATTATTTTTAAAAAAAACAACAAAAAAACAAAACAACTTTACCTGTATATATTTATACGATTTGAAATTCTTCTGTTTTTTTGGTTGTTTTTTAACACATACTTTTTGTCCTTGTTTTCAGGGAAGACCAACGAGCACCAACCCAATTGCCAGCATCTTTGCCTGGACTAGAGGCCTGGAGCACAGAGGCAAACTGGATGGCAATCCCGACCTGATTAAGTAGGGACTGCTTAATAATGACGCATGAATGCTGACCCTGTTGTGACACATGGCTGTTGTTTATAAAGTAATCATTTGTCCACAGGTTCTCCCAGACTCTGGAGAGGGTGTGTGTTGACACTGTTGAGAGTGGAACTATGACCAAGGACCTGGCAGGCTGCATCCACGGCTTGTCCAAGTACGTTTACGTCTCTGCCAAAACCTGCGATCACAATACACTTACAGACTCTCTATGATCATGATCAAGTACATTATGTATTTTAAACTACCAACAGCAGTTTTATATACATTTGCATTGGTAGAAATCAGGAAATGCTATGTAATGCCACTGTTGCACAGTCTCGAGCAGCACCTGCAAGGCTGCTGAGTCTCAATATATTCAGTTTGAATGGAGTTGCACTGCTTGGTTACATAATCAACATGTTTACCTGTGAGGCTTCTGAAGGTGTAAAAAAAAACAGGTTAGTCCTAGAGAAGGTTTAAAAATAGAAGGGTGCAAAATTGTGTGCAGTTTTGGGACATCACAGCTCAGAGTGCCAGAGTAAAAGGCACGTGTGTTGCAATCACACATGCACTGGATTGCAAAAAAAGATGGCTTGGAGGGGGGGAAATGGGATTTCATTACGAAGCGCAAAGCAAACGCGCACCAAGATCTTTTTTCCGAACCGGGTCATTATTTCAAAATCCCAAACTATTAAAACGTGTCATCTATAGCACTGATAAATTATGATATGATTTGTTTACCCCTAGCTAGTATTTCCTTCTGTCCACTTGGAAGAAATAATTAGCAGATTAATCAATCATTCAAAAACTCATTAGTTGGTGCTCTCATTTGCAGGATGCAGCCAAATAAACCATGGTGCCTCTTTTCCTTTGTGACATTACACCAGTAATTGCACCCAGAAAATGACGAGCCTTTATTCGGCTTTCTTAGAATTTCCTTTCAATAAAAAGGAATTCCCTTTGATAAAACCAGGTGTTATTTGCTCTGATTTCAACCTGCCAGATCGCTCATAACTTTTCGCAAAGGCCAAAAACTTCTTAAACTTCTTCCAGAGAAGCAGGTTTTAACCCTATTATATTTCTCTTGATGACAGGATTTGGCATGCATACTTCTCATAAACCATAACTCCTGCAACATTTATGGACACACAACCCAATTTCTCTGCTTTCTAAATTTTCTATACATCTCATACAGTGGCCCCCTGGCCTTCCATGAGCTTCTCAATCCCATCAAAAACACACAGTTCTAATGAGACATTTCGAAAGTTGAAGATATTTAGGGAAAAGGCACAAAAGCCTTCATCGACCACACATTTTTTATTTTTTTTGGCGATCTATGGTCATAAAAACATTAAGTCTGGGCGTGTCAATTGGTACTGTGATGTAATGTGTTGTTTGTGCAGCATTCATCATGTCAACTTCAATTTTCTCCCCAAGGGGTACAAATAAGGAACCTCAGCTCACTGCAAGTGGGGTTAAGAAGCATGTTATTCATTTCAATGATCATTGGATTCAGTGTAGAAATAATACGACGAACAATGGACTCTTGTTTGATATTCTTTTCACCCATCTGGTCTTTGGTATATCTACTTTATATAGCAACCCCTTTACACTGCCTGTCCTTTAATCTGAAGCTTTATTGATCAAGAGCCGTTGCAATTTTCACATTTTTCAATCAGTGGATTTTGGTTTTGTAAAAAACAAAAAATACATGGAAATATCTTATTTTGGGAATAACTTTTCCATTGTACTATAAATTTGAGATGTATGTGTATGCATGTTATTTTGTTAACTGAACGGTAAAACATGTTTGAATTGTCATTAGTTGTGCGGCTATTGTTGCGATGTTTCCTTGTCGTGCGCTATTGGATTTTCTAATCTGTCCTGTTTGGTCTTTACAGCGTCAAGCTGAACGAGCACTACGTCAATACTACAGACTTCCTCGACGCCATCAAGACAAATCTGGATAAAGCCCTCGGCAAGTGAAGGACTTGAAAGAGTATACTGAGCCTGGAAATGGCAACGTCACTCTTCTGTTTTTGTACCTCATTTTTAACTTAAAAGGTCAAGTCCTCATGTGTTTCACCAGAAGGAAATTCAAGTTCTTCTCGAAGGTTATGTAGTGGTCTACTAGGTTACGCGTGAGCGTTAGTCTCTCCACCTCAAGCCCACCTAACTATCTGTTCCATCATTTATGAGGTTTTATTTTTGTAATGTGAAGTACTGTATTGAATACTGTGTAATGCCTCGGGCAAGACTGAAGCTTGTGTCAAACTTACTTGGCAATAAATCTCGTTTGACCCACTATTTCTATTTGACAAACTTTTTTTTTTCTTGAACAAATCAAATCTTAACCATTTTTAAATGTAAATAAATTTATTACTTTACAATATTGTCTGGTACACAACATTGTACATACAGTTCTATACACATGTCCACACTAATGCCTAATACAGAAAGCCATTTAAGCTGCACATGTTCCATTTTTTTATTGTTTGCAACATCACTAAAATAGTGACAAAGTGAACGCAGAAGCTGGAAAAACTCACAAAAATGAGCATTTTTATTATTTTAAATCCACTATATCAACATTGCAAATAAATACCTTGTTTGCAGGTTACAAGTTTGAGAAGGCTAAGCACTGGGAAACTGAATATATTGAGCATTTCCAAATCATTTTCCACAAGGTCCACGGCCCTGTCACATGTTGGGAGGTTGTCGTTCATCACTTGAGACCAGTGTACAGCATGATGGATGGCATGCTCTCGCAGACACACTGGGGCACTTAATATTTCTGTCCGAGTTTTTGGGGACAATTCTTGTTGAGATTCATCCATTCCCCAAAAAAAGAAAAAAGAGAAGAAGAAAAAACAAAACACTGCAGTACGGATGGCTGTGGTTTGCATTGTTTTTGAGAAATGCTGCAGTCCCATCTTATGAAGGCTTGGATGGATTGAGGTGGGGGAAATGGTGAGGTCTGTTGAAAGAGATGCTGCTCTACAGTCAATCCTTAGCAGTAATCTTTTAAAGAGATCTACAGATCGGGGGGGTTAACCTGAATGTAATTTCATGAGATCTCAAATTGGACCACAAGAAATCCAATGTCCCAGGAAAAGCGAGTGACAGTGCGTTGCAGTGAGATTTGATCCATTTCTTTGGCAAAGGGGTCCTACCGTTTACACTTTTTTTTTTTTAAAGTTTGTTTTTATTAGCGCCGTAAAACATTCCACAGAAACAGTTACATTCATAGACTAGAGATCAATACAGTGTGATGGTTACTAATGCAGAAATGTAAAAAAGGTAGACACAGTGGCCTTGAGTGCAATGCACTGATCACCGTACCAGTCAACGTACAGGAGGACTGATACATTCTATACAATAATTTACAATAAACACATTTGTACGGTACTGTGCACAAGTTTTAGGCTCATGTAATATATTGCTACCTATCCATCATGTAATACCAGTAGGAAGTTGTCTGAATGGCTCCAAATGCATTTGACACCACAGAAAACAACCATCTGATTAACGTTTAAAAGGAAGTCCGTTCAGAAAGTCAATCCACAGAGTCCTGATCTCATCGTGATCAAGTCTGTGTGGGTTAACGTGAAGAAACGGAAGGCTCTGAACCAGGAGATCTGTGCTTACTTGTCCTAAAACGTTCTGGACAACTTCTGTGCAAGTTTGAGCTTTGAAGGCAAAGCGTGGTCACACTAAATACTGATTTCAGTCCAGCAACTTCACTTTCCTATTTGTTTCAAGTGACAAAATCTATTAGCACATTCTTTTTGAAAGCACTCATGTACCTAAAACTTTTCACACAGTACTGAATTTCAAATGAAACGAACTACTTGCAGACCTCATATTTATCACAGTATAAATTGAAGTGAGTCATTATCCTCTGCGCCTTTATAGATTTGGCAAGTGACATGTACAGTAACCCTTCACATCAGTTTACCCCAGCACACTGATGGAGACTGAGGTGGTCTTGATAAGAGAACATAATATAACACCAAATTATGGATTTATATTTATAGCTGAAAGTGTGCTTTTCATATCGGGCTCGGATGAAGATCATCGTTAAATAACTATCAACATATACAAATGTATATAGTTATAATATCAATGTTATTTTAGACCCTTTTTTTTTCAAATATATCCTTTTTTATATATACTTAATAGATGAAAAATATGCAATTCAATAAAAAGTATACACTTTCAAATTTTGTAGCTTTGCGAGTGATTCCAGTGCATATTGATGTGCAGTCTGCTGGGCCTCTTTGTGTCCTCAAAGGACCCGAGCACTATGCCTTTAACAGCAAAAAAAGACAAAAATTAAAGAATCCAGTTTTTATTAATTCACACTTATATTCAATTTGTGGTCATTTGAATAATTCAGGCAGTGCTAAAGCGCTCTGCGCCCTTCCCATAGGTGCTGTAATACTCCATTTGAGATAATTTAGCGATGTCTGGCGTGTTGTTGTTGTTAGCCCGGTTTTCTCGCTCACTGAATTCAAAGCTCTCCTCTTCGTAGTCGTCCTGGCCTTCTGCCTCTTGGGGAGGTTCTGAAGAGGGAAACAAAGGCACAAATATGATCCTAGTTTGGCCCTAAAACACAGGTAGGCAGAGCTCCTCCTAAAGACATGGCCACAACGAGGACAGCCGGCACATTGCCCCGCCTCAATATCACAGTCTACTGATAGAGACAGGCATGTCTAATCCAGGCACGGCTATATTTACAAAACACACGAGGAGGGAGTGACAGAAACATCAGAATACTCGGCCACTAGATTACAGTACATGCCAAGTCAAAGAGCATCAGGGACAGCCTGAGTGACAATAATTCGACATGAAGCCCTCCGACAAGTCCCACTTGGGAAATTTTCCACTTATAACTCAACAAATTTACGTTCCAACTGTGCCAGGGCGGCCCCCCCCACGAAGAACAGCTGATGAAGATGGAGTTACTCACCTGGACCATCTATTGTGGTGTCCATGATGCCGTGTTTCACCTTCATGTGTCTGCTGAGGTTGCCCTTCAGGTTGAACTTGCTGGTGCAGTAAGGGCACTTGAAGGGCTTGCTGCCGGCGTGGAGATGCATGTGGCCGAGGAGGTTGTACATTCTGTTGAAAGACTTTCCGCACACCTGAGAAACAAGGCCACAATAGTCAGAACCCCTCTCTTCTCCACTGCCCTGGGGCCAAATTTATCATTCATGATTTGTCTGAAACTTTTATAACATTTACAGAATAACATACATGTGCATAAGACATAACAACTCACCAACATCACCATTGCATACAGAGAAACGATAGCAATATGGAGGAATATAAACTAAAATATCAATCAATACCGAAAACAATGACCACTAAAGGGGTGGGGCCGACAAAGATCCATATACGGGAGGTGTATTGACAAAAAAGGCAGGCAGTCTTTAGGAGGGAGAGTTGGCATAAAGGAGAACAAGGTACAATATCGCAGCAGGATGCATGAGCTTTATAGTTAAGTCGCATCAAGTAATGCTACAAACAGGTCCCACAATTGAACCCCAATCTGTTCCATCCTTGCAATGGAAAGCATTTCATTTCAGTCACACCATCAAAACTGGGACCCCGTTTAATTTCTAAACAGAACTGCATTAGATTGACCCACCTTGCATTTGAAAGGCTTGACCGGCAGGTGAACAATCATGTGCGTCTTGAGGGTCTGTTTCTGGACGAAGGTTTTGAAGCAGACATGGCACTGGAAGGGCCTCACACTGGCATGAATCAACATGTGTCTCTTCAGGTTGGCAGACAGCGTGAACTCTCTGGCACAGACATCACACTTGAATTCTTTCATACCCTGAAGAGAGAAAAAAGAAAAAGAGTTGGGGTCTTTTAATTAATTTGGATAAATGTGTGCTTTCGAGGAAAATAAATAATGAGTCATCGGGAGGAATCGCACAAGCAGCTCCCATGTGTTTAGAGTATCTGCATCCTAGTTTTTGATGCGCATTACATTAGCTCCCCCACTACCACACGTAGAACGGAAAAAGTTTAATAATTGAAAAGAATAAAGTTTTATTTTTCTCAGTTTCAACATTTGTTTTCCTTTCATGTCAAATTTGAACAAAGTAGTACATCATGAATAGAAGCGCCATCGCCTATAGAATAAAATAAGCTATACAATAAAATGGAGAGAAAGACCGGAGTGATTCATCAAACACAAAGGGAAAAAGCTCTGTGGACGACACACAACACAAAACACACGCAAGTGGGGGGGTTGAGCCACACACACAAAAAAAAAACTCAAGGTCTTTGAAGACTATGTTTACAAAGCAACTGGTTTTGGTGAAAAGGCTGTGATGCGAGTGTGTCGTACACCCTCGATTTTACATGAAGTCTCATACGGCAGACGCTGAGTGAAAGAGGATGAAATGCTTCCCTTTTCTCTAAATCCCCTGTATGTGTATTTGTTAATCATGAGATTTTCCTACTTTGAGTAAACGTTTAGAGTTGTTGTGTGTTTTCATGAGTGGCGAACGCTCTTTGTTTTCTTTTGAATGTATGAACTAGCAGACAAAGGCATGTCACCAGGTTTCGCTACCTTGAGTGCATGGGCGTGCGCTGCCAGTACCTTGTGAGTGAGAGCGTGTTGTCGGAGATGGTGGATCTGGACGAACTCCATGCCACACTCGGGGCAAACATACGGTCGAACATCTTGGTGCTTCATCAAGTGGTTCTGTAGCTGGCTGCGGTAAGCGAAAGACTTGTGGCACTCCGTGCATTGGTACGTCGTGGGGCTCTGGTGGCTGGTCAGGTGGCGCTTCAGGTGCGCATAGGTTGGGAACTCGAGGCCACACTGCGTGCACACATGGCACTGGCCATTCTCGTGTTTGTTCTCGTGGGTCCTCAGCTCGCTGGGGTAAGCAAAACCACGGCCACAGAAGCGGCAGCTGTAGGGTTTAACGTCTGAATGCTGCAGCATGTGCCTTTTCAGGTGGCTGGTTTGCGTGAAGGCCTTCTCACAAACGGTGCATTTGTGAGGTCGGGTTCCCTGGTGGGTGAGCAGGTGAGTCTGGAGGTGGCTCGGCTGCTTGAAAAGCTTCCCACAGTGTAGACATTCATGGGGCTTAATTCCATTATGGCCCAAAATATGAGTGACAAGGTTATATTTAGATGTGTATGACTTCTCACACATGCGACACTTCCAGCGTTTGAGACCTTCTCCCACGTCTACGCAGTAGGACTCATCGATCTGCACATTGATATCCAGGCGGTCAATCTGCATTCGTCTGGCGAGGCCCTCTGGGTCTGACCACAGCATGACCTGCCCATTCTCCTCATACTCTGAAGGCAGTGTCATGTCAGTGGGCTCATAGGCCGCCTCATTGGAGTCATAATATCGGTTCTCCAGAGGACTGCTAGTGTCTCTGCCAATCTTGAGATTTAGTGCCTCTTCCTCCTCTTCTTCAACTACTAACTCTTCCTCCTTCCTGCCTTTTTCTCCAGACGAGCTTTCTTCACGTCTCTGTTGGAGCCGCCCCTCTGTCGGCAGCCTTGCTGTGTCTCTCACACATGTCGGACAGTTTTCACAGGCCTGCTCCTCTTTCAGAGGACCTGGTTGGGTGACTGAATCCTCTGACTTGCCAGGACTACGCCTGCTGTTTTTGTCAGTGCAGGAGGGGGGAGTATCAGGTTCAAGTCTTTCACCTTTAATTTGAGCCTGTGGACCAGGTACTTTGTGTGGGTGCCCCTCTAATTCTACATCGCTCCTGGGCCTTTTGGTCCTCCCACGGGGCCCGGGCCGTCTTCTTTCGCTGCAGTGTGGCTGAGGCTCTGGCTCCCCGGCAGGCTCAGCCAGGTAGTCACCGTTGGCCCCGATCAGCTGGTCGGCATATTCATACTCCACTGACTCAGGTGGAGGAGGGGGACACTCTCTGGGCTCCCCTGTGTAAAAGCCATTAGGAGCAATGGTAGCCCCAAATATTTCATTCTGGGAGATGAGGCCCAGAACAGCAGCCTGAGCCAGAGAAAGCACCACCACCGGCTCCGTCTGTGTTCCCACATCTACTTGGCTTTCAGTCATCTTTGGGTAGATTCGCACCAAGTGGTTACTCTCCTCCTCCTGTAAGAAAAGACATACATATAAATCAGAAAAAAAAGATGGATGAGGGCATACCACATTTGCTCTGTGTGCTTTTTGTTATTCCATTGTGACAAAACCTACCCCACACAAGATTTCCTCATATTATTTCCCCACCGCATTCTCATAATATTCAAACTTTCCTAATAACACAAAAATGTGATTGCATGTTGCTATGATAGCAAAATTATGATGAAACCCAATTTGAATCAAAAATTACCAAAGATGACAATAGAAGATAGAGCCTTTTTATTTCTGACTTCAGGAGTCTTAAGATGTCTTATGATGATGTTTTTCATGGTTGCTCTGTGAGCGGCGTGTTCGGACTACGCCTTGTGTCTTTGCTCAGAATCAACACATTAGATGGCGGAGATAGGGCAGATCTGTTAGCACCCTGCTTCCTTCCTTGACAGGCTTTAGAAAAATAATGACCACAACAAGGGATGGGATGCAGGTCCTGCCAGGAAGTAGACTTCCGTGGACTGTTCTCAGCACTTCCTGTGGGGTCCTGGGACAGCCTGATTGACCAGAACCAGCTCTTGACTGCGGCAATCTGTCCCATTCATGAGGAGCAAAGTGTCTCAGCTCTATACTCAGATCCTCTTTCCGTACCCAACTTCATAATGCCTGCCACACTAGACTTCCTTAACAAGATGATATATGCCGACAGGCAGTCTCATATCCATAACAGACATTCGATTGAGATTTGAGCTCATTCTGTATTCCAGGCCAATGCATAGGACTCGCTAGAATAATTGTATGGTTCGGAAGTATTTCAGACCTACTTGTGCATGTTTACCCTGCTGCCTGTAAAAGCGGAACAGTGAAACTATGAAGAAGAAATTGTGGTACGACTAAACTGGCCCTCTGTGGTAAAGGAGAAGCTAGAATTGCACGCCACTGGTTTCAGGTTATTTCGCAGCATGGATGTGACTGGTAGGAACATGTATAGAGAGATGCTGTGACCCCTGGTTCCTTTTCAGACAGCACTCAAGCCTTCACTCTGCCATTCAAGAAGGAGCTGCTTCCTTTCCTGACACAATACTGTGAGAAAAGAAAAGAGTGGATGGAGAAAAGGGAGAAAGGAAGAGGAGATAGAAAGCAGCAATAAAGGTGTGTAGGTGTGTGTGTGTGTGTGTGTGTGTGTGTGTGTGTGTGTGTGTGTGTGTGTGTGTGTGTGTGTGTGTGTGTGTGTGTGTGTGTGTGTGTGTGTGTGTGCGTGCGTGCGTGCGTGCGTGCGTGCGTGCGTGCGTGTGTGTTGGGATAGGGGAGTAGACCTGGATGCCCTGATAACCACGTCATTTATAATTACTGCTTTTAAAGTAGTCAGACAGAGACAGACTGTGTGTTTGTGAGAAAGAAAAGGAAAGAGACTGGGTGTGTATTTGAAAGCGTGTGAGTGTGTGTCTGTGTGTGTGAGTGAGAGAAAAGAGAGGGAGGGAGGTATGGAGAGAAGGAGAAAGAGCTGTGGGCGGGGGAGGAGTGGAGGGAGGGAGACAGAGAGAGAAATGAGATGGAGGGGCTGAAAGATAAAGAAAGAGGGGAGGAGAGGGAGGGGAGGGAAGGGGAACGAGAGATTGAGTGAGCATGTGAGAGGAGGGAAGAGAGAAAGGAAAAGGATAGGGAGGGGGTGTGGGGGGGTGAAGCTAGAGGGAGACAGAAAGACAGAGTGAGTGAGTGAGAGAGAGAGAGAGAGAGAGAGAGAGCAAGAGAGAGAGAAAGAGGGGAAGGAGGGAGGGGGAGCTGTAGAGTGAAGAAAAAGCACAGCAAAATGAAAGGCTGACAAAATGAAAGAGAAAAAGACAAATGACAAGTAGACAGAGAAGGTAGGGTAATAATTGCGAGAGTCCGTACTTTCACATTTAAAGTTGCAACTGAAAGACACCTAAGGACAAACAATTAAGAGGAGAAGCAGGAAACGTGCAGCAGAGAAAAAAACACAACTGTTCTTTCTGAAAAGATGTTCCCACTGCAGTACTCATATATGAATGTGAAAAGTAATCTTGCTTCCCCTTAAAGACGCGCACACGGACATGAGTGTAACTACACCGCTAACAAACTGAAAACAAGTAACTGCCATCCCCCCTCCTCCTCCCCCTGTCACATCTTCCTCTTTAGCTTTAGGTTACAAACTCACCACATTGTTCCTGTAGTGATGTTTAAGGTGTTTCAGGGATCTCATCCTTCAGGAGAAATGAGTGGAGTAAAAAAATCCACCTCCTATTTATATCTGTGGGAGAGTGGGGCGGTCCCACGGCTCATCCTCCTCCTACTGTTGCTGTTATCAGAACTGACTGTGCCTGCCCCCCCCCCCCCCCCCCCCCCCCAGCCCTCCACCCCCCCCACACACACACACACACACACACACACACACACACACACACACACACACACACACACACAGCATCACCCCATTTCTTTCTCTTCCTCCCACCCTCTCCTTCCCATCTCACTTCTCTTTCTCTCCTCTTTTCTCTTACAAACACACACACACACACACACACACACACACACACACACACACACACACACACACACACACACACACACACACACACACACACACACACACACGCACACACACACATCTTATCTGCCTTTCTCACTACATACAATTCAGCATGACCCTTCAACACACATTTCTCTTTAAGGCACACAGAGACACAGGCTCTATCTTTTCTTGATCACACTTCATACTTTGCATTTCCCTTTTCTTATGAGCATGTGCTGAAACGCACAAACAATTACAAAATCCAATCAGCAATTCTCCTCTGTGCGTGCAGACAGATACATGTGACTACGCACACAGAAATATGTTTTGATACATAAATATATATGTACGTATGTATGTATCAACAAACATGGAGGCACACACACTCTTTCACAACACACAAACACTCAGAGGCACTCTGGGCAGAGGTGCATCTGTCGGTAGCAAAACAGTCAGACAGATAATGTCTGCGAAATACTAAAATTTTAACTTTCCAGAGAGCGCATAGTTTGCTGCCATTATTTCTAGATTCAAACTAATTAACTATTGAGACAGCCTGAAGTATACTGTCTGAGAAATTCAGAAGAGAAAAAAAGAGTGACAAAAGAAAAGAGAAGGAGAAAGAAATGAGAGAAAAGCAGTTAGGAGAGAGGGAGGGAGGGAGACAGACGTGGGGGAGAGAGAATAAGGAAGAAAGAAGCAGGGGGGTGACTGAGAGGAGGAAAGAGGGGGGGGATTGTTGTGGGGGGGTGGAAGAGACAGAAAGAAAAAGGGAGAGAGGAAAGAGAGCTGGGTGGGGGAGGGAAGAAGAGAATGCAGCAAAAAAGGAGGAAGAAGGGAAAGGAGAACTGGAGGGGGTGGGAGGGAGGAGGCGGCAGGGCCATAAGAAAGGATGTGGCAAAAGAAAGAGAAAGAATAAAAGAGAGAGAAAAAAGAAAGAAGGAGGAGGAGTAGCAGAGGGGGGGTGGGGATGGGAAGAGAGATAGAGGGAGGGTTGAAAGAAAATGCAGTGAAAGAGAAGAGCGTGGGGTGGGTGGTGGTGGAGGTGGTGTATATGTGTGTGGGGGGGTGGTGGAGGAAAGAAGGAGAGAGAAGAAGAGAGAAGAAAAAAAGGGGGGATGGTGGAGTGTGAAAATAAAAAAGAAGAGTCCATCAGCAAGAGAAAAGAGAAGGGGGGGTGCAGAATGAAGGAGAGGTGGAGGAGGAGGAGGAGGGGGAGGAGGAGGAGGAGCGGGGTGAGAGCAAAGGGAATGAGAGAGGAAAGGAGATAGAGAGACGGAGAGAGTGAGGAAAAGGAAAAACAGCAAGGGAAGACATTAACTATTGAACTTCCAGATTTCTTTCAGGCTGTGTTGAGAAACAGTGCGGCAGAGTACCTGCGGGCTAAGTACAGGTTGTGTGCTTAAGTAGTCGGCACTAAAGATGATCCTGATAATTAGACAGGTATTCTACAACACCACAGCTTACCTTACCTTTACTCGCAAACACAGAGGAAGTGTGTGTAGAGAGAAAAAGTGTGTTTGAGACATGCATGTATAGGTGCGGGCGGGCACGACAAAAACACTGCGTGGACAGATGCCAATTGTGACTGTAAGACTGAGGACTGTGCATAAACATTTCCTACTAAATAACAGGAAAGGGCAAACCTTGAAAACCTTGATCAATCATCAGCAGCTGGGAGTGCTGCGAGAATGAGAAAGATAGAGAGAAAGGGGAGCGGAGGGGGGAGGAGGGAGAGATAGGGAATGAGAGTGAGCGCGAGGGAGGGGGAGAGAGAAAGAGAAAGAGATTGAGTGAGGGTGTGAGTGAGGGGGAGAGATAGCAGGAAGTCGAGGGAGAGAATGGGAGAGAAAATAGAAGGAGAGCAAGGGAAGAAACAAAGAGATAAGAGGCTGAAAGACAAAGAAACCACATGGAAGAAACAACAAGGGACACGTACATAAAACAACACAGAACTAGCCTATGGGGAAAATGAAAAAGACACAGACAACAAAAGTTTTGGGGAAGAAATATATTGGCTTGTTTCCAGGCCCCAATCTTCATAACAGCTAAACCTGAGTGCTCGTCCATTCACTTACATTTGCATGTGTAGGGCCACGAAAAACTAATAGTGGGGAGAGGTTTCAGTGATAATAAGCATAGAATTTCATTCACTTCTTCAATTTCTACAGGTTCCTATGTGATCCTATGAGAGAGAGAGAGAGAGAGAGAGAGAGAGAGAGAGAGAGAGAGAGTGAAAGAGAGAGAGAGAGGGAAGTAAGCCATTGCCCTGCTCACAAGTGTACTAACCCTCAACTGGGATTTCAAATGTGTGTTTGTACGCGGTTGCGTGTGAGCATTTGTCTGATGTCTGAGATCAGGGACAGGCGTGCGCACACGTACACACACACACGCACGCACGCACGCACGCACGCACACACACACACACACACACACACACACACACACACACACATACACACACACACACACACACACACAGCTGACACTAACATGCTTTCAGTTCTCCACAGCCCTGGAACAACACACTCTCTCCGACGCTGGTGTTAGTATGATTATTATATTTCCACCTGTGTATGCTTGTCCATTTGCAAACCCGGCCTGCTTCAGTGTTGTTTATCTATAGGACGAGCAAGCAGGCACACGGTGTCACATCCTTTCCGTGATATAGGTCAAAGTTAGAACTTTTCCTTTTTTTCTCCCCAACAAGAGAAAGAGATAGGCGGCGTGAAAAAGAGGGAGAAAAGGTGGTGGTGGGGTGCTACAGATTCAGATATCAGCTGTCGGTTTTACCCCTGAGAAAAGCTCAATGAATCATACAACTGCAGAAGACTCATTGATGGCAACTCCCTGTTTTCTTTCTATCATGTTTTTTCTTTTGGTTAAAACAAACCTAAGTACACATTCTGCAAATGGAAAATATACTGGAGACACTGTAGGGTAGCCTACACACACACACACACACACACACACACACACACACACACACACACACACACACACACACACACACACACACACACACACACACACACACACACACACACACACACACACACACTGCTCAGGTTAGTGAGCTCTCGTTGTCAGTGTTGTTTCTTCCTCCAGCCCAGTGACAGGCTGCATACAGCCCGAGTTTGCTCTCTCTGACTGTGTGTGTGAGACGCTGTGCTGGGTGATGGCTATAATTCAACTTCCTCTCACTGTCAGGCAAACTGGAAGCTGTGTAGGTTTGTGTACAACACTGTTGCAGCTACAGCCTTCAGGTGACCATTTTTTTTATGATCAGAAAGCAAAAAGAAAGAGAAGAGAGGAATCATTTTGCTCTGTGTTTTGAACTTTGAGTTATTGGACTGATGTTGATGCTTTAGCCATCCATTCGTCTCAGACCTGTGTCTGAGGCAGCAAGCCCACACACCTTCTGTTATTTCCAGTGCTGGATCAGTCTCACCTCTGTTCGGCATGCTGATATAATAGTAAGTCTCAAGCATGATTAGCTGCTGTAATTAAGCTTTCACAAAGAAAAAAAAAGCACAGCAGGCTTTTTTCATAAGCACAGAACAGACAATCACACAGCTTGAATCTAAGTAATGCAGATGGAATATAGCAAAACTGTATAAAAGCAGCCACACCCTACTTGCATGGCTCCAGCTTCTTCTATTAAGGTCAGTTAAAACAGACTGGACATACAGACAAGAAAACAAAAACTGAGAAAAAAAATAAATCAGTCCTCATCATTGTGGCTGCACTCACTGCTGTGTCGGAAAGCAACTTTAAATGTGAGGTATATATGCCCAGACAAGGCACACTATAGGTAAATCACTTGCAACTTCGTGCAAATAAACAAACAAGAAACTGCAGCACACTCTGCATTTGTGATTCAGTATTGATGTTTTCCACATTTGCTTGTTTACTCTCTTTTTATTTTTGTTCTGTCAAATTTAAATAAATCAAGTCTTAAATTCACTCAAGAAATCATTCTTACACAAACTGCAAGACAGGATGCGGAGATGGCCAAAGCCAAAAAAAAACCCTAAATAAAAGATTACTTTCCCCATTTTGTAGCAGGGCTGCTAAATGGAAAGACAGAATATTAGCAATGAAATAGCTCTGCTTGGAGACAACATTGGAGAAAGGAGTGTGGGGAGAGCTTGGAAAAAAAAAGACTGAATATAAAGGAGAAAAGACAGAGTTGAGGGAGGAGAGGAGAAGAGCATTCAGCAAGGAGGATATAAAAGGAACAGAGAGGGGGGCGAGGGAGTGAGACAGAGAGCTATGGAAGGAAAGAGAGAAAGAGAAGGGAGAGAGAGCATAAGAGAGCGAGAAAAAGAGGGGGGCATGAGAGAGCAAGAGAGAGAGGAGGAGAGAGAGATCAAGAGAAAGAGGAAGGAGGGAGGGGGAGCGAGTGAGAGAAACAGACAGAGGACGAAAGAGAAAGACAGAGAGGAGAGAAAAACAGAGAGGGGGAAGGGAGAAGGAGGGATAGCCACAAGAGACTCAAAAACCACAGAATAAAAAAACCCTCTGTCTGTCTATAACTCTATATTGATATACAAATATAAATCCTAATATATGGGCATGTTGCATTTATTCAATGAGAGAAGGGATAGTCAAGAGTACAGAATTCAACATGTACTTCAAGTTCATTCAATAAGTCGGCAAACACAATGTCGGACCGTGGTGAACTCATATCTTCTTATCAGGAATGCAGTTTTTCATTGCAGTAAGGTGGGAGAGGAATTTTACCAAGGTACTTTATCCTATTTTAGTCACTCTGAAGTCTCTTCCTGCCATGTGATTCATGGAAAAGTGTGCTTACAAAATATACTGTACATCCTCACTATATGCTCCCCGTCAGACACACGTCGGTAAAAGGAGATGTGATTTGGACTGTCTTGGAAGTGTCCTACATAGTGAAATGGTCCCAGATTTACTCAAGGTGAGGCCCACAATGAACCACAGAAGCCTATTAACACTAGAGGTCTCTGGAGTGCTTCATGTGCTGGTTAGAGGCGACCAAATTCAAACTGGCTATAGCAGACAGTGGGGACGCAGCCACTGTCCCTCTATGGCCGTCACTCCTTTGTATTATTCCTCCACCTCCCGGTAACAAATTTCAGTCGGAATTACTTTTCTTTCGTCCAAGTTTCATTCTTTTAAATCAAACCCTTTGTCTATCTCTTCTTTTGTACCTTCCTCCTGTTTCCATGGTTACCTCTCTCTCTGCTCTGTACACTATCTATCTCTTCCTCCGTTTCCCTCTCTGTCTCTCTCACTCTGTTCTTATCTTTCTCATTTTGCTTTCATCTCTGCCTCCCTTCCTCCTGCTTTATCCCACACCCTCCTCACTCCGGCTTTTATCTCTCTTCACTTTCATCTGTCTTTCACCTTTCTCTCCCCTTCAAGCCTGCCATTCCATCATGCTGGTTTTTTTTGGTTCTTACTTATAGAGAGAAAGTTTTATCGGTTTCCCTGTCAATTCTGCATTTTTAATCATTTCCAATTTATCCAACCCACTTTCAATGCCATTGAGTCATGCATTAAATTGTCTTGGGCAGAATGTGTGTGTGTCTTTTGTGTGTGTGCATGCGTTGCGTGCGTGTGTGTGCATGTAGGTGTGTGTGTGCGTGCGTGCAAGTGTATATGTGTGTGTGTGTGCGTGTGTGTGTGTGTGTGACTGGGAGATAGAAACTATAGGTGCAGGAGGCTGGAATCTTTCACTATCATCAAGAAAGGGGAATGATTTCTGTCACGATATCTGAAGATTAACTGGTTGCTGTGCTTTTGTCTTTCAGGTGCACAATGAATTTTTTCCCCCCCTCCTCACATGTTTTTATTTTTCCTTCCTATTTTTATTTGACCAGCCACTGTGCAGTAACAGATACACAAACTGGCACATGTGATTATATTAATTTTTGCTTCACTGGTGGACTGCGCTCGAGCTTATCTGAGTGGAGCCCCACTGAGACCGAAGCCGTTGAGGAGGCAGTGCTCCTCGACATGGGGCTGCCTCCTGTAAGGTAGCCTGTCATTTCTCTGCAGTGATGAAGATGTTCCTGTGAAGCACAAATGCCTGCTTCTACGCAACTCAGTTGGAGGATAATCGTATTCACATGCAGCTGTGGTTGGTTTAAACGCACCACCGCATCGTGTCTCACCATGCGATGCCGCACACTGAACTAACGCCGCTTAACCACAAACAGAGCCCGGGACACGGAGGCTCCTCACACCATGTCCCATTGATAGCCACAAGGGGACAATAGTCAGTATAGGACATGTGTGTGTCTGCTGGCCTAATACCAATTCACTGTAAAAGGCTGTCATCCATGGTGGTATACATAGGAGGGGGAGTGTGTCTTCAAGTCAGTGACAAACTCATTCCAAGAGACACTGCATGTGGTGTGGGAGGAAGTTTTGTTCTGCAGCTTTGACTGAAACTAACCTCCCTCCCCTCTCCTCTCCCTCGCCTTCCCCTTCCCCTTAAAGTACCACAACTATTCAGAAAAGAGAATAAAGAAAACCTGAATAGAGGAAGAGAAAAAAAATGGGGTCCCTAGGCGAGAAAGAAAAGAAAAACAATGAAAGAAAACAGAATGAAAAGCAGCCAAAGAAAAAAGGAATGAGAAAAAGAAGGACAGAGAGAGGGAGGGGAGGCAGAAAAAGATACATAGCAAAAGAGCATAAAGCAGGCAGAGAAAAGCGTAGAAAAAATACTGAAAAGCTCTGAAAGAAAGCAACATTTCAGTGGAAATAAATTCTAAGAAGAAAATGAAAAAAGAAATATGTTGAAGAGAAAAAGGTTAACTTGGAATTGGTCAAAATGGGTTTGAAAATTTAGTAAATATAAGAGAGACTTTGCAAATACCAGAGACTGTGAGCTATTTTTGCATTAAATGAACATTCACACTAAATTAGACTGTGTGAATCCCAACACACACACACACACACACACACACACACACACACACACACACACACACACACACACACACACACACACACACACACACACACACACACACACACACACACACACACACACACACACACACACACACACACGTCTTGTCTGCATGCATTCACAGTTTACTAGACAAAAACTCTACTGGAACAACTTCCTGTAATCTAATCTTAATAATAACTTCAACCTCACCTTACACCGTAAACATAGTCTCACCTAAAAGTGCAATGATTTCCCAAATGTAAACAATTTTTAAGCCTACTGGGATACAAGGTGATGTGCAATCAGGTTCTGTCACTACCAGTGTTGCAGAACAAGGCCACGCACGCATGCACGCACACTATTTGAAGCTCCTGTTCATAATATGTTAAAGACCCAAACTGATTTGACCTTTTAAATTGAATACATAATTTGACCTCCTGTGTTTTACCTCACATTACTCATAATCAGTGCGCCTGTCATTAGTATCAGCGTTAATGCGAAGTGTGTTTGTTCCAGTGAGATGGGATACGTGTTTGTGTCTGTTTATGCCACTGAAAACATTTAACCTTTCAAATGTGTTGTAAATATATTTTCAAAGATTAAAATATTTGTGCAAAAACCACTGTCATAGTCATTAATCATGTTCCCTTTTACTTGTTGACAGCATCTGTACATCATGTGTCGTTAATATTGAATGACTTGTAGCTTTTAAGACGAACAGGATAAGATTTATTCCTTTAATACTTATAAAACATTCCTTTAATGTGCATGCTGCATGAAATAAATGCACAACTGGTGGGAGTTTACTTCAAGATTTAAATAAATAGTTTGACATTTTGAGAGATTTGTTTTATTTGCTTTTTTGTCTGGGAAGAAGATAGTAAATAAAAGCTATAGCCAGCAGCCACGTAGAGGAGGGTGGAACAAAGACTGGGAAGAGGCTTTTTTTTTTTTTTTTTTGCACAACACAGTCCAAAGTAACAAAATCTGCCTGTTAGCATGTCTGAAGCTCACTAATTAACACATTACATGTTGTATCTATAATCTAAATTAAAGTGTGAAAGCTGTTATGTTACGGAGATCTAACTTGCTTTATTTGTTGGCTACTGTCTATGATATTTAATTAAATATTTAAAACTACCCTGTCATAGAATACAGATATCTTTCTTTACTTTAATAGAATGGTGGCTTTTTAAAATCCATTAGACCATTATTAAAGGCAACAGTCATTATATACAAAGAAATATCCAGTGGCTGAAAGAAGGATCTATGTTATTTTCTTGATATTTTCCCTAACAACTACAATCAGTTTATTTATAAAGCATTTGGCCTGAAGAACAAGAAAATAATGGAATTGAAAGGATTATGAGTATAATGCAGCTGAAAGACTTTGCTATACGTTGGACTTATTCCCTAATTGACTGTATTTATGTGACTGCAGTCAGAGAAATGTTCTCAGTTCTCAGTGTTTGTGGCCCGCAGGAGGTTCACTGGTACTGGTGATGTCATGGTCAAGAATCTGATATTGGCTATCAGTAATACAATCTGTAATTGAAAACACTGACCTTCCAGCTCTTACTCCAGCAAAGATGCACATGGCAAACAATAATAATTGTATTGGGCCAAATATGGAAGGTCATGTAATGAGTACCAATAGTTATACCCTTTGTGGTTTACATTTTAGACAAGTCCAGTCGAGTCAAAATGGATTTGGATAGCTTTAAAAAAAAAAAAAAAAAAAAAAAAAAAACCCTGACCCTGACCCTCATTGATCACACTGTTATACATGTTATTCAAATATAAAATAGAATACAGTAAAAATGAAAATGAAAACTATGCATTTCAAATATTGTATTGCACATTATTTCAATATAGAAAACAACGAGATGAACGTCATATATACATCTTACCCTACCCTGGATTAAGTCTGCACACCATTGTTATTACATTGCAGAATTATGATACAATAGACTGTGTTCAGGCAACATTCAACATAATGAATGCAAAAGTAAAATCAGGTCTAAGGTACATATGCTAGTATATCAAATCAACAGATCTGTTGTCATTAGAAAATATTTGGAACCATCAATGATCCTCTGGTCAAACTGATCGGAGAAGGCAGGCTTTCGCCAACAATGTGAGCAGGAACCTGTGTGTAATTCAGACTGTATCACTGTGGAAATGGGAGAAGCTTTAAGAAGATCAACCATCCCGACAGAAGCAAAACTATCATCGCTTCAAGCAGAATGACCAGATGGAAGCCATTTCTTAGTACAAAGAACATCACAGCACACGTCGAGCTTGTCAAAAGGCACAGACAGGTTTCTCAAACCACGACAAACAAGATTCTCTGGTTTGAACTTTTAGGTCCGAATACCCTTCAAACATCACGTCTGGAGAAATCCAACTTACCTTCATCAAACTTTGCTTGTGCAGGCAAGGGGAAAGGGCAGAATGTCCAGAGACGAAAGTTCTGAGCTCCTTTTTCCAGTTACAGCTGCTAGAACAAAGTAATAGTGTAGAGATGTAACCACAAATTATTTTATTTTGGTCAGTAAAACAAAATTGCATATTTTCAAAAACGGGTTTTGAGATCAGAATGATTAATATATGTCAGAGTTTGGGGCAACATATTAACTCAAGCTATTGTAGGACATGCAATGTGAAAAGGGGTGTGCAGACTTTCTGGCTTGACTGCAAACGTGTGACGAATGGTAATGATGGATAGTGTATTTTGACTCATATAGTGTAGTATTTTTGAACATGGTTACAGTCACAATAAAATTAAAAAGTGATCTTGATTGTTACATTCAGTCAGAGTAGTGACTTAACAGAGTAATGCTATTGTGTTGTTGGTTAGTTCATATATTCCAGTCATACAGACCTGTATCAGCACTGCATCAATAGAGACAGAATATACCAGCATTTCCTTTTAATAATGGAAAGTGAAGAGTTTGTTACAGACCTACAGCTATTACTGGACCAAATTAGACTCCAGACAATATTTAGATATTTCAGGCTTAATTGTTCATTTTGTTCCACACTTAATTTCTCACCATAAGGCAGATTTTCCTGATTTCATATTGTTGCAGGCATCAGGCAGCAAATATTAATCTTATGCCGAAACAGCCTCCTGAAGTTGGTTGATGAGTGTTAGTGTTTTGTATTGATTCATTTCATGAGTAGTCTAAGGGTAGCGTTAGTTGTGATATGAAAGCAGTTTCTCAACATGACTGGGCTTCCTCACCACTGCTATCTGTGCAGCTTTTGTTCAAAATACATTGCATCCAGATTATTCTGTTACCTTTGTGGCACATGCACGGAATCAAAAAGAGAGGAATCAGATGAGAGGATGTGCATGCCGAGAATAATTTTACTTTTTTGTAAAGAAAGAAATAAAATAATGTGCTGCCTGTCTGTGTAGTCTCTATATACACCTTAATATACTGTATCTATAATTAAATAAGCAGCATATGTAAAGGCGAATAATTGTCTCACATTGTTGTCTCATTGTCATTGTTGACTTAAATGTTGATCCTCATATGCATCCGAGTTAAAAATATCATTTTAAAGAGCCGTCCGCTTTGAGATAACGCGTGTATTTTATGGATAGAAGTCAATTAACGCTTCCATTCCGACAAAATCTTTCATATTCGAGAGCAACACAGCTTGGACATTGTTTTACTCGTCTGTAGGATTTGTGACAATCTGTTTGTTATGACAATCTGTTACATCTTGCTCTCTGTCTCAGTCCTACCCTGTTCTCTCCTTCTATCCCCTAACTCCAACTGAAACAGCGGGAAGCCTCCACCCCTAAGCCTGGTTCTGCAAAGGGTTTCTTCCTGCTGGAAGAGTTTTTCCCTTTCCATGGTCGCCTGTGCCTGCTCATATGGAATAGTTTCTCTGCAAAAGTGCCTTAACACGACTGTATTGTATTTGGTGCTGTATAGGTAAATAAAATTGAAATTAATTCTTTAGTTTTTGCACAAAATTGTTTTAATATTGAGTCTGTGCTATAGGTATTGATCTTGTTTTGTAACCCCTAAAATTACATTTATTTAATAAGTTAATACCATTTAAATGGAAATCAATGTCACATTTATTTTATTCACTATCCACACAATGAAGACATGTTTCTCATAAGTGCTGAATGTTTATGGACTTACCAATTGCTTTGATCAGTTGATGCATGGTTTATGACACTAGATTTGGCTGACACGAGCAAAAGTTAAAATACCCCCCCCCCCCCCCCCCCCCCACCCCCCCACCCCCGCTTTCCCCTTTTTCCCCCCTGAAAGTCAATTTGAATGGAAAACAAATCGTCTCTGGTGTCAAGGTCTTCCTCTATCCACCCTGACTATGCCACATTATGTCAATTAATCAGTACTCACATTTAACACCAAATTGTAGCAGACCTTTCTTATAAAGTAATAATTGAAAAAATATTACTCAACCAGCCTTTTTGAAGTCAATCAAGCAACACATCAACACTTTACACAAATGTATGCATTTTTTTATGCAGGTGAAAACTTTGAAATAGTTCTCATGATAGCAAAATGTAGCACTCAGTAATAATTGTTTTATTGAGAACATTCAGCAACAAGATTAGATTTTAATTTCTTTTTTGCATTATTTAAAAAATAATTGCGCTCACGGTTTAATAAGAAAAATAAGCGTCTTTGACATATTTTTTTTTCTTTTAATGTTCTGTTCATATGACAGTGATATTAATCAAGCACCATTTCATTAACTAACTTCCAGTTCTGTTTCATTGGGAAATTGGTGGACATGGTAGACTTTGGTGGATCGGTCACCTCCCCACCCAGCAGCACACACTGTACCAAAATAAAGGCCTGGAAATAGAAGCCCATTGCTGTTAATTGAATCATTAATCAGTTTTTGATCAAATCTTGACATTAACAATTGAAGGTAATTGGAACATGAGTTTCACTGATTCCCTCCCTACTGAAATGATGGATCTTCATTCTAGTTGCTCTTAACTAATAAGAACGTTGCTACTAACATTAGGAGTCTTATCTGTATGCTACACTTAACCCATCTGCATTTCAGTGGCTCCATACGAGGAACACAGACTAAATCTGATCAGCTGGCTGATGAGCAGCCACAGCTCACTAACCTACTGTACGTCATGCTCACTCAACTTTAACAAACAACAGGATTTGTGTGTTGTACAACTGTATTTGTATGATATGGGATTGTGGATTATTTGTGGATCTAAAAGAAGCTAGATATGATTACAAAATTTAACAATGAAATCTTTAAAATCAAATCAACTTATCAAAAACTTTTGTTGGTATTTAAAAAAAATCAATAAAATCAGAATTAATAAGAAAAGTATGATCTCTGAAAAGTTTGCACTCAATGCTGAGTTGAGCCTCCATTTGCATAATTTCAGTACGACTACAGAGGAGCAATGCAGTGATCAGCCTGTGGCACTGCTGCCGTGATATACAAACCATGGTTGCTTTGATTGTATGCTTCAGCCCTTCTGTGGGTGGCGTCTCTCATCTTCCTCTTCACAATAGCACATAGATCCTCTATAAGGTTAAGGTAAGGGCCGTTGGCTGGCCAATAAAGTACAATAATACCATGGTCAGCAAAATGAGCTCTTGTCCTCTTTGAGAAGCAGTAATCACATGCTGGTTCAGGCCAGACGCTGCTCCATGCCTTTAAAGAGCCGGTTTGCCTTTCCACAGGTCTGTTCACACCATCTCCAGTGGAAACCACTGCATGGACTCAGGAATACTCTATCAAATCATTCTGTCAATCCACAAGTGCATTGTGAAATCTAGATCATTCGGTCAGTCATGCACACTCACAGTCACACAAACAAGCAATATATAGATTCTTGGAGCAACTTTTCACTTCTGAATTTCCAAAAATTTGTCATCTGTCTTGATGGAAGTGGGAAGGAGGCCTCAAAAGATAGTAAACTTGGTCACTTCTAATATCTGATATACTGTCTATAATGTATTGTGAATAAAATCATTCTGGTTTTTTTTCACATTTTACAAGTCAAACCAACCTTTTTGACATTAAGATTGTGTTTTGTTTTGTTTTTTTAATCTCATGCCATCTTTCCATGTAGACATGGTTGATATTTCATGATTCTGGCACCTCTATCAGGCAGCACAACCCTGGACTCTCTATTTGTACATATCAAAGTTACCATTGGAGTTCATTATGCTCTGCTGGTGAAGAAGACTTAACACAATCTTGGAAAACAGTCTCATGGAAGGTTGATTCAACCTGCGGTGGCCCCAAGTCTCACCGTAACATTGTCACTGAACAACTCAAACAAAACATCCTACTACACAGCTTCATCCCAAATTACTTGGCTAAAGGATGTATTGGTTAATTTCTCAGTAACACTTAACAGAAAATTGGCTGAGAAACAACTCATAAGAGTTTATTATGTTGTCTGATAATGTCAACAGTCAAAATTATCTCAACTTGTTTTGAGTATCTACATTTGAATGTAAACAATTTAGAAATGTCGGTTTAGTCTGGATGGGATGAAATACATAATATTAGAAAGAAGGATTCTTGCTGCATCTTCTTTGTATACACAACAATGAAGGAAGTGATGTAAAGGATGTAAAAATAGTTCAAAGCCTGTCTCCTTTTCCATTTCCTCATACCTGGCCTGTCACTATATGTAGTGAGCGTTGGAGTAAGATAGTCGATTTTAAACAGCTGCTCTTTTGGATGCAGCCTTCAATAACTCCTCCATCAAAAAAGTGAGCTTGTTTCAGATACTGATGAGCTGCTCAGCAACCACTATCTATATATATTATACTGACCTCTAAACTTTTCTGTTCGAAAAAGAGTCTGATTTACTCATATGGTCAACAGTGTTGATGAGCTTCTCGAGTATCCATCATGTGAAACCATTGTGTCACAATGATGCCAATACTTAATTGAATGGAATTGATGCTTGTTTCTTTTATTTTAAAAAAACAAACCAAGTTGCACATATTGGTTGGTACGAACAAGTTATCCAATCTCTGGTAGTGCATGATCATCTGGCATTGCTTTGAAAAGTTTCTTGTTATGACAGTAATGGTTGGTTTTGGTAGTTTTCAAGTGCAATTAATGTTCAAGGTGGTTGATCTTGGATAACTGCGAAGCTTCGTCTGAGCCCCTTCAGATCAGCTCGATTCTTCTAATAAGTTAAGCTTGAAAGTTTGCTAACCAAGGTTTGGAGTGGGTCAAAGTAAAATGGATTTAATGCAGGTGCATGACTCTCTTCAGATTGAAAATAAAAAAAAAAAAAAAAGGATATTCAAATCAGCATGCTTCAGTTCAAGTTTGATATTGTGTAGTACATCTTCCATCCTGTTTGACTCCTTAGAGACCCTCTAATGACAATGCCACACATTACCAGCCAACCATCCATCCACCCTGAAAAACTCATTGGACAGATCACCAGTCTAACACAGGACAAACCCAGAGGCAGACAATGTCGGACTCGAACCATGGAACATTCTTATTATGAGGTGAAAGCGCTATCCACTGGAAAATTGTGCAGCTGGCTATATATATTCAAAACATGGATTTGGACACAAACAAGAATCACCGTTATGTCAGTGAAGACCTCTCAATCCCACTCAAGCTGAATAGTTTGACCACGTGGATATCAGATCATTATCAAACTTTTTGGGGGCATTTTGACAACATAGAGCTTCCTTTCTTAAGTTGTATCATATATTGCAATACATGGAAAACTCATACATACATACATACATACATTGCCGGTTAGCTCCACTTATTAATACCAGCAGGCTTTAGAAGACTTACCTTACCTTCCAACGTACAACATTCAAGAAATGGCGTCTTCTTTCACAAATGTGCTGAGTAACCTAATGTCCTTGAATGGATCCACCAGGCACTGAAATAAAATTTAGAAACATATTGTGTTCAAATGAAACAAGAGTGAAAGGAAGACTTGGCATGGCTCATCTTGGCAGCTTGGGTAGTATCTCAGGAGAGCCCTTCCATCACATTGTTTGTGGTTCTTTGGTTTGGTTTGGCCTGGATGTCAGACTATGTCTACAAACTGAAACTCAGGGTGGACATTTTGCTGGTTATCCTAATGACTTTCAGAAAAAAAACAACAACAACAAAAGCAACAACAACAACCGCCTCTGTTTGCTTGAAGGTCAGATGCACACAAGTTCAACCCAGAAGATTACATTTTGCACATCCCTGTGTTCTTGATGGGGTAATAGTTTTTTGTATTGTTGGGCAAAGGTTGCAGATTACAATATGATTTCAATATTTCAGCTTGATAAAATATTTTTTACAATTCCATTGTCATGGTGCTCAAAGAAATCTTAAATCTGCCCAGTGTTGGTCAAGTCACCATCTGTCACACTGTCATATAGAAGGAAGGCAGACCCACCTTGTCCATCTTTATATATCCTCAAAGGCCCGTGAAGACATCTGCATGCAAACTGAAATTATACAATGTAAATGTGGACTATATATTACAGCTGACCTCTACTTGCAGACTTTGAGCTTTGGCAGTTACCATGAAGTTACCCATAATAGATTATAGGCTGTTCCACCAGTATGGATCAAGCTGGTTGACCTGTCCGGTTGCACATTCTACAATATATTAACATCTTTTTTTCTTTTTTTTTTAAGGTTGTTTTTTTTCTTCCTTTGTAATGGAAGCAGTCGTTATACCGCCCCCAACAGGTCAGGAGTACCACTGGTACCAAAACAACTTGAACCAGCAGAAGTAGCGTTTGCTTCAAAGGTAAAGCGACATTAAATCTAGTCTTTGGGGACTTCAGACATGTGAAAATCTCTCAGTGGAATGTTAAGCTTTGGGAAAATCACAGGCAAGTTCATTTAAGATCATTATTTTGTTTTTATAAGTGATCGAAAATGATAGTTTATGACACCAAACCACATTGCTCAACCACATTAGTTTTAGTTTACACCAAGTGGGTAATTTATAGTACAATTTTGGATTTAATTATTCTCTTAGCATTATACAATATTTTTCCTGATGCCTTTTGGGATTTGTAGGCATTAAACATATTTTACTGCGAGTTCGATGTTTTTATTGGAATATGTATTTATATGTGGTCTGCAAATGTTGTTACATTGATGGTTTTGCATTTAATTTATTATTATATACGTACATGTGCCAGATTTAATAACTTTTTATCATTTTTTCATGCCCGTTTTGGTGCTCGTTAGAAGCTTTTGATTTTAAGGTCCTGATGTTTTCTGCAACATTTGATTAATCTCTTTTACACCACAAAAAAAATTCAGCTCTAAAAATGTGTGTATTAATACATTCTTTTATAGTTGTACCTTCAACTTATGTCTTTTTATATCGACTTCTTCATAAAGGTGAATGCGGAAAGGCGTCTGACCCACAGCTTTGCCATGTCAACACGGACCAGATGAAGTACAAGATAAGGATCCTCAGTGGTTCAGAAACTGCTGGTTGTGGGGCAAAGCAGCAGAAGACTGACAGGTACTGTATGCGAAGCACACTCCTTCACACTCCTAAAGGATATCATGGCAATGAGAAGAAAGGTGGTTCCATGATGAAATTTCTCAAAACCAGAATGATCACAATTTACAATTATTTTAATGAGTGTAAGGTGTGTAGAGACGTATTCTTGTCAAATGTGGGTGGAAAGATCATTTCACTAAAAGCAGTGATGTCAAAATTGCAGCTCAGGTGAAGATGTAGAAAAGAGGGATGAAGGAAATAAAGAAAACTGTCCTTTTGCTTGTCATCAAGTAAAAACAAAAGCTACCCAGACAGTATTACTAGTTGCATATTATACACCAGGAGGCATGCTAGGTCATATGGACTGCTATTTTAACTACCTGCACTTGGTGCCTTTTGACTGGTAACTGAAACCAGAAAGGCAACATGACCCCAGACTGGGTGGCTGAATCAGAGTGGATCAGGACAGCATGGGACAGTGTTCTTTAAGGTCTTGGGATAACTGGTGAGTTATTGATGACAGTTAAAGAAACATAATAAGAACTACACTCATTGGGGCCCTGTATTCCCATTTAGGAAGTGACAAAATCCAAAAGCCTCAGAAATCATTGAGTAACACAATCGGCGTTAAGCCTTCTTTGTTGCAATTTCCACACCGAATGTGAACCCAACAAACTTTTTATATGACACCATGGACTCTTGAAGACATCAAGTATGTAGTTTCAAGAGGAAGAGATGTGTGCAGCAGATTGTCACACTTCTCAGTGGAGGATGGGTCTGCCTCGCAAACAGAAAGCAGAACAAACATGAGGAACTGTATTAGTTATGCAATCAGAGACATTACACGGCATTGCAGGCAGCGCCAACAAATACTTATATGCATATGTGGCAGTGTTTCTCAACAGAGTTTGACAAAATTAGTGGCCAGTGGCATGCAGCATTTCCATGTTTTATCTGTAGGTAAATATTTGACTGATGCCCATCCCTCTTTCCATCCATCCATCCATCCTTCCATCCTTCCAGACATCCATCTTCTGTCTTGCTTTATCCAACTGGGCTGCAGGGGGTTGTAACCAATCCCAGCTGACTATCAATGAAAGCCAGGTGCACCATGGGCATGTGACCTGTCCATCACAGGGCGAATGCAGAAAAACAGCCAGCCACAAACACTTTCACATCGGCAGCTAATACGAGAGTCACCGGTTGACCTCAAATACATGTTTTTGGGTTGTGGGAGGAAAACCTGTGACAACCCACAAATGCGTAAGAAGAACATGCAAATAACTCCAAGTTGAACCAAGGATATTCTCACTGGTAATTACTTCAAAACCATGTAATCCTAGGTGGATGTTTATCCCGGTATTCATCCCATCTCATTTCTTTCACCTTTACCCGATCTAGAAAAAAAAACAAAAAAAAAAATCTGGACAACTAGCCCGAAAGAGCACTCCGAGGAAACTGATAACACACTTTAATGTCAACGATGCCCACAAACACAAGACAAAAGTGGCAGCAGAGAACTGATGGAAGGACATTCAGAAGTCAGGTGCTGTCAAGACGCTGTAGTCTTTGCAAAATGTGTTCGTACCACTTCTTTCTGGCACTGCTGAAGAGTTAGTATGCACAAAACCGAAAATTATTTTGTATAATTACACACAGAGGGGGAAAGAGAGGAATATCAGTCTGCTTTTGGTTTGACAACCCCTCGCTGGCAGAGGATTGAATCCTATTAGAAATGTCTTGCAGTGCGCCCTCTACTCTGCCTCCCTGAGTGCTTCCTTCTGAACTGTCTGAATAAATAAGGATACATAACCAAAGTGCACATGCGTAAAAGTACGTAGAGATCAACTATTAGAACCCAGTTAACAAAACGTGCTTTGACGTCTGAAATCATTTAGATATACCTCCAACCTTTCCCAGGTTTCACAGGAAACAAAAGGTACTTGGATCACACATAAACCAAAGCTTGACTTTTATTACACTTTTTAGAAGTTTCCTGTCCCACCATATTTCTATAAGAACTTGGTTTTCACTACACTCTAAATTATCATACTCATTAAATTAACACATCAATCAGCTCATAATTCAATGCTTTTGGTATCAAGCTTTAATCCCCCCCCAAAAAAAACAATTAAAGCTATTCAGCCATATTTTTCATGACCAGATATAATTACAGGCATGCTCAATGGATTATCTGCCAACTGTTTTCCATAGGCGACCGCTGTAAGTGTGATGTTCTTCAGTACTGCTTCATTTCAGACCTTAGTTGAAATAAATGGCCTCCTCTAAAGCCTTTCATTCATCGCCATCATTGTGTATGCGTTGGACTTCTTCTTATTCATACCAGAAAACCAGAAAAATACCAGAAAATGCAAAATGGGTAATTTGCAGTCTACTGTAGTATTTTGCACTAAAATAGAGCAAACAGGAATACAAATGGAGAATAAGAAAAGACAAAAGGATTTCCAAATGCTGCGAGTCTGAAAATTATTTTCAGTGGTGTGAGACAAAGTGCTGAAAAGAGAACTTCAGATACTGCAGTTACTAGCTATTTTATTCAAAAATATTACTGCAAATTGGCTAGTTACTTTAGTTACTTTTACAAGCGCCTATTTATTTTGAGTTGCCGATGTCTTAAGAATGCGCATGCAGTTGTATCAACGGGACACAATAACTGAGCTGTTAATCTAATGTCTCCCTCATTCAATAAGTTCAGCTGAAGTTACATCAGGTTTTATTTTTATTTATAACAATGGTGATACTTGACTTATTGTATATTTGCAATCAATACAATAATAGTAGCATTGGAGATGTAGTTCCTCAAAATGAATAACTGTTTCCATGAGGACTGAAGATGGTTGCATTTTCAGCAACATGTAGGAATTAAAATGGTAAATGGACTTCACTTATATCGCGCCTTTCAGCTTCCCCAGAGTGCCTTACATAGTTCATCACGTTCACCAATTCACACACACATTCTCACAGCATTGGTGGCTGCAGCCATGCAAGGCGAAGTGTCTGATACAGATCAGATTACATTTTCAATAACATAATTAATACCTATCTTTGATAATTATTAGTCATTATCGATAGCCAAACTGCCAAAACCCAACATGAATTGGTGCCCCGTGCACAGACTCTACAGTATATTGCATAAAATGGAAATTCACTCATTGTATAATTGATTCCCTTTGTCAGTGAGGTTATAATATCTTTCATTTATTAGCTAGCTTGTCTGTAAAAACCTTTTTTGTTTTTATATCTACAGACAAACTGTTTCAAAGTATTTGTGGTCGAAATAAACATGGCCGCTGACCTATTGTCTTTTTTTCCAACCTTTGGATCATTTAAAAAGCATAAGTCGGCACTTAAGGGTTAAAAGACCAGCCAGGTAAGATGATACAATGCTTTTTATTATTTTGTAGGTGAGCAAAAGCATCTGCTTTTGCTTGAACAGGTAGCAAATGGAGAGAGGGCAGCGATGGAATAATGGGCTATATTAAATATAGCATTCACTATATGAGGGCTTTTGCTTGTTTTTCATGAAATGTCAGTTCATATTTTTCATTACTCTTATAGCACTGTCCAGTCATTGCATTATATATATATTTTTTTTGGGATAACCTCTTGCAAGGGGGCTCACTCATAGTGTGCCTGTTTCCTGAGGATTTAAGAGGCAGATTACTTCCCTTCTATGGGTTGAACATGACACGACTACCAGCTCTCACACTGTGTGAGATAAACCAAAAAGGGCTTAGATCCCCCACTATTGCACTTTGCCTCTTGTTCATGCAGAGAAGCATAAGACGGGGAACCTGCAGTATTTTGTGCGAAACAAATCTATAGTGAGTGATTCAAAACAAAGATGTTGGGTCTTGTTGATTTTGTAGGAATAAAAATTCACATAATTACAACATTCATTACATGTGTACATTTTTAAAATTAATTTTCTATTACCAACTCCATGTCACCAATGGTGATATGTCATTGATCAAAAAAAGAAAAATGGGGGGGGGGAGTATGGCAGGTTTTTTGAATCAGTGAATCAGTAGCCAATGCAATGGGACACTGGGCATTATTCCACTTCCCAGAAGGTAATGTGCATCTTTAGCCATTTTCCTTGTAGGTGTCGTCATCCCCTGTAAAGTAATGATGAAGGGAGGTGGAAGATGAGTTCTTTGAAGGTCTGAAGACACACTTCCCCCTCAAGATAAAACACACAGGCACTCAATCATTATTTGTTGAAGCTTCGCTCGGCCTGAAACAGATTTTAAGGGCTGTGAAATACTACTGTGTTACTACAAGAATTGACTTTACATGAATACATTGGCTTTTTTCTGTAGGTCTTGAATAGTGCTCTCTCTTCTCTCTCTCTCTTCTCTCTCTCTCTCTCTCTCTCTCTCTCTCTCTCTCTCTCTCTCTCTCTCTCTCTCTCTCTGCCTGTTTCAGTTTTTGAGTAGCTTCTTGAAATTCAACACACCTTCTCTGTTCATTCTTTTTTTTTTTTTTTAAAGAAATGAGTAATTCTTCCTTCGTCAGACCGAGCAGCAAAGCAGCATGGATTCAAGAATGAAAACCATAGCTGCAGAAATTAATCAATCAATTAGGATTTCATGCATATATTTTCATAAAATCAAAGCTTTTTACTATTATGTAATAATTATAGCTGTATTTTCTGCTGGTTTAATTTTTAGCAACACATCTGTTTATGTAAATATCCCCATGTTTTCAGCCACACAAGGTTTAAAAGCCTCTGCAGAAGTGGAAATTTCACGCTGACAAAAAATACTTATTTGTAATGTTGTGTTGTTAAGAATAGTGCCATTTATATGCTTGATTTTACAGAGAGTGGCAGCAGGTGGGCGATTGAATTGTGGAGCCAGTTTGGAGGCTTTGTAACCATGTGTTTTGCTAATATATCCAGGAGATGGCGCTAGTGGGTTGTTTGAAACGTGACTTGACGTTAAGTAAAAAAAAAATCAAGTGCAAGTGTCTCATCTGTTTTACAGTCGAGAGTCAGATAAATGTAGTGAAAGATTGAGGGGGGAAAACTGGCAGAATCAATGAAACTCATATAATTCAATTTAAAACAAAAGATGTCAAAACAATCGAGAGACAGATTGTGAAAATAGAATGTTACGGCAGGACAATACGTTTTTTTTATTTGTTTGTTTTTTTAAACAAAGGTGTGCGTTTAAAGGAGATTTAAAAGGTTTGATGCATTTCCTCTCCAGCATGTCGTTCCACGGCGACAAGGCCATGACATAAAAATCCCTGTCACCTTTGGTTTTTACTCCTGTCCTGAGCATCATTAGCAGAAACCTGCATGAGGACCCGAGGCTACGTTTTGGTTCATATGGAGTGAAACCATTATTGATGTACTCTGGACCCAGTACTAACCGTGCCTTTGAAGTTATGACTGAAATCTTAAAATCAATTCTAAAGTGTACCAGTATCTAGTGAAGCTGAAAATGTGGTTGATGTGTTCTGTTGCTGTGCAGTCTGGCAGGGGAATATCTTATCTTTGCACTGTGTTTAATTTGACTAGACATAGATTGATGGATAGATTGGTAGAACATTTATCAACACTTAACCAGAGCAAGGCATACAAACATTTCCACATATATCTAAATATCAGGAACTTATTAACAACTCTTTATCATAATACATGCTATGTATTTTAAAGTCGTGTGTGTTCATTCTAATACTGCAGAGTTATCATTGTCTTGTTGTCTATAGTGTATGTTCCCCACTTTGTTATTAACTGACAAAAGAACAATGCTTTTAACAAAGACAGGATTCAAAGCAAAAGTGTAAATGTACAAAAATAGACAGCTATTCATTCAAATGTTCAACATGGGGAACCCACTAAAAATAATTTTTGGAGTCAAAGCCTAATTTTGATTTCACCTTCATAGTGTATAAATTTACATTTAATGAGCATTCAAGGACTTAAGTATTGGAAAAAAAACCAAACATGGCAGAGTGTTTTGGCCTCAGCCATTGTATGAAAGTGAATATGAATGATGACTCACTTTCTGTCTCATGATATAACGTTCGTTAAAAAAAAAGTTCATCAATAACACTTATATTTGAACATAAAAGCACGAGTATTTCACTTGTGGAGTGACCTTCAGTTTTCGCCTACTGAGAGCTTATTTGTCATTTAAAGGTGAATTGACTTACGAGGAGACTAAAATTTAATAGATCTGAGTCAAGCAACTTCAAAAAAGTGTTTTTCTTTTTCTTTTGAGAGCTTTTCTTTTTTAAGAAGATGTCTTTTCACTTCCAATTCCAAACTGTGATGCAAATGTGCTGCCTCTAAAATTAGCTTTGGGTTCAGTCAGTGCACACACTTAAACACCTGCCACATGGTACATCTTTACACACGCCACACACTTCTTTTCACCTGCCATCAAGGAGGTCAGCAAGGGACATGTTTAACTCACACATGCATTCCGAGAGACCCTCACCGCTTGTTGTAAGCCTGTAATCAACAAGTGTGATGCCAGGGACATTATCAGCTTGCACTCAGGTGTCTGTAGTGATGGATACCTACTTTTTTTTTAACACTTGTTGGTATGGTAGTACTGTAATTATGATAATTAGAGCTCCTGTGATTTCTCATTGAATTTATCACAAACTAAACATGTTAAAAACTCAAAGCTTTGTCGTATGGGTGGGGTGCGCTCCGGATAGATCACCAGTTCAGCACAGCAATGGCTATGGCTCAGCCATTACACAAGTTAGTAGTAGTATCCTCTCTGTATCTCTGTTTCTCAGTTTATCTCAGTATCAGTTCCTTGCATGGCAGCTGTTGGTGTGTAAACTATTGTGTGTCCAAATTAGTGAATGTGAACGAGCATGTAAATCTGGTGTACCCTGAGAAGCTCCACGCAGGCATACGTAGGCAGGACATAAAAAAACTTTCACAGTAAGGCCTCAACATGCTATAAAATTTAAAACAATTTTTCTTGTTATAAAACAACAATTCTGTTATAATTCGACATCACTAAGCTATTGAGTTTACAACTATACTAATCAGCCAACCAGACTCTTTTTCTGTGGCACTGTCATACAAAGACTTCCAAACACAGCAAAAATACAACACAATAACATGAGTAAACACTACTTTAAAACCCACACCAGCCTCCATAAAAGGCAACTAATGACAATGAAAAGACAACAAGAACTCTGGAATGCTTGCTGCAAGACTTGAAAAAAGGATGAAAAAAAAACAAAAACTGGGAGCGTAAGATATAAGTAAATGTTTTTTGTGGTTGCCTATGATGTAAACAATGGATGAAAAAGACGGCAGTCAAATATTCTTGTTAATTAATAGTGTTCAGAATAGCCTATACTCATCATGGGGTGTTTTGGGGCGTATTAGGGAAGAATTTTAGTGATATGGCAGCACTGTTCTTATCTGACACACTGATGAGGGCCTTCAGCACGCACGCACGCACACACGCACGCACTGTGACAGTGAGTTCAGCTTCATGCCCTCCTTCTTACTTTTATCTTAACGGGCTAATTAAATGATGGCAAGTGGTGCAGTCAGTTGGCCTTATTACTACAAACTAATACATCAGATTTGGTATGTAATTAACGTTAACAGCTTCATAGCCTTTTTAATTACTCAGCAGTTACTCAACATTTATTCAAAGTGAGGGCATTTACTGACCAACCTTCAATGTTATTGATCAATCTAGTATTTATTTTGACTGGTCACTTGTCACACGCAGGGATATTTGAGATACTCAGAAATGCATTGAAAAGAAACAATGAAGGTGCAAATCTAAGATTCACGCTGTGGTATTTACTGATCGACGCCTGTAAATATTCTTGCAGAACGATCTACAATTAATATTTGGACAAATCCAAACCAATTGATTTTAAAAAAACAAACAAAATCCTCACAATTTTTTTTGGCAGTACCATGAAATGGTCACCTAAAAAGTATTTTCACTGTAAATTGGAGACCCTTTGTGACCTAATGCAAATGCAGTATTTCCTTGTTAAAGCACAAGCTTACTTTAAGATGTATGTTTTCCCTATTATACCCATAAACCCACTTTCTACTCAAGTTACTTTGTTGCTTTGTCTCAGTATCATGCTTAGTTTATGTTAACACAACTCTTTGTCAGTAGCCCCTAAAGTCTCTCTCTAAACTGTTCACCTCCTGCTGTGCACAATATTGCATTACAGGCTAAAACAAAAATAATAATAATGTTTCATTGTTGTGTTGCAACTCTGCAGGATTTGATCCACTTAAGAAAAAAAATCCACTATGTTGTCGGAGGTGTGTTCAGGAGGCCACTAGGGGGAACCCAATCCATCATCATATGACATAATTCACTGCAGTCTGCTCTCAGATGTGGGTGCAGCATAAGATGGTATCTTGCAGGGGTGGACGTAATAGAAGAAGCCACAGTGCATTGTAAAATGATCAAATGTGAGGGCTATAGAGTAAACACCAAATTAGTGCAGCTTCACTGTTCAAATGTTGCTGACACTTTTTCAGATACAGCATAATTTACATGTTTGATAATTTTAGGTATTGCCGCGTCCCCCTGGGACTATTCAGCTCACCTGCTAATGGTAAAGGGAAACATTCTAATCATTTTATCCAGAGAGCAATGCTGAAAAACTCAGATTTTCATGAGCTGTCTTTACAAAATCAGGGAGTCATAGATAAACTCTGTGCTTTCATGCCTGATCTGTTTAAGGAGGCTTTGGCGTACATGAGACTGTACTGAGACTGACACTAAACAGATGAGGCAGGACAGAAGTAGAAAATTCATTGGTCTGGCTTCTTCCAAGATTCAGCTTTGCACCGCAGTGTGACAATAACCTTGACAGGGGACTACTGGACGCATGGAAGAAGTATTATTTCTGGGAAAGAAAAGATAAAAACTTGAAAGCCACCAAGCCTTATTTTCTGTTATAAAATGAAGGGTGATTTTATTTCCTGCTGCTGATCGGGCAGAGCGTCTTTGAGATGGTATTGCTCACAACAGTGCTGTCTGGGGATTGCGTTTCTCTGCATGATGTCAGGGCCTGCGGCACCCAGCTGTGCGGGTGCAGACCTGTCCTGCCCATGACTTTGCTGTTGATTTACTCTTTTGGCTCCTTGAGGAGTCACTGCTTTTAAAGCCAAATGCAATATTTATGGTCATGGTGTCAGGGACACTCTTCTGAGTACACACGTAGCAAAAAGAGGTCGTCTAGTAAAAACAAAGAAATGGTGTATCACTGAAAAAGTTTATGTGCACTAACCTTTAACTTTAAGGGCACTGGTGCACATGAGCATTGTTACAAAGTCTAGCATGAAAAAAAACAAAAAAAATATGAGGCAAGAACGAACAGGTAATGTTAAATTTTCACCCAGAAAACACACACATTAACTTAATTGTACTACTTTTGGTACACCTTATTGCCCCTATTCCATTTTCTAATGATACCAAATATCAGAGATTATTTCCAGATCAAAAACTTGATATGTTTAATAGATAAAGATAAATTGTATGAAAACACAAAGCTGCAATGATTTGCACTTTAACCTCATAGTAACTGGATCTAAGCGTGCTTCTTGTTGCACTTTTTCAGCCGGGCTTTCAATCAAAGTCGGTGTATTTAAAAAAACAAAAAAGGAAAAAAATACTTTCTAATAATAAAATTATTCCGTAAAGTAGGTTTTCATGTCGCCATCACAACATTCCACAGAGCAGGACTGATTCCTTCTCAGTCCACTCAGACAGTATAGTTTTACATGGCTTGTTTTTACATTATTTAAGCTTTATTTGATACATGCAACTGTACTATTACTGCCAGTAATCATTATTCTGATGACTGATACTGAAGTATGGAAACAGAAAATCCTTTAAAACCCTCCCTTGGTTTTTAAAAACTTAAAAACGCAGCCGATCTGCCCATTAGTGCTGTTTGCCTGTGGCTTGATTGGGTTTGATTTATAGTTTGGTTTTCTTTTACTGTGTTTGACATCAGTTATGTTTATTTTAGTGACATCATCTTTTCCAGCCTTGACCTTGCTGTTTCAAAAGGACCACAATAATAAAAATGAAAAACAAAATAAAAAAAAAAACCTTTCTATGAAACAACCGGACTGTTTCTTAGTAAGTGCCTGTTCATGCTGGACATTTTTACTGCTTTGAAGGATGAGGCTGGACAAATTATTTTCTTAATGCTCCAAAATCTCTTGAAGGAGCAAAAAGTGAATTGTTATGACTAATGAGACCCTGTTTTCTTCTGTGCCTCAAACTATCCTTTTGTGTCACTGCTGTAAAACCGTCAATCCAGAAGACACTGAAGGTTTTGCCAGTTTTTTGTACACTGTACTACAAAAAGTCACTATTACCGCAAATGTGTATTAAACTAAAGCAAAGAAAAATAGGCTGTGTTTACTGTGGTGAGTTTGCCAAAATCTACAATGTCCAGCCCACTGCAACAATCTAATGTTGGAAATCACCTCTGCTACAATACTTCAGTCATTTGACTTTCATGCAGGCACTTAATTTGATTCATTCCCCTTTATTTGGCACTCACATTTGGCTTTTAACTTGCTTTGCTTATAAACATGAGACCCGGTTCATCCTGTCAGGCTTTAACGTGACATCAGTGGTGACAAGGCAAGTAAAAGACACTGAGCTTTTGTCTCTGCCCTTCTGATTTAATCTCGCACCTGTTTGCTATGCAAAGCCTCAAGAAGGGCTCTTTGATATGGGGATGTGCGTGTATGTGTGTGCACGTGTGCCTCTAACACTCTGATGCAAAATGTGATGCTATCACTTGCATGCATTAACTAATCTGAGCTCCGGGGGTGGCCACGAGTTTTGGATTTTGTTTATTTCTTATCTAAAGATAGTATAGAATAGCTGTATAAATGGAAAAAAACAATCTGTAATCACTCAAGTGTGTTAGTGATTAGCTTTTTTATTTTAGTCTGTCCTTGACCTGAAAGGAATAAATAATAAAACACAGCTTTTTCTTAAAAGCAGAATTTATGAGGGGATTCATCTTGAATGTTTTTCAACCAGCAAGATAAAGAATTCATGTAAAAAAAAAAAAAAGCTAATGTTATAGTGTTTTCACTCATATATGGAAGTGTTTATTGCTATTAAATGACACAGAGCCCATGGTGTTATAGACCTTGCCTGTTGGCAGCCAGTACAAATTGAATCATGACCAAGACTAGACTGTGTGGCAATTTGGCACAGACGCCACTCACAAAATTACAGGCCATGCAGTGTGTTGTCAACAGCTAAGCTTTTCTTTTATAGAAGAAATCGCCATAAGAAAATGAAATAAATATATGGAGCGGCACAACAAATTACCACCAACAGTCACTCATTGAGATTGTTACGTCTCAGACAGAGAAAGACAAAAAATTGCACAATTCTGTCCCCTGACATTACATTTATGATATAATTAACAAATTGAGCCTTGTTTACAACTAACCTTGTTAAAATCATTCCCAATAAAGATGGGTTCGTTGTAGTAGCTGCATGTTGAGTCTGGGTTGTCCTGACTGATACCATCATAAATACTAATTCTGTTCTTAACATGTGTTGAATGGTGACATGGTGGTTCTATGTAAAGTATTTACGTGTTGCCTTTTGTGCTTTCCTTGATTTAGTTTGTAAACTTAAATGTCTGGAAATTTCAGAATTTTTTCTGACCGCTTAGAGTAGCTTTCTGACAGAATTTACATGGAGATGACCTGTGTTTTGTCTCTGGACGCAGTGATACTTTAAGATCTTCCTTGTTTAAAATCACAGATCAAACAATAAGTTGTGGTTAGCAGTTGTTAATGGTTCAAGCTCCTTTTTGAAAAAAAATTAAATTTGAGTCCTTTGCTCAGAATTCATCTGATATAAAGGCTACACAGCCCTTTTCTGATGTCTGATTTGCTATAATGCTACAGCGAAGCCAAACGCTGATGGCACACCCACTGTTACAGCCATAAAAGGAAAAGCAGGAGCCTTCAAAATATAAGTGATTAAGATTTTCCAGGAATTCTTTAGAAAATATCCTATCCTGGCTTTCTTTGACATGCAAATCTAATTCTCCCAAAGTGAAATGCAATGAAAGTTAAACAAGCTTGGTAAGAGTTTGACTGTACGTATTAGTGAACCTGTCTGCTGGTACATGTTACATGTCCTAATATTAACATGGAGTTCAGTGAAACTTCTTAAATAATGTATTTAAGCAGTTAAAGTCATGGCAGAGGCAGTTGAAATTTCCAAGCTTTCATATTTGTATGAGCTCAGTATTTAACCTGTGTCAGGACATAGTTCCACTCCCTTTACTTTGGCCAGTTTAAGTCCAGTCAAACAAACAATCTTGTTTGATCTTGATACAGCAATGTAAGTGGATATGTGCTAGATCCAAAATCCACAACCAGAGACTAAAGGCAAATATCTCCCAGTGTCTCGTACTTAGGTTGTACTTTGTAGTCTCTCTCCTGACAGAAACTCTATCACAAGGCATCTTCAGGCTATTGGTAGTCAATAGGCCCCTGTGCTATGTGTGATGTTGTGCTGCGGGCCTAATTCTTGGCTTTGATAAGGTGTTCACTTACACGCTTAGAATATATCAGTTTCAATTTTTTTTTCTGCATACATCTTCAGCAAAATCCCCCTTTTCTCCCTCTTGTCATTGTCAACCGGTGTGACGAAGGAAAATGAGGTCATTGTGACGGTAGAGAAACTCGTGAAATTAATATTCTAGGGTGACACCAATGCTTTGCTTGTGAAATATCAGATCTTTTATTTTTACTGTCAGTAGTCGCCTCGGGACATAAGAATAAAAGGCCATTTAGTTGAATACATTACAGTGGAACCTACACGTTGTTCAATGCTTTGATATTTGAGTTGTCATCTTAACATGTGGTCTACCTACCTGTGTGTGATATGCTGGATTACAGTTGTTTGTCATGTTTGATTGCGGGTGACTTTGTTTTTTCTGTAAAATGCCAAATGGAAAAAAGCCAGTTCCTCATCATTTTAAGGCTCTGGGTTTGGTATGTGGGTGTGAGTGGGTGTTCAGTGTAATGTTTTGTGAAATGAAAGATCTTTGAGGGCATCCCGGGCCTTTCTTAGAGGTTATCAAGGGGGTTAAAAATAAAAACGATTAGGAGCCTGCTCTGAAAAATGTCCATGTTTAATTTATCCTTGACAAAAGAGAAACATTCTCAAAGAAACTGCGGCAGATCACAAACAATATTGCACATTTAAGTTAACATTTCAGTTGGATGATGCAGCATGATGAGGTGTTTAACAGCTGACTGGTGTAGTTGACGTTTGTGAGGAATTATTCTCACAGGAAGATGTTCAGCCTTTGCATTAATGATGCTTCAAAAAAAGGACCTAGATTTTGAATTCCTCTTTTTAGATGTTTCATTTTATACAACTATATTGATCCAGAAATGATAAAACTTTGTGGCAAATCTTTAAAATATATCTACGTCAAGTTCTGACTATGCTTTTTTTTAGCTGCCAAGTTACTCACAACAAATATAGATAGATTTTGTCGCTGTGCTGTGCTGTGCTGTGCTGTAGATACGGTTTATTTTCACATCCAGGTCACTGGAAACTCAAAGAATGTGAAAAAAAAAAACAGTGGAGCACTTTGCATAACTACTTGGATTTTCATCTGATTGTTATTAGTCTTCTGGGTTCTGTTTCACACAGGAACAAAGCTATTTAGACACCTGTTCTTCATTTCTGGGCCGATAAAGGAGGATCCCACATTCAAAGTGACGTTTGTTTTATCGCTGTTGCGGATTTTCTTCTGAAGGCAACAGAGTTGTCATTTCAGCCCCTATTGGATCATGCAACTGGATCCGTGCATACCTTGTGTTGTACAGTTAATGCGCGGTTAAGGAACGTGGGAGATTGTGAACATGGCGGCTGCTTCAGTGATTGATGTGGTGCTATCAAAGCATTGGCAGTAAGGCAGCCCTCGCCCTCTTCTCACTTAAATAGTAGTCACATTGTACCTCAGAGCAGGTTGGACCGATCAAGTGTGCAATCTGTGGGAATGGCAATACAGTTTTAACATTGATTTCAAATGTTGAAAGCAGTGCTTTTGCATAGCCAACGCTCATGGGAAAAATAGCCTGATATAGTTCACATAATTGTGTGACTGTTAAAGCATTTTGCCGTAACCAACGTGCATGGACATTCTTAGGGGTTTATGACCCTTAGAGTTGAGTCCTGGGTCACATATGGAGGAGTCAGTATGCATGCCATCAGCCTTACAGAAGTAGTTTTCTTATGTAAGGAAACTTGATTTGAAAACCTAACCCATTTAGCGTGTTTAGATTATTTGTTACTTTGAGTTATATGTATACTAAATTAAAATAACCCTCCCCTCTTAATTTTCTTCTGAAAAATCAAAAATTATGACAAGAAAGAAACCCTAATTCCTCCACACAAAACAAATTTCCCTCTGCCATTGGGTGCTGACATGTTAAGCTTACACTTTTCAAATTTTTTTAAGAAAACCGACCTTTTATCTTGATCCACGCAGGTTTCATCTCTGAAAACTTTTAGACCAAATTTTAGATGCACTACCGTGGAAATAATTAGCTTTTTTTTTTTACTTTCAAACCTGGGAAATATTTTATGTTGAGCAATAACAATAGGATCTTAGGCTAGTTTAAGTACATGCAATCTGTGATTGCTCTATACTTCAACAGCATCATTGGCCCTGTAGGCCACAGTGAGTGCATGGTGCTAAAATGAATGAGAAGAAATCAGCCCTCTGAATTCATATTTGAAGGCTGATCACAAATAATCCCTGCAGGTTGTGTCCTGTGTTGTCAGAACGTATCATTTCAAAGGATGTAGCACAGAGAGAATTTAGTAAAGACTGGAGGTAATATACACAGGAGGTGCTAAAATCACAAGCGCCTGTCTATGACAGATGGTCAGATACAAGACTGACCAGGCGAGATCACAGCATGATCCAGCTCTGGGCTTTCTTTGTCACTGTGTCAAACACGGTAACATAAATCTGAAGAGGCATTTTCAAACTCCAAAGCACTGGACTATTTCCAGCTTAGTATGTCACGGTTGTATTTTTACATGCTTGCCACTAAGATCTCTTGCAGGCTCAGCTGGACGTCTTTGTGCAACACTGCTGCAGTTGGCTATCAGAACAAAATGAAAATCACTTGGATTGGAAAACATTAAAAACTATTTTAGAATCTTGTGTTTTACATTGTTTAAATCTAGTTTTATTATTCTATATTTATTCAATGAAATCAATGAATAGTTCTTGAAAAATATCAAATAAAGATGCTTTTTTAAAATGTAACAGTTTTAAGAGCTTTACAACAGAAACAAGTTTAAGGAAATATGTGTTTTCACAGTCCATACTTTTATTGTAGCTATTTGTAATATCTATATGTTAATGTCGTGTACAAATATGAATATATTTCTTTTTTAAGTAATGTAACATAGCCTTTAGGTTTGATGGGGATTACAGCATAAATTAAAAAAAGAAAAAAAGAAGTTAATCTCAACTCTATTTTGTGCAGTTTGTGGCAATTGCACCTTTGCATCTTTTCACACTGCAATCAAAAGGAAGGTAATGTATTGTTTAACAAAGAAACAGCAGATTATGCATTGAATTATAAATAAAATTGTCAAACTGACATGCCTAAAAGGAAATAATCCACAACGAAGCAAGTTGAGATGCTGATTTACATTTAAGCAAAAAGACATGCCCTCATTTTAAAATGATTGACTGATAGTCACATTTGTTGCCAGATCTGACTTATTGTTTCAAGCTCAAACACAAAATAAAACTCACCCACCTCAAAAAAAAAAAAAAAAAAACTAGCCCAAATCTTAACCTCCGTAGAAACTCATGCATAAGAACATGTAATAAGCACAGAACTGCACTAAATAAACAAAGAAATAAGGCAACACAAACAGGCTCCGCATGAGCCCAACTGGGCGGAAACACGCCCAATATGGCAACGCTGCCCAGGCCTGAACTGTCAGTGCCCATCAATTCCTCTTTTCATGTTAATGATAATGTATCTTTCGGTGGCAGTGCTGGATACGAATGAGCTCGTTTTCCTCCCGGTTACCTCTTAACTCTCCAGGAGTTTAAGCAACCCAATTTATCGCAAATGATTGTCTGTGAGTGAGCGAGTCTATTTATTGTAAAAATGACCGAGAGGTCAGACTGGAGCCATGCAGTACATTTTTGTAGCTCCGTCTCCAAAGAGAAGGAAAGGTCTATCAGCTTCCCTGTGTGTGAGTGCACAGATTTGACTTTGTTTTTGTGTAAATCATGATTCAGAGGCGTGTCTCCTTTCTCCAGACTAAGTCACCGTAAGTAATTGCTTGATTCACATTGACTGTCTGAAATTGTAATCCGGGGATCATTCACTGTCTTAGACCAGCGTGTACACAGTCATGGTTGTCATGGGAGTGTTGATGCCACGGGCAAGATCACGCAATGTTCAGCTGATGCAAATTCCCAAACTGAGACTCCCAAAATTACGCAGCGACTGTGCGTGTCAAGAAGCCTGAGGAGGCCTGTGTTGTTTTGTTATCGTTCCTATCATCTAAAGAGACATATATTTACGATGTAAATACATCTGTCTTGTCTGATTTTCATTTCTGATTCAGTTAATATTGCAAAACTGCAAATGCACTGAACTACTGAGCCTTTCCCTTTGCAAATGTGCACATATTTGTATTCATGTGATTCAAAATATATACATTGCACTGATTTACAATGTAGTTTTTTAAGAGCTTACCTGTATATCTGAGCTCTGTGCCTCTTCTGCCTTGCCACTTTTGTTTGTTGCTGCACACAAATTGATTGTGGCGCCAGGCACCACCACACAATGATCAACTCCATCAATGTTCTATCTCGAACAATGTTTATGTCGTGTCCATTTGGTATTGTGTGCCAATTGTCTGCTGATCTACTCCAGAGTCATCAATTCTATTCATCACATATGTACACCAGTGAGTTGCGTGAGTGTTTATTAATTGAAATAGCACAATCAATGAGTCAACAAAACAGAGTCAGTGAGCGTGTGCAAGTACACTAATCTGCCAGATGAAAGAGTCACAAACAAGGCCAACCTCCTAAAAACCAATGTGAGTGGCTGTAAGAAACGAATGCACCTACCCTGCACTGCCATGTTTTAGCAGAAGCTTTTGGTTGCTAAGTTACTGAAATTAATTATTGGTTTCAGCTACTTGTATTCTATTTGTTATTTAATTGTCTGTTTTATTTACACCTGTCTTTTTGCTGAGCAATACAGCTGTGTTATTGCTGTTGTGACATATTCGCCGAGCTGTTAACACTTTGTGGCTAATGATTGATTTATGCCGGTGATTCTATTGACTGTGGTACTGAGCAACCTTGAGTATGTGGGGGCAAGTCATAAATATATATTTTTAAACAAAATTAATATGAAAATATATACAATTATCAAAATAGTTGAAAATGTAGAATGGAAAAATATAACACGTAAAAAATACAGAATTAGGAACAAGTCCAGAGCTAATAGGGTATGCCTCCGATACTGTAAGTTCAGATCAGCCATACTGGCAGTTGGAAAACTCAATATTTTCTCACTCTATGAAAAGTTTGACAGCGACTGGTTTATGCAATAAGTTCAGCCAAAGTTGCATTGATTAGTTGGAGGAAGCTGCTGTGTTCATCTATTCATCCATCTCTCCACCTAACGGGCGAGGGCAGGATAAACCTTGGACAGGTTGACTGCCCATCACAGGACAAACAGAAAGACAGTCAACAACACACACTTGCATTCGCATCTCGGGGTAATTTAGGGCTAGTCTGTGGCCGATGTTTTAATATGTTAATATATTCATTTAACCTGTGTATGAAGTTATCATAATTGGAAACATCTACAACAAAACTGCTGAAACAACAGCAGCAGACTCATATAGAGCTTTATTTAAGACCATTAGCCTCACATATACTGTCCATATTATCCTTTTCACTGAGAGGAATAACTTCAGGATTTAAGGTGAAAAAAAAGTGTTCAGCACATAGTTGCACACAAAAAAAAATGCTATTTTGGGGTTTGGTGAAGCCTCAGTTGGTAGAGTTGTTTGATTTTGTCCATGTCTATTAGTATCCTGAGTCCAAGGTACTGATCATAGTGTGCAAGCACCTTGCATTTGTTGGTGTGATTACGAATAAGTGTGACAGCTCATGTAAAGTGTGTTGAGGCTGCTCAAGGATGAAATGTAATATGTAAGTAAATACTACAGTAAAATTAATTAAAAGACTATCTTCTTGTCTCCTTTGACAGTTTGACCTTGACAAAGTTAAATATATGAAATGGAGATATTTAGTCTTTCAGACTTGTAAGCTGAACTTAATTCAGGTTGATCTTTAAAGATTTTTATACATTTGCAGCTGTGTTGAATTAAAAAAACTCCTCACCCTTTTAATTCACCGACAGCGTGGTGTTAACTTGTTTTTGGTCATCTGGAGGCCTTGGCAAGGATTTGAAGTGTTGTTGTGGTTCCATGCGGTCCGTGGCGCTGCCTGAGAATGTGAACAGTTGTCACATATCTTTGAGGGATTGCCACGCGACCCAGTGGCAGGCAAACATCCTCTGATCTGGTCTGTTTCTAGGCCGAGCTAAGTTTAGAGGCCTGCAGAGAGGGGTGACCTGAGAGCATTTCTGGGTGAGGAACTCAAATAGAGGCCTCAACTTCTGCTGCCGCTACTGTAGTGTCTGTGCGCTGCACGCTCCAGTAAGCATATCATTAGACCTGGCATGGGTTTTAAGTTTGCACAGGTTGTGTAATCCAAATAAATATCTGGTGGAACCTCATTGAAATTCAAGCTACTGTTATGTACACAAAAGTTAAAAAACTAAAACATCATTACAGTATAGTTATATCGAGTAGAATAAACATCAAACAATAAAGCACTTCTAGTATTTCTCAATGGCAGTGCGAAACACAAATGTATAAGCATGAAATGAATCAGATTTTAATGAGGATTTATTGCACATTGCTTCTTGTGTGGAGGGTGTATATGTTTTGGTGGCTGGGGTGGGGGTGGGGGGGGGGGGGGGCTTGTGGGCTAAAGCTATTTTTAAATCTATTTCTTGAAGTTTTGAATAATCTGATCGACTTCTAGAGTTCTTCTTTTATTCTTTTGTAGTTGGTCAGTGTAAATGTCCCTGAGAGCGGGCATCGTGGTCTGATTATGATGTCCTGCAGGTCCTTCCTGTTTTATTCTTTACAGCGAGAGATCCACACAGTGCAGCTGTTGGTTACCATGACTCTCCATGGCTGGTAGAGATGAATCACCATAGCTTACAGGGGATGAAGGAGAGAGACAAGCTTGCTTTAACTTGCTGAGTTTCTGCTGGACCATCTTCGTCTTCCTCTTATTGCCTCAGTCTTCATGGGACTGATGTTCAACTCAGTAAATGCTGTGTATGTTTCATAATTGTCCCGTTTTAGATGGTGTATCAGTAAATGACCCTGGTGTTGCCGGTATGAATGGATGAACAGTCAATGGTGAAAAAGGACAGAGGAGGGGATGAGTAAACGTCTCTGTGGTGTGGCTGTGTTCAGAATGAGTGTGGCTGATGTGTGATGTCGCCTCCCGACCCCCTGTGAGGTACTGCCACATATCTACGCACACAGTCACCTGTCTCAGCCCAGGAGGACATTTAGAAATATATCTGAAGTCACAAAGTAAGTCAAACTTATGTTTTCATTTATTTCAATCCATCAGATATGATTACATATAAGATATTTTGCCGAACAAATTTCCAACACATGAACACATTTAACGATATCACATGTCTCTTGTGCTGTTTAATGAACATAATGTCACTCCTTCAATGTAACCCAGATACATGTGCTGAGATAAAGCTGACAAAAATCTCACTCTATTAGTATTTGTTCCACACTCTTTAAACAGCAAAACAGTTTTTCTTCCACGTCTCTTGATCTGTTGTAAGAAGAAAATAGATTGTATAACAGGCGTCAATACACAGATGGCAGATTAAGTAGATGAAAGCAAATTTGCAGTTTTTCCATCAGTGCGAGTATAATTGAATCTGAGCTTGTTCTTTAGAATGAACTGATTTAGACATAATAGTACTGATGCATGTTGATGGTTATTCATTTCCAAATCTTTTCAGTTCTTATATTAATGCAGCTCATAATGTTCACAGTGCAGGTGGGTGTGTGTGCTGTGAAGAAAGACTATGTTTTCATCTTGTACCTGAAAAGGTTTTTATATCCTTAAATCTAGCCTCCAGCTGAAGTACCAAATGTGGCTGAAGTATACACTGTACTTGTACCTGCACCCTGTTAGCATGTATCATGTTGTAAATATTTGATGAAATGACTCAGGATAGACTGACGATGAAGCCGCTCCAAAGCTTATTGAAACCCTCACCACCGCGTCAGCTGATAGTACCTCCTGAAGCCTGAGTGCCAGTCGCTCATTTCATTAAAACATATCACAGAGGTTTCATATTTATTTATAGAGCTAACACAGTCTCTACAGTTATTGACCTTTGCAGGAGGGAAGACGTCTTGTTTTACCTTTTGTGGCGACGTATTTTGTTGATTTGTGGAATAAAGATGCTGCCTGATATGAACAGATCTGACTCAAAGAGAAATACCATACTCTTTAATATGTGCTTTCTGTTATCACTGATTCTAGATGTTGTGTTTTACTGGAGTGTATTTTACTGCTGTACTGTAGACGTGGAACATTTTTTAAAGTTGTAAATCAGGTTTGAACGCTACAAAAAATATTTAGCCCTTAATGTGTTCAAACAAAAAAACTAGCACGTGTTGTCAAAAAAAAGAAAAAGAAGAAAAAAAGTTTAGTTTAATACCACTGTAAGTGATGATACTTACAGCCAGTGATGGGCAAGTTACTAAAGATTAGAATATAATTCTAGCTTAAAAGTTACTTCAACAAAAAATAACTAGTTAATGGGCGAGTACTTATAGTTGTTTCTCTACTTCATTATATTTAACAATCCGCACATAGTGGTTTTGCTGTGATCAGAATAGCTGAGCTGTCTGCATTATTAAAGTCCAGTATTTTTTTTCAAATCTAAATGCTCCACTGTCTGTGAGACGGATGTATTTTGCAGTGGTCGTGCAAAACGTATTAGAAACACATTGGTGAACAATTGTGGCCTCAAACCTTAAAATGCAATATAGTTTAATGGCATTGCATATAAAGAGTTCACAGACTATGATAAAGATGAGTACTGCGACATATATTTACATTTATTCTATCATTGCTTTGCTGTTACATCACTTATTGCCAAACACAGCTGATCTCACTCACCATTAACTTTGTAATTATCATTACATCCTCATTGAATCCACTGCTTTAGATATGCAGTGTGAGATCAGATCTCCCTCAGCTGTCAGAGTACTCTAGAGGGTCTGTACCTCACAGTTTCTTAAGATTTGACATGAGAGTAAACCAGGACAAATCTTCCCATGTGTTGAAGTGAAGTATGTCCCTTCTGAACTGCACCTTCCAAATGAGGGAGCTTATTTGCTTTTTTTTTTATTGAAATCCCACCCTGTTATTAGAAGTGCGGCAGACAGACACTTGCCACAGATAAACAGGTAAGCAACGCACCTTCATATTACCGTGCTCGTGACATACCTGCTTTTTAACTGGAGCCCTTAAATTACCATTTTTCAAGTAGCTAAGCTTGGAGAGAAACAAAAAACAACAACGTGTAGTTGATGCTGTGTTCCTTTGGGTGTATGACTATAGCGGCATGAATGGATAGCTAGATGTATTTAATACGGTGTTGATCAATGAATTTGAGCACCAGAGTGTCAATTCGAAATAACAGGAATATACCCAGACAAATCAAATATGTGGTAATTTGGTAAGTTACTAAGCTGTGATTGTCCTCCTGTTTATTGTCTGTCTTCTTTCAGTCATACTGGTTGGATATAGGAGACAAGATCACAATGACTTTAAATTATGCTTGGATGGATTCCTGGATATTTTCAAAGCATTCCATGCAATTTTAAAGAAATGCAGATGCTCTGAAAAAGTGTAACTCAGTTAAGCCCCTTATATGTTTGATTTGGAGAGTCTGTCACAGACATTTATTGATTTTAAAGACATTTTCTGATTGTATGGTGTCAAACCTTGTGTGAGAGTTCTTGAAATGAATGGCTTGACGTGAGGCAGACAGACAGACGGACGTTGATCCACAGACTCAGAACTGCCTCTCGATCAACCCCTGCCCATTGTGATGTGTCTGCTGTATCAACCTGTTGTGGAAACACACACAGTGTTTCTTGGGGTGAAAAGAGTCGGGCGTGAATGGAGCAGTGAACATAATCGCAGTGTTGCCGTGGTAACATCGAACCTGATACTGCAGGTAGAGTCAGTAAACAAAGTGACTGGTTTGATGGCGGAGTAACGAAAGAGGTCAGAGTACTTACCTGTTGCCTCCGAGTTCAGCAGGAAGTTGGTGAAATGGATTCAGGTTGCATTGTTAATTTTTATTTAACTTTAATAATTTTATTAACAGTGTGATGGCTATTTTGTTAACTTGTATGTCTGAAACTTCACATTTGTAGAGGAGCACAATATTGGAAAAAGAAAAAAAAAGTCTGATGTTATATTATCAAACCTTCTGAAATAAGACTCTTCGAGTACTGATTAAAAGTAAGCAGACTAAGAAATGAAGAGAGAAATTAAATAAGGCTTTTTATTGTAACACTTGTTGTGACAATACTTTCCAGCTGCTTCAGGGCTCATAATTTTGAGCTATTTTATGAGTGGAAAGTACGGATGGATCCCACCTCGGTCAGTGTTCTGAGAGTACGTTTGGGGCAGTTTGCTGTGTTTTTACAATAGCTGCATGCACATAGAGATGCTATATGCACAATGCTTTAATTAAGTTTTTTGCTACTTTTCAATGGTTTGCAGCAAGGTACCTCACAATGTTACGATGGTGTGAATGAAATGCAGTGTAAAGTATTTATTCATACTGAGACAGAGTGTCACAAGAACAGCTCATCTATAGTGGCATGTTGTCATTTTTGCTGTACTGCAACCTGGTCCCCCCCCCCCCCCCCCCAAAAAAAAAGTATTTCTAAGTTATAAATGTTAGAGGCATCCGAGGCAATAGAAAAATAACATAGGAAGCGTTAAAGATGCGTGATAATAGCTTACTGCCTCCAGTTAGCTCCGTTCAAACACATGACCCGACACCAGAGGTCCCACGGTTGGACCGGGAATGTCCCACATTGTACCAGAGCTTTATCAGAGCAGCTGTACCAGAGCCCCGGAGACGCTTGAGGAAGGTGCCAAGGGCGGGTCTCTGTTATCTTTCAGCTGTAAACCCTTTGTGCCGGGGATTATATCACTATTCTAAGGCACAGTAATAAGATGCAACTGCTGCTCTTCATCATTTCAGTGCTGGCAGCATCTCCTCTGACTTCCTCGGACACTTGAGATCAGTTTCTAAGACTTTTAAGATCGCAGTGTTATTGTCATGAACTGGGTCATGATATGCATGATATGTGTTCGCAAAGGTCACAGGATAAACAATGGCTTTACATAAGAGACGGTAGTTTATTCATAGAGGCCACTGGAGTGCACTCATTTAAAGTCACTGGTTCTCCAGTTAATTATTTGAAGTGTTTACATGTTATCCGTGAAACCAAGTCAGAAAAGTTTGGAAGTTAAGCAAATGGTGTCGAAGTGAGCACCATTACCTCACATTGAAATAATTCAGCTACAGTATGGATTTAGGGGCCTTTCTGTGCAGAGTTCGCATGTTCACCCTGCCGGGTTTTTTCGTGTAGTCTCTCACAGTTGGAAAACATGTGCTTGGCTACTCCGAGGAAGCATCTTTTTTCTCGTCACTTCAACTGACTTATACATTTATGTAAATTACCTATGAAACACTATGTCTGAGCAAAGCATTGTACACATAAAATAACAATGTAATGCATTTTGCCATATTTTATCATGTGTAAATGGAACATAAGGATGCTTTTTTTGATGCATTGTAGCCTGACTTAACACTCTGAGGTATGGTATTTCAAAGATTGATACAAAAAAGGTTAAATGTGAGTATCAATTTGCGCCTTTCAGTTTTGGGTACTGTAGAGTCATTTCAACAAATGTTAAAAAGCTCTCGCTCAGTAACTCACAAGCTGTGTGAGCCATTTCTTGTTGAATACAATTTTCTGTATGTGGAATGAAACTGCACTGATGATCGTGTTCCTGATACTTTAGAGTGGTAAAGTGTGTTTTTCATAATGGTTTATTTTATTTTATTTTCCCCATTGAGTAGTTTTATAGTGGATTGGCCATTCACCTTTGGTCTTATTAATTAATACGGGGTGGGGGAGGAGGAGGGGGGGGGGGGGGATTGCAGATGCTGCTGCTGTTTAGTCAGATCAATCAACACCATGTATCACAACTGACCATCTCTTCCAGCAAGTGTGAAATTTGAATTATTCATTGACACTAAACCCTCAAGGGGACCCTTCTCTGAACTTTGATTGTGAAATTAGATTCTTTCTGTAGTTGCTATACAAGCCCTATTATGTTGAGTATATTTCAATATTTATGAGTGGTAAACACAAAACACATTTCTTTTGCTAACACAGTAGAATTTTTTTTTTCTAATACTCTTCAAAAGAGTCCTTCTTGCAAAGTAAGGTTTCATTATTCATTAAGAACAGTAGTAGTGTTAAACTTAAAGGACACTTTTCACTCAGTTCCTGCATTGTTAATAGAAGCTGCAGACTAAATGCATAAATTATAAATAAATGTGAAGTATACTGTGCGAAGGAGAGGCGTTCGGAGAAAATGAATGTGCCAAAACGGGAACGATAAAATGTGAGCACATCTGGACTTTTTGTTCGTGAAGCCCATAATGGGTTTGTCCAGCTTTCACATTTGATTTTGTTACCGTCCATATTTTGTACACATTATATGAAACCACTGAAATGGGCCTTTGTTTTCTTGAAGAACAGGACGGTCTCAAGTCAAGGTCACTCCCTTGTCTTTCAGAGCCGTCATTGTTTTGTTTTTGTTTTGTTTTTTTCTTCTTTTTCCTTTCGCCAAGAAGTGCTTGAATGTGTTTGCGGCAGTGAAACAGAACTGCTTCGCAGCAAAGAGGCCTTTCATTGGAATAGTTGAATGACCGTCTGTGTGCCGCAGCAATAATATTTCAAGGCTGTTGTTCCCCTGCGGTCGTGAGGCGTTCAGCCAATTCGCGTTAGCAAAGGTCAGGTCCATCTGGAGTGCTGTTTACGTTCTCGGGGTGCCCTCCTTCCTCAGACATCCCTCCACTGAATAGTGTCACACACACTGGAAATCTCACAGCCGTGTCCGAGTACAGTCTGCATTCCAGTCAACCTACAATACTTGGCATGTGAGTAATGCCGTGTGCTCTGTTTTAAAATGAGAGATGGACAAAAGGGGAGTGGGTTTGATCATTTCTGCTTGTACTGTCATCCATAGTGATAGTCCTTTTTACTATTCTGTGTTGCAACATTTTGTAATTGAGATCACGCAGCTATTGTTTCTCCGAAGGTCACATCTCCAAGTTCTGACAATGTATCTCTTGGTAACATTTGTTCATCGAAGCTAAACTATATTTGTGGCACGGCTCAGAGTTTTCATGCTGACCAACTTCTCAGTAGTTTCCCTCAGTGAGGAGGATGGGAGTGCAGATTGCGGTTGTCAGATGTGTGACGTCCATGGACATTGTAAGAGCCAGGCTTCACTCTCCAGCTGTCCATCAGCTCTTAAATTAAAGGTGTCTGTGCTCTGTCATTGCTGCCCTTCGGGGCAAGCTGTGTCGTCTCCACTGCAGTGTCGACTGGTAACCTTCATTTGGACTTGACTGCCAAAACAAGCTGCAACAACAACAGTCCTTTAAACTCATATAACCCTTGTTTGAGCTTCATTTTGTCAGGATTAATTTGCATTATCACCAGATAAATGAAAAAGACATGCAGCTTTTTTTTTTTTGTTGGTTTTTGGTTTTTTTAACAAGTAGCTAATGTTTAGTAAATTGCAATTGACAATGACCACAACACTGTGTTTACCAGAGGGTCAAAAGGCAACAAATATGAATGTTTTGTTTGGACTTTGGGATTTGTTGCTTTTCTTTCATTTTAGAAAAGACAGTGTGTTAAAAAATAGATTTTGTGTACAGCTGGAAAGCTTCAGTCTCTTTCAAACTTCTAAGATTCAAAGTTTTGTCCAACTCAAACAAAAGAAAACCAGCTGCCTTTATAAAAGGAAAAATAAAACTGCTCGGCTTCAATGTGGTAGCGTTGTAATCTATACTCAATCTTTTTCTTCCAGAAAAAAAAAGTCAGTGAGACTAGAGGTCTCTGTGACTTTTAGCACATTCAGATGACATAGAAAAGCTTCTGCTATGCAGATAAAATTGAGCTATCAAGATTAATACTTTAAATTTAGTACTGAAGTACTGACCTACAATGCAGATACATTTGCTTCATAACTGACCTCTTTTGTTTGCTAGCATTTTAGTGTATGTGAAACTATCTTTTTTTTTTTTTTTTTTACATTATTTGAAATGTGATATTCATCACAATTTATGTGAGAACACTTCAGACATACATTTACATCTTCAGTTAGATTGCCCAATAAACTGCTGTATGAGGGGAAACACTAAAGACAGAAATAAAATCATAAATTAGAATGAAGGGTGTTTTATCTTTTTCCACAGGAACCACACGGAGGCTCTGGTGTGAATTATCCACCCAATGTCTGAATCTTCACCTTTCACGTGGTAAGTTTGTTTACATTTGGTTTTGGTACTCATATCGAGTGCACCCGGTAGGTTTCTCCGTTTGTGGTGAAAATAGCAAAGACTGGTTGGTAGGAGTGCAGTCGTGCATGCAGCCAATGCCAAATCATGAACCAATGAGCTAAAAATCGTACAGCTGCAAAGATGGGTGGGTGTTTTCCACGATTTTGGCAGAGTGTCTGACCCTCACAGTCTCACAAATTATAGTTATTGGATGTTAATGGGCTATCATGAAAAAGTCAATTACAGCTGATCAACGCAAAATTGATCTAAAACAACTTCATGGCCTATTCATTTTTTGACCACATTTCACATTTTTAGTTCCATTTTTAATTTTTCAAGGGGTTTTATGAATAATGTTGATTTATGAATAAATTAGGATTTTTTTTGCTGTCGGTCAGACAAATGAAGCATTTTGCATGCTTGATACATTGACTTAGACCATGGCAATTGTAGAGAATACTTGGTCTTAACTGGAAAATATTTATGAAACAAGATAATAGTAAAGTAATGTATAAATATTCATTAATGGTTATAAAGAAACTAAAAACAAACTAAAATTGAAAAATTGAATACTGCTCTTATATCAAATTGGAAGATCGGATTACAGTAAAATTGGCCTTATTAATTACTCAGTATCAGATTGAGAAGCTTTGTTTACAACATCTGATTGTAGAAAAAACAGTTTATGTGCAATTAGATGACATGTTTATTATTACTTCAGCAAAAAGATCCTTTTGTAAGCTTCTCCATACTTGTGGGTGTGTGTGTGTTTGTGTTTTTCATGAAAAACAGTGGGGCCATGAAGGTCTGAGTAACATTTGTTGTGAGTATTGTCGTCTGTGGCGGCGGTTTGCGGTGCGCCGATGTGTAGGTGGTTAACAGCTGACTGCTGGGGGAAAAGGTGACCGACACATCCGCCCTGTTGGAGTCGGGCCTGCCTCCCAGATGTGCCTCAAAGCTTTGGCTTATTCCTGCAGCACTTTCTGATCAAATGTGTTGTGACAGCCAAGTTTAAAGGTAACCATTTGTGAGCAGATGTCAGACCCCAACAGTTGTACCGATCTGCTCTGATCTGCTGCGAGGAATCTCAGATGACCTTTTTTCAGAGGTTGGATATCGGCATGCTTCGTGAGCAAACACTGGTCACGCAATTGGATTACAACCTTGTATGGGACTCGGCACACACATACCACACAGACATACAGTACATGCCACATTTGCCCCAAAGCAATAATCCTCATTATAGTGCGCATCATATTATATCCACTCTGACAAGGGACGACAAAACCCAGTGATGGTATACAATTAGGAACAGTTGATTTAGTTATTTCATGGGTTTGACTCTAACCACTGTGGGCATTTTACAGTTACCAGATCATAAATATTAAATTTGGACTTGTGTGTGTGCATGGAAAGAGCTCAACAGTGACAAGCAGAGTGCTGCTATAAGGAGCACCTCCCTTTCTCTGTCCACTCCTCTCCCACCCTTCCACAGAGGCAGCCTATGATGTAATGTTCCTGCTGCTGATAGAGCAACCCCCTCTCCTGCCTTTTTTTTTTTTTTTTAATACGTTTCCCCTCCCCTTCCGATCTGCTGCTGCTGCTGCTGCTGCTGCTCTTGCTGGTGGTGATAGTGGCGGTGGATGCGTGCGTGCAGTGCCGGTTCAGCTCCATCCTCAGGCATCTCTCGGGATCCCTGCAGACCTTCTTTTCCTCTGTCACCACTTGAATGAGAGACGCTCCAACTGAGAACGGCAAGACCTTGTCCTCTGCTGATTAAAGGTAAATTCGTCTGGCTCATGACTGAACAAAATTCCTATAAGAAGGAGAGGACAGAGAGGAGGAGAGTGAGTGGGGGGGGGGGAGTGATAGACAGAGCGTTTGACTTAGTGTCCAGTTAGCTGCTGAGTAAATTGGTCTGGTCGCTGGAAGCTTCTTGCTGCCATGGTGCTGGATGCCATGGAAATTGCTCTCTCAGTGTGCGTGCATGTACTCCACTGTGGTGTTGGTTTCCATGGTAAAGATGAGACCGATCGGCATGCTTGCTCAGGGGTAATTCAGCATGTGTCGTGGAAAACGACAATTACCTTTGGCATGATATCATACCTCATCTCTTGTGCATTGTTTCAGAGCTTGCAGTCACGTTCACTGTGTGCTTTTAAAAATCTCACCTCTGTTGTACTTGATATATTGTTTAAAAATCAGATAATAATTGATCCCACTTCCTTGCAACGTATGGCTCACTTTGATTTGTCTGCTCTAGAAAAACTGGGCGTGTACATTGAGAGTCATGCAGCCGGGATGAAGGAAGCAGTGGGTGTTATCTGCATGCAGATTTTTGACCACTTCAGAGATTAATGGTAGTTTAATGCATGTCATACAGGCTCCCAGTTAAACTCTTTTGCCTCACTGTTGTTGTCTTTGAAGAGGATGAGTAGTTCAAGCAGCAGCAGGGTGGTTGTAAATGTACAGTAGTTTGATATTTCGGGAGTTGTTTCACCTTAACTCTTGCGCTATGTCAGATGCTGAGTTAATATTTGATGTCTCGTCTGCCCCACATGAAGATGGCCTCATAACTAATTCATCCTCAGGACTTTCCCTGTGTTTGAATCATCACTCTTCTCCACTTTCTTTTGTCTCATACTATCAACTCATCTCATTGGGTCATTTCCCTGAGCACACAGTGCATAAGGAGTGCACAATTTCTCCTTTGTAGTAAATGGGCTAATGAATGAACACATCTCTAAATGACCATCTCATTAGTCCGTGGGGATAAAGATACATCATGGAGGATTAGGTAAAGAAGAAAAAAAGAAATTCATGATATACTTTTACATGGTTTTTTTGTGTTTTTTTAAATGATTTGCTCGTGGCAAAGCATTTGTGTGTGCAGTGCTGGTAATTAGTAATTGAAGGAAAATAGGCAACCTAGCACATTATTCATGAGGCAATTATGCTTCTGCATCAGCTTGAAAATGGGCTACCTTGCCACAGCATATGTAATTACCAGACAGCCGACACTGACAGCAACTGTCCCACTTGTCATTGTCGCCTTCAATAGTATCATCTAAAAGACGAGTGACATCACTAAAGCAGCCACAGCAGCACCGGGTTAACAGATTTCTACCACTGAGATAAAGCTATGAAATGTACTGTAGTATTAAGGTAAAACCTTTAAAAAAAGAGAGAGAAATTCACTCTTTGTCGATTTAAAGTGGTAGCTTTATTTTTATTATTCTTTTGGACTTTTACAAGTCCTGTGGTACTTCTCTCTCCCTCCCTAAGCATTGTTAGTATTATGTTATATGCTTTGGGGACAGCTGAGGCTCAGTTGACTTACTTGGCAGACTGGTCGTCTCGCAGTCGGGTGGTTGCAGGTTCAATTCCCCATATCCCCTGTTCACATGACCAAGTGTCGTTGAGCTTCCAGTGGTTAGATTGATCACCTCACGTCTGTGAGTGTTTGTCTGAATGGGTGTTTAACAGTGTAACGTTCTTCTCAATCAGTGGAAAAGTGCCATCAATTCACCATTTGAAGTAATACTGTATTATCACGTAAAGTAATCATCTCAATAGAATAGGACGAGTTTCATACTATAGTGTGTGTGTGTGTGTGTGTGTGTGTGTGTGTGTATGAGGCACATGAAACTGATAGTGTAAAGCACTTTGAGCACTTGCGATATAGCAATACAGTGGCACCATGATTATTCACTGAGAATTCTTATTAACTACAAGGTATTGTGGATAAAAACAAATCCTCCTGTGGATCAGATGACACCTGAGTATTCTCCAAAATCTACACATTTGTAAATGTCTTTTTATGGTATTCAATCTTTTTGACCACCATGGCGTAGTTCAATAAAAAAGAAGATATGCCTTCAGTAAACTATTATGTCAAATTAATAAACAACTGTTTGAGACAATCAAAGTGTCATATTCATGTGGGAGAAACTCACTATTTTTCATTGTATATTCTGATAATTTCTCCATTAATCAAGCGATTGATAAGTGTAACTTTAAGATATTGGATGTTAAAACTTAATCAACAAACTGTGCACATATAATAGTGAGAACCAAACGTTTATTTACAGGATTATCAAGTGAGTTATACCCCTCTTAAAGTAAATCTGCTTAATCACAACTGTGATGTCAAGCCAGGGGCACAACAACCTGGCTGTTATTAAAATTAAATTTACCACAGTGCAAACAGACTAGAATAAAACATCCCCTCAGTGTGTAGAGGACATTATTTCCTACCCCTCAGAGACATGAGCTGTGAGAATTCATATAGACTTTGTTGGCTGCTAAATGAAATTTCATGCTGTGAGAAGAGAGAGAGAGAAAAAAAAAAGCCCCTTCTACTGTCGGACAGGGCTGTGTGTGTGTGTGTGTGTGTGTGTGTGTGTGTGTGTGTGTGTGTGTGTGTGTGTGTGTGTGTGTGTGTGTGTGTGTGTGTGTGTGTGTGTGTGTGTGTGTGTGTGTGTGTGTGCATGTGTGTGTGTGTGTGTTATTGTGGGGGAGGGAGACCTGAGGAGCAAACTACAGTAAGGTTGGTGGGCCACCTGAGGAGCAATCGAGCTGTTCCTCTTGCTCTGCTGAATTTCAAACAGGCTGACATGCTTCGGAGCCAAACCGTCGGTTTGATAAACTATTGACCAATGGAATAATTTAGCAGCTAAAAAAAAAACAACAACATATCAACATATTTCTATTCCCAAACATAAGCATAGATTAGAAGAAGATTGAGGGTAACAGCCACATGTTGTGAGAGAGATGTGTTAATTCACACATCTCCAGTGTGATGATGTGGTGAACATGTGACCGTTCATGCCGGGAAATTCAGTAGCTGTTTCAACAAGTGAGTAACACACAGGCCGCTGACGTAGAGAAAATAAGCATGTATGCAAGTGTTTAATGAGAGGGCCAGGAGTGAGTCACATAGACAAAGTCTCTCTCTCTCTCTCTCTCTCTCTCTCTCACACACACACACACACACTGGCATCACCTGCCTGCCAGAGGGCCCTCAACCGACAAACCCTCACTGCTGGAGAGCTACATGTTAGAGGTGGAGCGGTAATGCCGTTTCCCTCCACAAACAGACAAATCACAGGATGAACAACCGCAGCATCACACACAGTTTGGGGAGGCGTGATGGATCATATGCTTGGGACATTACACATCATCCGACACACCAAAGTGAGTGAATCACCTGGGTTTTCACTCATACTGTGCTGTCTCAGCAGGTACTTTTCCATTATGTCCATCCACTCTCCTTGGAAAGAGAAAAGATTGCAATCATAATATTTGGATTTTAATCAGCTGTTAGTTTCAGTTCAGTTTTCATTTTATTCCAACTAGTGTGTTGACACAGTCATCCCCAAATAATATCATGTTTAGAGATGGTTATGATGACTTTATGGCTACCACCACCTGTGAAACCATTCATTTGTATGTGTTTGTGAATTGTGACACTATATATTAACTTAGCCAACATTTGTATATGTAAGACCTGAGGACAGAGTTTGACCTAAAAGTCAAGAGAGGTTGTCAGTCAGCCTGTGTCACCTCAGCAAACTAAAGCTTTGTTTAAGAAACAAGAAGAAACTGCAATTTGGTGAAAATTGTATGCAAAGTTTTTGAAAACAGTTTAATTAACTGAACTATTAGTAACATATATAATACAGTTGGTTTTATCTGACATTCCTAGTAGTTTAGACAATCTCTGAAAAGATAGTCTAACTTGTTACAGATTATAATGTATATGTGTATTTTTCACACTTGAAATTACTCTTTTATCGCCCAGTATTTGACTTTACGATCTGAAAAAGCTTTTGTGTGTTTCTCCTGAGGACAGGGTGTGACCTATGTGTGTTGTAGGTCACCCTGCACCATTTCAGCTGGTACTTTTCCAGACTGCTCAGTCACCTCCGCTGCTCAGAGGAGCTTTTATAATTATTTTCCTGTTCATTATTCCAGTTTACTCTTTTTCTGCGGATAATTTAAAGTTGTAAATATTTCTATAACTTCAACACATGAAGCAGTGAGATTCATTTCTCATTTTATAGTGTACATTTCCAGGTTGTTCATGAATATTTCCTCAGTCACGCGCCCATATTCAGAGATATCTAAGCCATTATTACCTCAGGCTACCTTTTCATGTCTCTACTGAGGACCAGCTGTGACCTGTGTGTGCCTTTTGCCTTTAGAACTGGATGTGACGTGATTTAGCTTCTTCACTCGTGTATTTCAGCCCATCTCTGGGCATCTCATTGTTCGTTCCTCTTGAAAATGATGCCATCATCTAAAATACTCTCATATTTCCCAGATCTCTAAAGGGAGAAGCGTGTAAACATCCTTATGGTTTTCTTCTATAGAGCAAAACTACCAAACTCCCATAAATACCCTATTGTGTTCTAGTGCAGATCATTACATTTCACGGAATGCTGAATATATGTCGGGCTGAATATTGGTGTAGTATTTGTGAAATTAAGCAAATATATCTGGAATATTATCCCTTGATATTCATTAAAACAGTTTTAACTGTGAAAAAAGCAGTGGAATCTTGATAGTTAAAGTTGGAGCTACATGTACAGTGTGGATATATAAATCAAAGAAGAAAATATAGCATGTAATAAAAGCTTGTGTTGCAGTTAATCCTCTCAGTATAAACATCAAATGGGTCTGGGTCTAATGAGGATTTTGGACAGGCCTACAATGACAGACATTGTGGAATTAAATTTATTCTAATGGTATTAAATTGCTCCTAAATTAAGGAAGATCAGCATTGATGGTGTTAAAGCACAGGGAAGTAAAGTGGATCCTTAAAGGCACATATAAGCGGCCTAAAAACTAAAAGAGGCCTTGACTGACTACAGTTGTGATTTTTGTAGTTGTTTGGCTTTAAAATTCCAAGTGAGTTTGATCTCCAGAATTTTCCCTTTTACTTGGTGGTGTTGAACAGATGCTTGACGCGAATGTTGAACATGCCCCTGCTGTTACTATGCAACTGCTGACAGCCTGTAAGATGCACAGCAGTATTTTTGCTAAAAGGTGAAAATTTTTCACTTCTTGATAACCGGTGATTTTCATGCTGAAGATTTGCATCGAGGTCTTCGGGGTTGTGCCTTCGTGTTGGGAAGATGCAGGCACACCAAGCATGAGCACATTTTCACAAAACGTACAGCTGTTTGACAATATGTTGACAATAAGAACCAAGAGTCACAGAATCGCAATATTTAAACACATTATCTGCAATAAAAGTGAGATTTATCTTAATTACAGAGTTGAACGGTGCGACTCTGAACACAGATGAGAAGTTGCGAGTTTGATGGTGCCAGCGTTTTCTACTTGTATTGGGTGCTTCTGTCAGCCCCAGTGACTCTTAAGTAGCGAGGAGCTGCTATCTGGCGTGTTTCCATTAAGCTAATATGTGAAACACGGGGGCTTATCACAGCACCGTAATTCCTCGACTGTTATTCATTTATATGGAGTGACCTGTCAGCACTTCTGTTAACTGCGTGTGAAACATGCAGAGGTGGGGGAATGATCAAACTTACGCTTTCAAGTGGTCGACTGGAATCAAGAAAACTTATATTCAGAAGTAACCTTTGTCATTTGTTGACACGAGAGAAAGAATCAAGTGTTTTCAGAATAAATCGACTCCGTGCAGGTTTGAGTGTTTTCCTTATCTTAAATAAATTCTGTGTAGTTGCTTTTTTTAAATCTTATTCAATATTATCTTCTTCAATTGTGTCTGTTGTGTGCATGTTTTTTTTAATCTTTCTCATAATGTTGTTGAATGAAAAAAAAATAATTCTTAATTTTAAAAATATTTGTATTAAATTACAGCATCAAAATTATGTCTGAATTAAATGCATGATGATCTACCAAGCACATTGAATTGAACCACTTTTAATTTGCATGTTCATAACATGAACTGAGCCCCACATAATAGATTTCATTCTCCGAATATTTCACGCTACTCACTTTCAGGTGTGATCGAAATTATAAATCATATGAAAATTAGTATCCATGATGCATGAAATACATCTAATTGGTTTTTACTTTGGAGGGGATTAGATTATTTTTCCAGTGTGCATAATACTTGCTTGTGAATGTAAAATTGACTTTTAATTATATTGACAGTTTATAATTTGAATCACCATTATCAGAAAAAACAAGATATACTAGAATGTTCTGAAAGTAAAAAAATATTTCAAAAATATAACCTTTTTTTTCTGTTTAAATTTATTTTGGAAGATATACTCAGATTGAGAAGAATTATGTTGAATGTAATTGGGTTTCTTACATACAGTTTACATGGAATATATATGATTACAGTAAAAATATTTCCCATATTTTCCATTATTATAAGGTATAATGTTATCCCATAAAAGGTTCACCTTAGTTTTTTTTTAGTTTTTTTTTTCAAATATTACACCCAAAATCCTCATATGTTCTCACGGCTATATCCATCCTTTAAGTTACTGATGTAACATTTCCATGTGTGATTATAACTTGTGGGGTGCACTCTGAGGAAGTCATAAAGCTGATGAGAAGTGACATTTTGAGAACTGCCACAATAAACGTGTCAGAAGCAGTGAAAAGTGCCTGTTTGTACCTCTCTGGCCAGTCTGAGCTGCATGTTTGGATGTCCTCCAGAGGAGTCCTATGGCATGTATACAAAGTCTCGGTCCTCTGCACGGCAGTGACAGGTGGAAGCACTCAACGAGAGGCGTGCCGCTGTAGTTTTGAAAAAGATGGAGGTGCCGGAGTGACACCGGCTGTAAATAAGACATCCAGTGAGCTTACTTTGCCTGTAGCCTCACATCGTCTCAGATGACTGTGAGGAATCTTGACTTTGCACAAAAACACTGAGCCGACATTCAGAGTCCCAACACCTCAGCTTTGGCATAGCGTCTCCCTCCTTAACAGTTGCCTAACGTGTATAATTAGCATCTGCTATTTTAGAAACAGGCGTCCCCATCGCACCACTCCGCTATCTTACACTTCTCTCTATTTACCCTAGAAATATTTTTGGAGCAGGCATGTGAAGTTCTTTGGTTACGCTTCACTTCGAACAGACTTTTTGGGCACTTTGGGGTGCCATGTTATCCAAAGTATACTGCACAATCCTTCCTCCCTTAGCAAGTTTAGTTCATTGGAATTTATTCACGTAATTTTTACTCACAAAGACTTTTCATGATGTCCACAATAAACAAATGGAAGACTTATTTAGCTTCTTTAGAGCTGAGTGTCCACTTTTAGTGGCCCTTTTTGAGACTGTGTTGCATCGCTTCTGTTGCACTTTCAGTGTCATGGCCTGAAAACATTACGCTTGCCAGCATTGCGTGCATTATTTTAGAACTCTTTCCAGCCCAACTTCACACCGGTCCCTGCGTGCTTCATGTGCCTTTCATGTACTACAGTAGTTGTTTAGCTGTCACTGATTCACAGGGAATTATAGGACATCTGCTCCATAAAAATAGCATGAAATTGTTACTTTATGAGCATGAAATAGGAGAAATGCGACCTTGACTCTGCTTTATGGTGTTAAATGTGCAAGAAATATTGAAGCATGTTGTGCAGCGCTGCTGATGATGCATGAAAAAATCCAGTTGTTGTACCTGTGTTGTGGCAGAATGATGTGAAAAAGAAACGAACGTGTGAAGCTTCATGTTTAAAACTGCATGGCTAAATATTTTACAGACATGCTATAGTAGAGAAGGAAAAGAAGTTTCTCTTTGATCTACAAGGAAGTGTAATGTTGTGATGTTGAAGTCTGAAATAAAAGTTGCAGTAGCTACTGTGGAGAAGGCAAAGGGTATGGTAGGAGGCTGAATTCGGCCATTTGAGGCTTGCTCATGTTTTACATGATCAAAAAACACAAATAATAGTCTTATAAAAAGAAAGGTTGCCAGGTTGTTTTCAGCTTTTGTGGCCTTTGTATTTTCACAGGAAGAGCAAGAAAGAAAGACAATGCAATGAGTGAATGCACTTAATATCTTCAAGCTCACAGAACAATGCATGCCATCTGATAATTGGACTGTATCAGTCCTAATGAGTTTACAAATACAACATCAAAACAAACATTTTAAGTCTTAACTTCCAGGATATTTAGATTCTTGCTGATAATAAATACAAAGGATGACTGGGATTTCAGACGGATAAGATTTAGTTTATTTTCTGGTGGCTTCAAGTCACTGGTAATTATAGTCATTGAAGTCGGGCTTTGTAGCGACGCACGCAGCTGGCTGAGAGGCAAACATCTGCAATCCATAACAAGACAACAAACTCCCAGGAGAGCGAGGAAAAAGAGAGCTTCAAGGGTATGTTTGGTGTGATTAGGTCTTTGTCTCACATGAACATCCTCAACAGTGAAAAGCTCATCAAGTGACGTGAGTTCAGTGTTGTCATGATTATGTAGCTTGTGAAACTTAAACTGAAAGGTTGGCTTTGGCCTGTCTTGAGGACCATCATTCTACATTTTGTGCAGTTATTAGTAGAAAAAGAACATAATCACAATAGGTATATTTTTCTTTGTGCGCAATCATAAAAAATTAAGAAAACTATAATTTTTTTATTTCAGCTTGAAAATAAGCCCTCATATACACAGAGGGATAGAGTCCTCTTCTATCATTTGTTTGCAGTCTTTGCAGTATTGGTGTGTCAAACTCATTTTAGTATAGGTACCACATACACATACATTAATCTCAAGGGGGCCGGACCAATAAAGGGATGACGGCATATTACATTTCAAATGCTGACAGCTGTAAATGTTTCCTTTGTTTAGTGCAAAGAGGTGAAAGTACATACTATACCAGTCTCGAGTAATACACTTACTGAGAGGTTTAAAAGAAAAATTGGTGTAATCTATAACATGACATATGTTGCAATGCCATGTGGTGCATTATATAGTCAAATGTCTATTTGATATTTTTTGTCTGTTTTGGTTTTCTTCAGTACATAAATCACTTGTCAATGCACAGCATTTCAGAAGCCTTTTTTATGATTTTTTTTTTCAAATGTATCCACACGGTAGGGCTTGTTTTCTAGTAAAAAAAAACCTAGCAAAGTAGCTACGCTAAACACAAACATTGCTGCCATCTGTAGTTCCTGTTGCTGTTATTGTGTTGTGTCTGCTAATGTTACTAAAACATTTTGGGTGAACAAACTAGAAACAGAAGCTTGTAACATTGAAAATTAATGTTCAATTAAAATTGAAAAACTAAAATTTAACATATTAGTTGTCATTTTTACAATGGGATAGGAGCGTCATGCCACAAACCAGTTTTATGGTGTAAACTGTGTATTTCCCAATTGCATTAGACCGGTTCTTTGAAACAGTTGTCACATGAGTCTTTTTCAAAGTTAGGGTTGCAATTACAGTAATTGTTATATTTTAAGTTTCTTTCTGAGCTGTGGTTGAAGGGTAGCACATGGACAGCTGATGCATCGCCTTGGGCTGAACCGATTTCCTCGTATGGTTTCCTAATTGTTGTCAAAAGTCTCATGATGCATCACAGGACAGGCTTGAGGATTGTGGTTTTTACTGATTTGCACCATTCTAAAAATGAAAGATTTGATGTACCGCGTGTGTGTGTGTGTGTGTGTGTGTGTGTGTGTGTGTGTGTGTGTGTGTGTGTGTGTGTGTGTGTGTGTGTGTGTGTGTGTGTGTGTGTGTGTGTGTGTGTGTGTGTGTGCGCGCACGTGTGTGTGCGTGCATGTGCGTGTGCGTGTGTGGAACTGTTTTTCTTAAGCCTCTACTGCGTGACTTTTTTATTTTCCATGGTAAACAATATTGCTTATCGAGAGCTCCGAATACTGTATCGACCAGAAAGGTTTCCTCCAGTACCCCTCAACCAGATTTATGTTTAATATGCTAATATGTTATGGAAACACCAAGTTTTTATTATTGAATTGATAATACAAACAAGAGATGCATTACGCATGAAAAAAAATGTTCCAAGAAAAAACAAACTGCATTTCAGACATTTGGATTTTGGCAAATCTTCACATCCTGGTGCTTTCCATCGCCCTTTGTTTTCAGCCATGACAATACAGTGGGTATTGGCATCCAGGCAAACATCAGGGATTGGGATAGATGTTGTGGATCTCTTTCTTCTCCTTTCTTCATTTTCCCCAGTGACTGGAGGAGTTGGATGATCTCTGTTGTGCTCCGTGTTCTATCTTCTTTTCCACAGACTTTCTGCGGTGGGTGACTTAAATGTGTGACACCTCATCTTTTCTTGTCTTGCGATCTCTCCTGTACAGCAACCACCATGTCGATAATCACGCAACCCAATTGTACCACTCTTTTGATCTAATTTCTTTCTACCCATATTTGTATTGTACTCTCTCACTACCACAGGGCAAGGGTCCTCTTCAGTAGCTATCCTGCCATTTTCCCACATGCATTCTCCTCTGTGACAGATGCTTGTCTGTTTTTCTTCAGTTCAGCATCAGACATCAGATTACCTCCTGGTAGTCTCTTGCTGTGAACACTACCAGTCCAGTGGTTTTCCTTCCGGAGCAAGGGCAAGGATGAGAGGGACACTTGCAAACCAGCGGTCAAACTTGTGATTCTGTTTCTTGGGTATTGTGTGGACCAGGCGAAGGACAATGTGGCCACTTGCTCCAACACCTGGCAGCTCAAGAGGCTGCACAACTCCCCCATGTATATCTCAAAGTTGTGTGAAATACTTTCAGAACTAGCCAAGACAAGTGTTTTGTAATCTAATTTATGTGGTTTGGCTGGAAGGCGTTGCTTTAGCTTCCCTTGAATGGGACCATCTGTTCATTTACAGCAAGCGTCTCATTACTCATGGTGATGGCTGGTTTTCAACTTTGACATGAGATGACCTACCAGTGGCGGGATCTCATGCAGTGGATATGGATGATCCTGTGTTCCGACCATCTATTCAGATTTATGGTGTCACCTACCTGGGACACTCGGCTGGTTTCGTGCCAAAACATGTGGGTGGCTTGTAATTCATACAGTGACAAGTAGACCACAGTGTCCAGGAATTACTCCAGTTTGTAAGTCGTGAGTTTTCAGGGTTTGTCAGGGTCAGGGTTTAAGGCCCCAGGGTAACCTCAGCATGATATAGCCTTGGCCTCTGACAAAATCACATATCCAATTGAAACACGGATCTTCTTAGACAAAGACATTCTGCTACGTTTTGAAAAGATATAAGGGCAGAAAATCTGAATGTAAAAGGAAAAACATCAATAACTTGAAAATTACTGCGAACAAACGATGAAACAACGAACAACTCAATGCTTCAATACTCAGAATCAACAAATACAGAATGAAACAAACCAAGACCCTTTTCTAAGTCTCAAAAAATTTAAATCTTCATCCAAAACTTGAAATACGAAAACTTCCATTAGGGTTACAAAGAAAAAAAAAAGTAATGGACTGTTAAGCTGTTTATATAATTCTACATGTAGTCGTGCTAAAAAAAAAATACGGAGTGAAAAAAATGAACTTTATAGGTTTTAGTCAGATATGAATGAGTCAAGATCATGCTGGAGGAGTGCACCTCCTTTTACTCCCCCCTCTTCTTCTCTCATCTCTCCCTCTCCCGCCCTGTCTCGCTCTGAGTGTGTGTTCTGGGAGGAGCTCTGGTTTGTGTGGCCAGAGGCAGCTTGTAGTACGACTCAGTGTCAGAGAGAGGGAGAGAGTGGACCTGCGGACTCAGAGCTGTCATCTAACTGAGCTTTAAACTCTACTGTTTCTGTGGATTTTCTTCTTGCGGTTCCCACCGGAGGAATCAATCTGTCGGTGCCACCTAAAGGGAACCTGGTTTAGATCTGAAGGGAGTTTTTCGTTTCACGGCTGACTGGGACAGAGCGTAAGTACTGTTGAGAGAGAGAAAGAGACAGACAGAGAGACTACTCTTGTGTTCATTAACTGAGCGGTGCTGTGGCTGCATGAATCATTGATGCCAGCAGTTCTGGTTACCAATTGAAACAGTGCTGGGTAACCCTGCCATTTCCCTGTTTGGGTATGATAGCGTTTTTATGGTACAGACTGTGTGGGGTTTGTTGTTAGTTTCTGTCTTTAAATGGAAACGTGGGTGTTAGCTGATATGAGACAGCCCTCCATCCTCTTCAGTGGGTCTTTATCGTCAAGTGATAGCAGGGTGAATGGGTCATTAAAGACCCAGCCTCCATCCAAGCATCTGTATGAGTGCATGCTTGCATTTATGGTTGATTGTGTACATATTGCAGATACCTACGTAATAAGAAAAGTTGATCTTGGACTTACTCTCGTCAGAAACATGACCATTTATTTGGGTGTGTTTTATTTGAAGGGTTAAAAGCACAACTCACAAGAACTCAGCTCTTGTTTAAGAGTGAAGCCTGTTTAGTCAGAAAGGAGTTTGTTAATCTGGCAATAAATACAAATATGCCACTTTTTTGGCTGGTACACTTTGTATGAACCCAGAGGAGTGCAGGAAGTCTGATGGGCATCTGCAAGAAATGATAAAGATGTCAATAGTAATGTGTCTGCTTGTCTCCAGTTATGATGGTTTAGAGCCACACAATGAAACTGGAGCACTTTTTGCATTGTGACACTGGATAAGGGTTCATTATGTGGCGCTGGAACAACAGAGAAGCATCAGGTGTTATTATGTGAAATTCAGATCTGTCACCCACACACTGCTGGCAGTGCAACCTACACCGATGCCAAATTGTCAGAAGTGTGGGTGGTAGTTAATGGATGGAAACCATAAATGGAAATGTTTGAGAAAAGTCACTGAGGTGAACTGAGGATTTGTATTTACTTTTCTTGTCTCTTTATCGTGTGCATCAACTCATAGTTTTTTCTCGAAAAGCTCTCATGCTCCGTATTAAACATTTTTAACATTAATATATTAATGGAGATTAGAACTTTACTCTCAACTGTTTTATGCATTCCTCTCACTATTTGTAAAATGCAAGATGCAATAATATGCATGAAAGGCTCTTCAATCTAAAGTTTATTTTAAATGTAATGCAAATACATCAGTAATAAACATTATAGTTGTTAATGTTTGTGTTTTTCATTGCGGTTTAGTTGACACCAATCAGCCATTATGTCATGATATGCGCAAAAAGGAAAGTTCCATCAGGGATTGGATGGGAAACGTCAGTCCTCAGACACCTTTAGATCTCTCCAGAGATGTTCAATTCGATTCAAGTCTGGACTCAAGGACATTTACAGTTGTACTGAAGCCACTCCTTTGATATCTTGACTTTTTGTCTCAGATCATTGTACTGCCGAAAGATGAACCATCGGCCCCGTCTGAGGTCCAGAGCGCTCTGGAGCAGGTTTTCATCCAGAATGTATATATACATGGCTGCATTCATCTTTTTCTCTATCTGATGCTACCGCCACCATGCTTGAAGTCTGACATTGATGCCAAAAAGTTAAATCTTTGTCTTATCAGACCAGAAAGTTATGTTTTTCATGGGTTGAGAATCTTTCAGGTACATTTTGGGAAACTCCAGGTGGGCTGCCATGTCCTTTTTACTGAAGAGTGGATTTTGACTGACGACCTTACTTTACTGGCCTGATTGGTGGATTGCTGCAAAGATGGCTGTCCTTGTGGAAGTTCCTCTTCTCTCCACAGAGAAATGCCGGAGCACTGACAGAGTGACTATCAGCTTCTTGGTCACCTCCCCAACTAAGGCACTTCTCCCCCGATCGCTCAGTTTAGACTGTCGGCCAGTTCCAGGAAGAGTCCTGGTGAATCCAAACTTCTTCCATTTATGGATGATGAAGGCCACTGTGCTCATTGGGACCTTCAAAACAGCAGACATTTTTCTGTACCCTTCTTTGCATGTATGCTTCGAGACAATCCTGTCTCAGAGTTCTACAGACAAATCCGTTGGCTCCATGCTTGCTTTGGGCTCTGACATGCACTGTCAACTGTCGGATGGTGCATGTCAGATAGACGGGTGTGTGGCTTTCCAAATCACGTCCAGTCCACAAAATTCACCACAGTTGGACTCAAATTAAGATGTAGAAACACCTCAAGCATCAGTGGTAACAGAAAACATCAATTTTGAGCACCATGGCAAAGGCTTTAAATGCTTATGTATGTGTAATTTTCTTTTCTTTTCTTTCTTTATTTAGTATAATTTTTCAAACATTTAAAAAAAAATGTTTGTTTCACTTTGTCATTATGGGGCATTGTGTGCACAATTTGTTAGTACTTTCCAGATCTACTTTACAACAGCTTCAGAGACCTAGTCTATGCCCTAAAGAGTCAGCGATGCTGTAGTATTAAGAAGGGGAAAAACACGATATTAGTAATAATGATAAGGATGACCATTGCATAGTCCTATGGCCCCCCCCCAAAATTTTCCCTTTTGATGAATGTAAATGCAGCTTTCTATACTGTCAAGCTCTCATATGCCTCATCCGACGCAGCAGAGGTCAAATATCCACATCGTAACAATAAGCAAAACACATTTTGCTTGGAGGGCAACTAACACATTCTCAACCCCTCTCGGTTTCGTCAAAGAGGAAATTCAATATCGATGTCATTTTATATAGCCTGAAGAGAACCTCAAAAGCCTATCTGGGTCTGTTTAGTGGGCAGCAGCAACAGGGCAGCTTGACATGGCAGACGGTAGATCCTCGAGTGACAACAAAAACCCAACAGAACTGGTCTAAATGGGAGCTTCCATGAGTTTTTTGAGACTCGACTGATTATTCTACAAGAGGGTGGAATATAATCAACTGTGTTATCACATTCGCGACTGAGGGTTGTTGTTTTTTTCGACAGGCTTGTGTATGGAGATTCATGCGTCTGCTGTAGGAGAAAAGCTTGTCTGTGCTGACCTTGGCCTGCTGTTTTCTTTTGGTTTGATCCACAAAGAAAACAGCTGGCAGTTGCATTCTGGATACTGCCGGCCTCCACAATGAACTGCCTGTATGATGCTGTCAGAGACGCTTTGGCTCGTTGGTAAAGCACGGTGCCTGTTATATCAATAGCTCAATCCAGACTTCACAAAATTATAATTTACGACATGTTGGCAGGTAAGTCTGCAGAGTGCTTGATTCTCCTCGGTTGCTAAAACATTCCTCTACAGATTGAGGCACCGTTTGTTTCAATATTGCTGGGAAGGAGCAGCTGAAGTCTAAGTATGTGTTTGTGTTGTGAATCAGCTCAAAACAGTGGGCAACATGTTGCATTCTGTTAAGTATGTTCAGTAGAGAAAAGACAAAGTGATCATCAGCCAAACTGAAGCACCCCATTTTATCATACAGTAATTCCCTGCGCTGGCCCCATATGCACATTTCTATTTGTCAGCATACCCTGAGGGTATTTTCTCAGGCTGGTCTGTTCCTTCTTCTTGGTCTGTATTTAACGTCAGGTTGGCTCTTGCCCTGTCATGGTCTGTGAGATTGTGTTATGTAATATATTTACATCGTTCATGCTTCTGTATCATCACAATATTTAGTTTTGATAGTATGTCTGACAAAGGCCACTCAGACAGAGTTTTGAGTCATTCCTCTTTGGAAAAATCTCTGTTTGGACTTTGCATGCCTTTGTTTTGTTCAGATATTCTCGCGTCCTACTATGAGCTGAAGACATGAAAGTTAGATGAACGGATGATTTTAAATTGTTTGTAGGTGTCAATGCATGAGTGACTGATTGTTTTGCTCTGCTCATTCAGTCGAGTTGGTCATATTGCTATCAAAAGTTTGGAGGTTTGATCCCGTATCTTCTCTGTCTAGATGTCGAATTGTCCTTGAGCAAAACAATAGCCCCAAGTTTCTGCTAACGCATGGGAGCTGTCACCATTGTTGTGTGAGGGTGCGCATGATTGCTTCCGTAAATAAGTGAATGTGAGAGATCACATAAAGCTCTCTGAGGCTGCAAAGAGGAGTGAAATGTGTTATATGAATAAAGTACCATTTGTTAACCCTGTGATGGATGGCTAGAGAGGATAGGCTGGAGGTGTGGAAATAAGGATTGATAATTATAAGTGACGGATTAAAACTTGCAACGGTCTTTTCTAAACAAAGTCTTTCCTGAAGTTCTTGTGCCACTGGTCCTTTAAGTCAACAGATTAAGTGAGTCGCATTTCTTTCTCATACCAGTTCTGAGGATGATGTCCATCTCGTTTTGTATGTAAGACAGGAAACAATTTCTTCTTTATGTGGTTTGGAAACTGAATGCAAAACAAATATTAGAAATTATTTAATTCATTATATTTCATCAACTTAAGGTTGATGTTCGACCTCGATCAGGGCATGTTTCGCTGCTTCCAAACTTTATTTTCTTTTCTGTCTTTTAAATGCTGTGATGTTATCTGGACTTCCGAGTTGTTTGTTTTTCTTCTAATGAAAATTAGTTACAAAGGGTTAACAGCTGGGACACTGGAGAGGTGGACCTCAGAGGGACCAGCCACTTGTAACCCAAAGGTTAAATACAGGCCTTCAGGGAGTCCTATTACTGCGGACTCACTGATGGGAACTCAGTTCTGGGAGCACAGCGGGCTCCTCTGTTTATTCCCAGTCTAGTACTGTGCCATGATGTGGGAAATAACAGCGGACATGGAACAGCGCCAGAATACTGTTTGCTCCAATGTTGCAGAGACCCTCAGATTTTGCTTTTAACCCGTATGAAATGTAGACCCAAACACATCACATGTCCGTGAAGAACACCAGGACTTTGCCTTGCACATATGCACTGCTTTATTTCAAGTGTACACAACCCTCTGAAAGAGCTTTGGAAAACCAGGCTGAGTTTGTTTACACATATGTCAGCGTTCGTTAGACGCCAGTGTGAGAATTGTCTTTTCAGAATGTGTTTCCACAACTCTTCACCTCCCACCTGTTCTTCTTGCACATGCTTTAATTGTGAAATCCAAATTTAACCCACAAACCTGCTGCGCTCTCCTGACACTGGAGTTACGAGATCCCCACAAGATCAAATACAGGTGAAATGTACATCGTGCTGTTAGTGGTCAAACATGTTTGTGTGCTTCCTGACATGAGCACGAGAGCAGGTCTGATGATTGAATTAGTCTCCAGTCGAGCCTTGTTTAGCAGCTCGTCCCTCCCCCACTGCTGTGATTTGATATCTCTGTGCATTCCATGTTGTGCCCTTTACTCCGCTAATGGTGCCACTGACCCTCCAAGACATTCTTGTCGTAGCTCTCTGATCACATACGTCTAATTAGCTCATTGTAAACAAACTGTGTTTTCCTTTAATATTCATGTACAGTACCGTTCTCCACTAAGAAGCCCCTCACAATAAGATATATTTGGGTGCACGTGATTGTTTAAATCACTGATAAAGTTGGTCTTTTCTGGGTCCCACCATGAATAGTATTTAGTATTTCGATCTCACAAATAATTCTAGTTGCACATATACGAAAAACTAAATATATCCTCACTCAGTGTTCTTGAAAGTGTGAGAAACGTCTCACACACCAGAAAGCTTCGGATTTGCAGCAGGTTCAGCAGGACGCTTATTCCCAGTATTAAAAATATTAAATAAAAACTTTCCAGATATTTCAATCTCTAATTAGAATACATTGAGATATCATGAGAAGGGCTTTGGTATTTCCTGTAGATCCCAATGGCCGTTAACAGTAATATCTTGATGTGAGCAAAAGTGTGTGTGTGTGCATGTGTGTGTGTGTGTGTGTGTGGGGGGGGGGGGTCTATGCTAAAACATTTTTGAATGTTGTATGGCACTGGCTGCATTTCTAAGTTACTTTTTGTGAGTTCACTGATCGTACCTGAAACACAACTGCATACATTCCAAAGTGTAGTTTTAAATCAATTTAAGTAAATTTTTTTCTTTTTTATAAATTGAAGTCTCCCTTTTTTGAATATCAGATCTTATACAATAATAATTTTTTCAGTGACATTACTGGACGCGTATTATTTCATTTTGCAAGCTATTTGGATTATTTAAGTCTGCAACAGTGTGCTTCATCACAAATCCTCGCCTGAAAGCCTTTCATCTGGAAAAGTTTGGGCAGAATAGAAAGGAGTGCGTTCGCTTTTTAAAAACCTGACACTCTTTTTCATACTTCCAGTCAAGTGCATTATCACAAACACCTTTGAGAATTGAATTGTGCACCATTGTCCCCAATTATACTGGCTTTGCTATGTCCCTCTTTGACAGAAGACCCTTTTTGAGTGGGGCTGTTCAACAACACTTCAGACTTCTTCAGGCAGCAGGCAGTTTGTCTCGAGCGTCCGCCAGCTTTGACAAGCCAGATATTTGCACTGTTGGAGCAAATCTACTCTTCTACTTACAAAATCTTGTATAGATCCTGCCTTTTGTTGCTGTAACATGATCTCTTTTCCTCTATGCTTCCTGCCTTTAGTCCAAGTGAGGGAAATAGAGATCAAGCAAAGGGGTTAAACGGAATAGAGACCACAGGACGGCAGTAGACTAAAAGCTTCCTGTGGCAGAACAGAGTGTAAGCCAGACCTGGCAGACAGGCTGGCAGGGCAGATGTTTTAGGTGAGAGGCCCAGTAGATAGCATCGTGTGAATAATTCATCAGATTGGATTGACGATGTGATATATTAGGACACAGTACACAAGCCATCTTGTGGGCTCTTTCAGCACTTTTTGTGCAGCTCTAGTGGCTGCAGGTCTCTGATCCCCTCCTGCGTCTCTGCTTTCTTTCTGGCTGTTCGCCACCAGAGACTGGGCCGTCGAGTAGGCAGTTATAGATGCGCTGGCTCGAAGGTCTGGAGAGGCCTCCAGACATCTGGAGGGGATGAAACCGTTCAGCATGCAGGTGCAGTTTAAGCTCACAGGAACTAATGCTTGTTGATTCTCCAATATGACTTCTGCTACTATGGTCTGTGGGTCTCAGAGGTTTTGGTGACAGCAAATGCATCGATGCTTTTAAAGAAAATAGAAACAACCCAAACAAGTAACATTTCTCAGTAAGACACTCTGATTCAGTTATTATTGTATTTACTGAGTTTGCATTTGTTGTCGACACAGAGAAGCATCATCTGGTCAGAAATCTGGACTATTTGTCCACTTCTTCTAATGTTTAGCAGTAATACAAGCAAAACAAGTCTGTTTATTCTGTTTCTAGTCATGGATCGGTGACCTTACATCATACCGTTTATAAACAATGCGATGAATCACGTTCGGTCCTCATCTTGACGTCAGAGTCTAGCGTAACAAATCCTTGCGGGAATTAACTGAGCTGAGATGTTTGTTTACTTGAGACTTGACTGTTTTAAACCAGTAATTCACTTTATGCTGATTTTAGTACATTTACATGGAGCCTTGACTTTTATACACAAATAATGTCTTTTTTTAAAGTTTTGAAAAGGAAAAAGCTTTTATTCTCAATTTGCATGATCATTTTGCTTGTTGCTGGACCCAATCTTAGCTCTAAGTTATAAACGTAGGTGAAGATATCCGAGCAGACTCCCTACGTGCTTTGATATCACTGTGAGCAGGCCCAGCTTCCAAGTAACACCTCATTTCACCTGCATCGCTCCATGACATCAGCTCGCACTGACACGCATCCCATTCTGGAGGTGCCGTGTGGACATGTCAGGACTCTGATTGCACCTCATGCGTACTCTTGTGTGGGTTTTCATGACAAACAAAGGTGCCTGAACTTTCCTTTTCATGTTAAAAATGCAATTCTGATAACTTGTGAGAGCAATTTAGCTTTAGATTTTAGCAACCTGAGATGCAGTTTTATAAGATTGTTTGTCCTTTTAAATAATATTTTGCTTATCTAAAATGAAGTAATTTATAGTATCTGCACAATGATTACTAATCATGTGATATAGCATATTTGCCTGTATACCTGCAGCACCAAGCACACTGAGCTCTGTCATCTGATAGCTCGCTAATCCCCTTATTATGCTTGTCTGGTTAAATAGAACAGTCAGTCAGCCTTTTAATCATCCAGCCCAGCAATCAATGTGGGGCCAGTAATTTTTCTGCGTATGGGACTGAGTACTGTTTGATTTAAAGGGGAAATACAGGAGGCACATGGGAATGATTTGAAGAACAAACAAGTACACTTTGACCTTAACTGAACAATGCTATCTGGACAAATTTGCCCATGAGCGACTGCATTAGCGTCACCTATTAGCTGCTACTCCTGAGTGACAAGAGTTCATCTGCTTCGTATGGTTTACCAGATACGCTGCCCCCATAGGTCATATTTGGTCGTCTGGGATATTGGATGTCAATGATTGGAATTTACCCCAAATATCAGCGTGCTAAAGGATTCGTAGGATGGCTCAGATGACTGGGATACCAGGCTTAAGTGACTGCTGAAGACTTGGAGTGAGGAATGTGCAGCTATCTATTGATCTTTACTAAGTGAGGTCACCTCGTGTGGGGGGCAGCTGCCCCACTCTCAGACCTCACATAAAGGAAGCTGACTGCCCACACAAAGATATTTTAATGTGGTTGATATGCTAAATAAAGAGGTTAAATATTAAGGATTTCACTTGTGAAAGATATCAACTTAAAGTTTTAAATCCGGTGAAACAACTGCCGGGGCACTTTACAAATTTGGTGCCTGAGGATCTTTTGTGAACTCATCTTACATGAACTTGATTTAGAGAGCGACAGACTTGATGTTGTGAACAGACTCCCAGTTCCCCATGTCCCTATTGCATGTAATATGTATCCCACGAAAAGGTGCTGTGTGACGACAAAGAAACCACATTTAAATATGATGCAAATGTAGAAAAACCACAGATGTTATTATTTGTGACACTGATTATGGAAATAGAAATTTGACATTTCTTTTTTATAGCCTTTGCGCTCCGCAATATTTATATGAAACTTTGCATAAAAATGAGTCTCACTAGCACTTTTTAAATCAAGTTGTACAGCAGATGATTGTGGACTGAACATGAACTTGAGCCGACACACTGCTCTCCAAGTTGAAAGTGAAGCTTTTTTTTGTTTAGGTTTAAAAAAAGCCAACAATATGAAAGTCTTTTATTTTGTGTAATCATGCGCTGAAATCCATCCGTTTGGCTACACATACCTGGGTTTCACAGTGGTGATGGATGTTCTATCTGTGCATGCATGACTTTTTTTCCTGCAGTTGTTGTGTTTGCCCGATAATGGACTGATATAGAATATCCATCAATCTTCTACACCACTCTTCAGGTCACTTTGCAAAAGGCAGGCTAGACCCTGGACAATCTACCCTCTGGTTAAAGGTTTCTGGGTTTCAAGAAGCTCAAACTTCCTCATCTTCTGCACTACTCCCAAGATCACAGATTATTGTGTCTTTAGGAGATCATTATCAGAGCTGAAATGATTACTTCATGAATCTGTTATTTGATATCAAGATAGATGATCATATCTTGCCACATCATTTGCAAATTTTAAGCCCTCCGCATTATGGAAATCGCTGAATGTGCTTGAGACCTTTGAATCATGGTTTGAGTTACGCTTTATAGACTCAAAACTCTTGAGTCCTGTTGAAGGCCGGTCTGCGGGCATGTGGAGAAGTGGTCACTTTGAGCCTTTTATCGGTCTCACACAGTGATGGATGTGTGCGGCTCTCTGCCCAGTGGCCTATAGCCTGAGCTTCTGTTTAAGCCTCTAAGCTACTGGAATGCGTGCAGCTTCTTGCTGCGGACATCAAGGGGGAACAGCTACGCCGCTTTGTCTGCCGTTTCATGGATGCCACACCAGCCTAATCAATTTCAGAGAGAATAACTACTTCACTGCGCTGTTGCTGATTGAATGGCACTTGAATATTGCATGGACATGCAGCACATTATTTCTTTGAATTGTCAACAAGAGATTATCTTGTTAAGTGAAGGTTGTTTAATGTTGTCGGTTGATATAGATGTGAATTTCCTAAATCTTCATTAAAAAGAAAATCATTAAATTAGGAAGGTAGTCCTAGTTTTTATTGAGCTTTTAAAGTGTTACTATGACCATTTCTGTAACAAGACGTGTTTATGGTTGGAAAGAGTGACAAGCCGGCTTTCATACAGAGGTGTGAGATGAACTCATTCAATAGTTTGGATAATGGCACATATTTTCAGGTGTTGTGAGGTGTCGATTGTGTTGCGATGCAGTTGAATGAATGAAAATTACATAAAAAGTTACAGTTCAGTCTGTTTTTTTCCCCAAATTAACAAGATTGCTTTTATTTTCTCAGTGAAGCAGGCCACAAAAAACTGCACGAGGATCCAGTATTTTCAACAAGTGGCTGAATTTCTCTCGTATCAACAAGTAAATGCATGTTAATACCTGATCCACAGTGATTGTCTTTATGTGCTGATGCGATACACATTTGTACAAAGAGTTGGGATTAGCAATTGATTAAGAGAAGTATTATGTGGTTCCCTTTGTTTAGACAGGTGGACTTCCACAGTGTGAAGCAGGTGTGGGTTTTAGGTTGATGGTTTCTATAGATAATTACTGAACGTGACACCTTCTGTTCAGGGTGTGTGGGTGTCACTGAATACATCCCGCAGCTCGATCTTAAACACTGATTCATGGCATTATGATATTTACAGTAATTTCACTGAAACATTTTAATATTTGTTTTCAAATGAGACATATTTTATGAGTTGCGTATCACAGACTTGTAAAGGCAAACAAGCGCAATGGACATGCAGCGCCTGGTGTCAATGCCAGTTAACACGCAGACTTTATCAGGGTTGATATTGCACTTCTGAAAAACGCAGAGAAAAAAAAAAGAAAAACAACCTGTCTTGCAAACAAGTGGAGACATTTTCAATGGGACTGAGTGTTTCAACAGGCCTGACCTACTTACAGCAGCCAGGGCTGAAACGTTCCTCACCTGTGTCTGGCAGCAGCCAGGAAACGTCATAAAAACACAGACCTTCAATGTCTCAAACAGTGCACTGAGTTTCATAAACCTGCAGTTTCGTTTATTATTTTTTTATTTCTCTCATAAAATAGTCATTGACAAGCTTGTTTCCTCTACTCGGATCGTTGATACAGACTCTCGCGTTACCTCTGAGCAGATGACTCTGACATAAAGTCCGGCAGAGTTTTCAGCTGCAGCTCCAAAAAAAAATCTAAATTTGACCTGCATCCAATTTCAGCTTCTCAGACGTCAACAAATGCCACAGCACTTTGATTCCTTTCTTCAAATGCACTTCTGAGGGGATTAGCAGGATAAACGCAGATGCCTCAAAGTAGGCCTTTTAATACAACAAGTTGCAACAACTACAGCAACAACACAAAGCTCCAGTTGTAACTAAATCCTCATTATCATTGAAATGTTGGTTTATTTCCAAGTTGGTCTATGAGTACATAGATGGTGGAGAATAAAAAACGTTTACAGCAAACTTGGGTGTATTCGTTTGGTGGGGATATTTATTAAATAAACCGCAAACATTTCTTGCATATAACTAGTTGTAAAAACAAATGAGTAGTGAATAGAAGCAATGTTCTGATATTCTGAGTGGTGTTGCACCAAACGCCAGGATACAATATATTATGTCGCACCAAAAACTTTGTTGATTTGGTAAACTTGGAAAGTGATGGGACAAGGTAACAGTGTTTGCCTCTGACAAAAATTAGATGCCTGCTGAAGACTGTCAACTAATGTTGCATTATAATGAAACCAAACACTGACTAACATGAAGGTTTACCCTTTTGGAGAAAGACTAAACAGTAAAGTTGAAAAGATATAAGCCATTTCAGCAAGATGAACAGCATCGAGGCTCATTCCTAAAAGTGGATCAGTGGTGGAGAGGTTGAGAAAAATACAAACTTTTGGCAATTTCATCTATGTTTGAATGTGGATTTTGTAACTCAAATCTTGATGAGGAAATTAAGAGTTTGATGTGGAGAGCAACTGGAGAAAAAGGTTTTTTTCAGTGCTGTCAGTTGTCCTTGCCCCTCCCAGTTTTAATGCACTTTCCTGTCTATTGTGGAACCCCTGCTGCTCTTCTTTCACCCACTTTAGCGTTGATAGTGATAGCAGGCCTGGCGACAGACCCGGCTCCACTACTTTACATTTCATCAGCAAGCCGCTTCTGCTGGCTCCACATCTGTTATGGAAATTTGTGCGAAGGGGAAATGGAATGAAATGGAATATTTTCACGTCTGAGACACGGTTGATTTAACCACTTGTATGGGTTTCAAAGACAGGACATCACAAAGGTGATGAAATACACTCATCCACTTTCACAGTCATATTTTCCATTAATCTATCAATACGCTCTTAATTCCTGATGGCTTCAAATTTGGGATGTTTTAGGATTATGTGCACTTTTTGATAAAACTCACTATTCCTGACCGAGTGTCACGAGCCCCAAAGGAGAAGCAGGCTTGATGAATTTAACTCCCTTGAACCTTTAGTTCAAAATGTCCCATATCTCTGTTCAATAGTTTAATAAGATTTTAATTAGGCAATTAAAAGTCTTTGGAATAGCATATGGTCATAATTACTGTTGTATGGTTCACTCAGGGATGAATGAGCCATTAATTATTCCTAGCTGGATCTGGGGATAGGACTTTAAAATGGGTTGAGCAGGAAGTTGTGGGTGTTTCTTTAAACAACGGAGTTACTTAATCAGAAACACAGACTTCTGAATTCATGTTACATGGACAAACTGGAATCGGGTGCGCCACTGGATAGGTAATTGGCAACGTGTCTTTCATTCTTTGCAAGTCGTCAGTTTTTTCAAATGACTGTATTTCACCACAGAATGTGCTTCTCACTGACCACGAGCATTATAAACTATCTTCACCTCTCAAACGCTCTTGAAAAGTTCATCATTCAGGACAATCCCACTTCCTTTCCTGTACACACAGTACATTGACCTTCCTCCTCCTCATCCTGTCAGCCAGCTGTCTCATTTTACCATTCATAGTACTAATGTTCAGTGTTCTTCTCCTCCTGACTCACCACCCCCCCCCCCCCCCCCCCCCCCCTCCCCCCCCCCCCCCCTCCCCCCCCCCCACCGCCAACAGTAGCACATTTTCCACCAGCTAATAGCACCAGTGGCATTTGTTGTTAAACAGGGCATGGATTTCAGACGATAATGAAACATAGAGATGAACCATATATTCACTTCACAAGGATTAAGACTGATCCTATGTGTGGCTGTTATTGAGTTTCAGAAACCTGCAATGGATTTGTAGCGACTGGACTGGGAAGTGTCTGCTTACATATGCAGACATTTCATAACAAAGCTGCTTTTGAAACTAATCATACAGACACAAACTGCTTTCTGTAATGTGTCTCATTTCATGATCCAGCATTATTTGAACGAAAATATGGTCGATGATGACGTAAATACATGATATTCAAAGACAAAGTTAACAATAAGCAAAAGCCAAATAACTCAGTCATTGAATGAGAAACTGTGTTTGTAGTTTTACAACCAAACAGGTTGATAATAGTGCACCATTTATTGGTGAAGAATTAACAGTCATGTCAACTTCAGACTGTAGTGGAGATGGTCTTGATTAAATGTTTGGAATCAGATAACATATACAGATCATGAGAAATATCAATATTGATGTACTGTATTTGTATAAGTTTTGGCGTGCACGAACACTAACGGCAGTCAGTCACGAAACTTAATCTCGACACACACACACACACACACACACACACACACACACACACACACACACACACACACACACACACACACACACACACACACACTTTTTTTTCCATATCTCCCAACTCTGCTCCGAAGTTCTGGGATTGTTTTGGGTTATGAGTCATTGTGTGCTATTTGAGCTTCCTGGTGGAAACTTTGTCATGTCTTACTCACAGACAGGTATATCTGGGCATGCTGTTGCACAATAATGTGCAGGGGCAGTAGCACCAGTGCAGTTAGTGTGTCAGCGGTGCACACCCACACAGTTTGCCCAGTGAAATCAACCACTCTGCCCATATGTGCGGGCGCGCTCCTTCATTAAAGCCTCCCTTGACAGATGATATCCTCCACATCCCACATCTGCTCCTTCACACATCTGAGAGTCCTTCAGCTGCACAGAGGTGCAGGGGGGGCACCAAGAGCAGGCTCTGATCACAGGCTGAAGGCCACATGTGACCTGGGCTATCAGAACAGTGTGACGTAAGTCTCCAACGTGCCCATGTGTACAGGTGGCTTCTTGACATGACAGACCCGCCAAAAGGTCGTATTTTTCAGTCAACACTTTTCCAGTCAACAGGCTGTGTGAGGAATCCAGGGAGCCTTGACCCCTCCTACTCTACTCAAATAACAAATGTTAACAGGGATGCCACCTGTTTCTGCTGTGTGTGCTCTGCTGCTATTTATAATACTCAAAGTCTCATAAGTGGACCTGTCATTGGGCCGACTTTGACACACAATGATATATACTGATAGTTTCACTGTATCCAAGAGGCTTTATTACAGGAAATTACTGGCAATGACTGCTGGGAATTTCCCTGTTTGGTTAAATATAAAACGTATTTCCTCTTTTGTGACATATTGTACTGTGAAGGGCTTTGACAGCAATGAACAAAAACCAGTTTAGGTGCCATACATTTATTAAAAAAAAAAAAAAAAAAGTTAGAATGTAAAATCTACTTTAACAATAAAGCTTCACATTGACAGATTTGCAAATTTGAGGTTTTTTTAATTTTTTTTTTATTATTCTTATCACATCCACAGTGTAAATGAATCAGTCCTTCTCTTTTGACAAGTTCACACTCTATTCCTAGCAGAACTTCTCACTGCTTGATTTTACAGTCTCTTCCCTTTCCTGGTTAATTATTTTCACTGCTGAAACTGTCAGGACTGTTGCTTTTTCTAATAGACATGATGTGAATGTGAGCTGAACTCTGTGCATCATTACTGCAGCAGTTTTAACTGTGGAAACCCCCACACTTAATAGCAGTATGATGAGAGGGAAAAAAAAGAAAACTACTGAACTGTTTTCCATTCATATGAAAAAAATTGTTTCATGAATGAACAGGACACATTTCACCCCCAAATTAATATTTGTGCATTTTTTTAAAGTTCAACTTGTGTGGAGCAACACAATATTAAAAGAAACTTTTTCAGAATACTTTAGAAAGAAATAATTAAGAAGTCCAATGCACACTGCATTGATAATTACATTAACAAGACATTGGAATTGGAAAACTCTTTTGTTTTGTATTGGATGATTATAGAAATAATTTGCTAATCGAAAGTATTATGTCAAGATTTATAAAAGTGATGGAGCAAATATAGGAAGCAAACCTTTAAGGGGATTTAAGAGATCAGAGAGGGATGGATGGGAGAGTATCATCCATGGCCAAGGCACACTGTCACATCTGTGTAGAAAGTCAAAGGGATGATTCAGTTTATGCATGATGCAGGAGAGAGCAGTGAAGTGAAGGGTTGCATATAGATTTCTGTGCTGTCAGAGGGGCCCTTGTTCTTGTACTCAGACCGAGTCAAACTCCCGCTACGTACCTCGGTCTGATTCATGAGGGCTTCATTTTTCCAACTGTCACACAAAGTCGGGATTAATGTTCCTGCCACCTCTTGCTGGACGAGTTTGCGTCTCCCCGTGAATTGTCTCACATAAAGGACGCTAATGATGTTTGTGGTCGCCGCCTTTGTCTCACGTCACTGCTGACAAGAGGCTGTTTCCAAAAACTTCAGGCACCGACTGAGCCCAGGCTTTCAAAGGCAGACGCTTTTCATAACTTTGTCTGCTTTTGTCATCAGGATCATAAGAGTCAATGTCCCGCCGCTGTAGGTCCAGATTCTTTAGTATCCAGGATTTTTTGATCATTTTCTCTTCAGCGCTTTCTCTCTTGTGAAATCTTGTGAAATCTATCTTGTGAAATAGTGAAAAATGAAAATGAAGCTTTGAGGGAAAAGAACCAATTTGTCATTTTCGCAATCTTGAATATGCCACCCTTTTAGGTGTATCATGGATTGAGCGTGAACATTTGCTTGCCTGTCAAAATGAGATTTGCACACATCAAACTATGTAATAAGACACTTTGGTAAAACATATTTCTTTTATTATGTCTACTTTTGTATGTTAGTGAGAGTTGGCATATTCTTCACCTTTCTTTTAATATTTGGTCAGCGAGTACAGAGTGGGCCCACGGCTTTTCTTCGATGCAACTTGGAAGAGCTCCAAGAAATAATGTTCCATACCACTGGCATAAACAATACATATCCACATAACACCTCATAATCTGTGTTTTATTGTCCTGAGAATATTTGCAAGTTTGTCAAATCTGTTACCTCTACGTCAATATTTCCAATTTTTTTTTAAAAATCGACAAATTCTGTGGTCAAAAGTTGAAATAATTTAAATGAGCAAATTCAGCATAATCATCTGTGTTTCATCCTCTGCTACGAAACCAAAGGCTTTGTCTGCTACACAATACATTGTAGCCGAACGTTTGGAGCAACAACACTCAAGAACATTACCGCCACTTGCGCCATATTTCTATATACAACTAAACTACAGGACAAGTTTATACTTGAATAAATATTGTTGATTAAAGAATAAACACAACTGCTTTATAAACAGTCTTCATTCTTTGATATTCACCTACTTGTGGGATTTGTTTTCCCTCAGCTTGTCAAAAATAGGTTTTCACGTGTCAAAGGTGACCAAGATACATTGTTTTTTATTATTTATTCATTATTTATTTATTTATTGTAAGTCTCCTGGTGTCATATGTGGGTGAGAGAAGGTGGGTCCATCTTTGGGTTTACTGTAACATTTTGTTGAGTCAGCGATTGGAGAAGCCATTCACAGCCTTTCTTAGTGGCGTTTCGGGGGGGCGGCGTCTGTGTTCTCGTGCAAGACCACGGCTGTAGAAAAAGCCATCATAGTGACTTCTTTTCTGGCATTTATCACAGGCTTCCTTCCTGGCTCAGATTTTGAGACGTCTGTGTTTTGTAGGAAGCGTCAGACTGCTTATTGACTAAGAGTCAAGATCCCCTTGATAGAGACCAGGAATAGCTTTACTTGCTACGTTTTGCTATTGATCGCCATACCTCACATGAAACCAAATCTCCCGTTGGTTGAATTTAACAAGGATATCCTTGTGGCAGCTGTAGAGGAGTATCCGCAGTAACTGGGACGTGTCTGCTAAGTTTCTTTCCATGTCAAACTATATTCACTTTATTAGCATCCCTGAATTTCCCAATTTCTTTTGCATTAGTCATGCTTTGTCAAAAAATGTTGGCATATTAGATGAATTAGACTGACAGTGTCAACTCTTGAATAAGAGTAATAAATGAAAGTTTAATGTAATGATCTGGATTGAAGTGAACAGCACAGGTTACGCACAGGTTTGAACATTATTGGACTTGGGGTTTTATCCCCATAAAATTGTCATTGCACACAAGAGCATGCGAAAGTAAAGTCTCCTATGACCTGTGGGAATCAAAGTCTTTCCGTGCAATAGGTTTTAATATGCCTTTCTTTCTACTGAGTAATGAAACTGAAGTCAATCCAATGAAGAAGAAGCTTCTTGTTATTCTCTGTAGTATGATCTCTTATCCGAGTGCCACACCTTTTCATTGTCTTGAAGGTTTAGCAAGGATTTCCAAGAAATCTGTGCTTTCTTTTCTTTCCAGGGCAGTGCACAATGGAGCAGGTATGTGCTGTTCAGAGAGGGAGATTATGGATCTGGGAGTTTGTTTTTGTCTGACACTATCGCGATAACCTGACTGGAGAATTGTGCAGAGTCACACATGTACTGAAGTGCAGACACTGTGTAGTATTTTGTTAGTGATCACTGCAGCTTATACAGATGAACAGAAACTCAATGTGCTGTAACAACATGTGGTTATGAGAATCACTATTAGAGAAATTACACTGCCCCGTGGCAGAGTCTCTCAATCAGAGTCTGGTTTTCATTGTGGTACTATAGATACAGACTGGTGCTGAACCATTAATCCAAAGGAAATACATTTTGATGTTATAGTTTCAAACCTCTCATAGTGTTTTTCACTCACAGAAAAATATCAACAATTTTGATCAAATAGGCAATCATTTTTCTTTATGCATAGTTGACCGATCTGAGTTTCTTAATAAAATACACTCAACCGAAATCTTGTTCTTTTGTCTTCATAGATCGCAGCTGAGACTTCGTGGTGTGGTGCACGTATGGAGGCTCATCAGAGGAGGCTTTCTGTTGTACTCTGAGGTCAAAGGCCGTCATTCCAAACCAGCATCATCGTCTGCTGCGACGGCAGAGTGTCCTGCCTTCACAAGAGTGCAAAGGCCTCGCATTCAAGGAGCCTGGAGCTGCACTACAATAGTGTGAGAGAAAGAGGGAATGAAAATAAACACGGGTTAAAAAGACACTCTTCATGAATTCCCCGAAAACCTGAAAGGCAAATACTGTGAGTTGGCTGGCAGTCCTGGGCAGGCATGTGGACAATGAGTATGGCTTGGCTCTGTCTATCAGCCTACACTGTCCTTCTTGTTGGGTGCTTTCTAACAGCTGCCATGGAAAATGATGTCACTCCACGCCTCACCTTCTCCTACAGTAAGTTTAACAACTTCTTGAGCATCAATTGCAGTCACCATGACATTGATATTGCACTGCTGCAGTACAAGAGGATCATTTTTGGGTAAGATGTCTTGCAGTGTTTTAATGCAATTCACTCTTCCCGTCATAGGTATTAATGTAGTGTTTGAAAATACCTGCTAAAAAGTAATCTATTACAGTGAAGCAACTATTAATGTGATCACTGATTACTACTATAAAATCATTAATGGATTTACAATTTTCATGAACACGTCAATTGTTGATTTTGTCACACATGAAAACAGGTGCAGAGCTAATGTTCCTCTCTGTACTGTTGTTAGATTTAGTTATCCAAAGCTTTGGTCACCACAGTATCACTGATAGATTTGAGGCTCTAAAGATTTTATTGCATATGTTTGTAATACTGTACTGATTTCTGCATGATTGTTGAAAATTGCATCCCTCGAGCACACATAACAGAGCCTAGTAAAATAATTGTGTGGAACCCAAACTGACTTACAACTAATTGATGTAACTTCAGCTGAGCTTAATGAGTGAATACATTGGACTGAACTAAACTGTGTTTACAGCTCAGTCAGTGTGAAACAGCAACACTTCAAAAACACATACGCACAATAAAAAAATCTAAATTGAGTGAAAGAGAAGTAACACACGCATTACTCAAATGGCTACATACTTTTAATTCTTAGTTACTAGTGAAGTAACTTGTTCAAAGAAGAAACAACTTATTGTAATCAAGTACAAAGATATTTTTTTACAAAACTACCAGGCCATTATTACTCAGTAAGGAAGCGACGGGCTTCATACTTCTGTTAAGAGGTTCCAAACTCACACTTTTTTTTTTATTGTGTGCACCTTTTAGATGTATTGAGTATTCATCTCTTCATATAAGGGTCTAACATCATGTTTTATATAGATCCTTCAGTCATACCGTCTCACAATACCATTAACAAATAAAGAATCATACACAGGATTTGCTTAACACACTGTGTCTTTGTTTAGCGCATATTAACTTCGATTCTGTTACTGTCGTTGTTTCAGTATTGTTAGTTTGGAATAACTGTTACCAAATGTGGCCACTCTGACAATAGAGGGTTCATCAGATCTATCGGCAGAATGGCAGAACGTCCAGTAAAGGTCAGAAAGAACAGCAATACAAGTTATGAGCAGTTTAGATACTTTGTTTTCTCTTTCTGCTGCGCATGACTTGTATGATTAACAATCAACAGAAACAGCTGTTTTTGTTTTTCATCTACCCATCTGAAGTCTGGGGGTCCATATTTGTGACAGTGTCTGGATTTTTGAGCTCTCACATTCTGCTGATCATTCCCTATGCTGTCTCTGTTCATTAACTACGTCCCAAAATCAATACACTTCATGTGTGTTCATTGTGAGAGCTAAAAGGATTCAGGTGGGAGAAGTGGCCTTTGTCTCTTTGGTTTAAATTCCATGTAAATCCACACGGAGAATGGGCGCTGCTCTGTCAGGATGCCTCTGTTGAGCACCTGCAGGTCAGACATAATTACAAAATTAACAGACCTATTGTGTTGTGACTTACTGATGGCAGTCAGACATAGTCTCACTGCACAGCTGAGTTATTGCTCTTAAATAGTTTGTTTTTGTAAAGCGTGTGTTTGCTTGGTAAATTATTTGGGTTTGCGAAAGAGTAAATGTCCCTGTTTTAGCCCTTGAATATGTCAGAGATACAGGTGGACTCACCTATTGTGCAGTTTAGTTTGGAGTATTAATCCCTTTGCTCTCGTCATAGAGGGTGTCGTAGCCACTCGTACCGAGCAGAGTTGAGATCTGCACTGATGTAATTATGCAAATTATATGTGCACTTAAGATGACAAGTTTGATTTAAACATTAATTTTACCCTGGCAGCTCCCTACGGAATTCAACAAGATGATGCATGATGGGATCGGTGAAGGTCCTTGAACTTCAGTTAGTCACTAATACTCATTAAAGAGAAGACTGTCTTGATGGATCTTTGTTAGTGATCTATTATAGACGTTGATTCAGTTTCCAGCATTGGGGCTGATTTTGAGCCAGGCAAGCTTTTATAAGAGGATCCTTGTTGCTTGTCTGAGCTTGTGCCTTTCCACTTCTATAGCAACAGGTAATCTTTCTCAACTCTCAGCCTCAGCAAAGCCCTCAACTCAGCCCTGGCAGAGCATTTCATAACAACGCACACCATCAATCACCCACTGAAAAGACGCTTTCACTCTTTTCCCCGTTCCGATGAAAGATTGGCTTTTAGGGTGTGTAGCCAATGTTAAACAACACCACAAAACCCACATGTCAAAGGTTTGCCGTGTATATTTCATTATATATTCCATGTATTCCCTACATCTAAAGCTATTAAAGGTAGGACATCTTTTCCAGCTCGTCTGTTTTAGTAATATTATTGGAGCTCAGCATACTTATCCCTCGTCATTAGCTTTTATGTTGCCATAACTTTGACCACATTGATAAGGTTTCACCTTTTGGTGGCGGGTCATGCAGGAAATGACACAGCTTTAACAACAGAGGTAGTTACAATCCCCCATAAAACTTAACAAGGAGCCATTTTATCAGCTCCCTCTGACATATCTTGAAGTGGTTCACAGCTTAGACATACTTGTAATTCAGTCGCAGGCTTATGTAGCAAGACCCAGTAAGAATATCTTTGCAGACCCATTTTTTAGGCTTTAGATTGTGACACAAGGGAAAGAACAAGCTTGAGCCAGCTCAGGAGGGTTAACACGTCCTGCTGATAGTCATTGACTTGCTATGGTAATGTCAGTTCTGCTACAGTGACATTTTCCAGGCTCCTGCAGAAAGGCTTTGTCACATTGTGTTTACAGTATCAAAGCAGAATGCAGAGCTGCAGGCCTGTGGGACCTGAACTTTATACGGCAGAAACTGCCTGGTCTTTTCATGGTTTCTGGTCGTTGTTGTCCCCTCTGGATGCCGGTTAGCTTGACAGCTTGCATGCTTGAACCTCGGCGGTGTAGGCAGACCACAGGCCTGCATGGCTGATCCTCATCCGGTTATATTTTCAGAGACCAGCTTCCCCTCCTCTTCCCTCTTGTGCTCTCTCTCTCTCTCTCTCTCTCTCTCTCTCTCTCTCTCTCTCTCTCTCTCTGTCCCTTGGTCCCCGCCTCTGCCTTAATGAAGAGGGTAATCTGCCATGAATAATGAATGGGGATTTGTATGTGTTATGGTGTGAACACTTGTCTGGTTCTCATTATGCGCCTATCAGTACGGATCATGGGTTCAGGGAGTAAAGCCTGCATCTGCTTTTCTCTCCACTTTTGTTCCAGGGTTTAATGCAAACCATGCTTGAATGGCTTAGTGTTTTGGAAGACTATTTAAAGACACACCTATAAGCCGTTTAGTTTGCCCGCCTTTTCCCCTGGATGTGTGCAGCCCTCTGTCACACATCGTGCGACAGTCGTGCTTTCATTTTGTTGAGGGGGTCATGCCCGCAGTCGCCCCGGGAATGAAGCAGTTTTAATTATTTATAAGCTGTCATGTCTGGACCAGATGAATCAGCCACTCTTGAGTAATTCAAAATGACAGTGGTGTCAAGTGAGATAACAGCTTTTCAATACTGTGTTGATACCACATAGCTGAACAGCACTTTTACATGATATGAATGCTTAAATACACTCCATCATGTCACTTGTTAAGGATTTTTTCATTTCTGGAAATTCAGAGTCACTGTTGAAAAGATGCTGCACAGTAAAGACTTTGATTGTGACTTTATTCAGTTGTAATTGAATTAACAACTGTATAATTTCCGAGCAGAAGAAGAGTGATGAGTCATTTCTGTTCTCTAGTATGCAATCTCCACTGATGTATCAGCATGAAAATAATAATTTTCTTAAACGTTAAGGTACATAATTAGAAAAAAAAACAGAAAAAATATTATGTTTATTCCCTGTAAATATTACTCATTGTTATACTTTTTGCTTACTCATTAACAGTCAATGTTAACTTGTAGGCTGTGTTTGAACGGTATTGATTTTCTGACATGAAAAATGCTAATGCAATTCATTGGCTGAAAAATAACTTCAGCGCACGCAAACTTTAGCACAAAGGTAGAAATTGACCCAAGGTTATCTAAGTTAAGAATGTCAGACTTCCCAATAGAACAGTATTCATCGGCAATAAAAACTGTAAAACTCTTTTAATGGTGGTAGATGTTATCATAAAACATTTTTTCTACAGTTAATTAAATTATAAAAATGTGTTTTGATGAAAAGAATATTAGTTTTACTGTCTACATATTTCTTCTTTTTCTTCTTCTTCTTCTTCTTCTTTTTTTTTTTAATTGATTTTCAATCAATAAAAACAGACCAAATAAGTTGCTTAACCATTAAGGCTCAAATATTCTTCCTCTCAACATGTAGATTGCTATGTGTGTTTCAAACACTGTCATGTGTCTCTTACGTTGGCGTGGTTGTTCATCAATCCATGCAGTGGGGAGTGAATCTTGTTGGTTTCATGTGGGACGACCTTTCACATCCAAACATCGATGAAACAGGTTCAAATTGTTGAAATAGGACATTTGTTTGAAGGATTTAAATTTTGTCTTGGGGGGGATAATTTGTTGCCTTTTGTTTTGAACTTTGCAAGTGAAGACATTTATAAGTTGTCCACACAAGTCATCTGAATTGCTTCTTTGTGCTGATGTCTTAGTGAGCTCATGAGCGAGATTTACTTGTATCGACACATTCACACAGTCTTTCTTGGATGTGGTCGTCTTTTCTGTTGTCTTCCACATTATGTTGATGTCTTTGGTCCTTTCACTGGTCGTACATGAGCTATATTTACACAACACTGCCCCATGGTCATCGGTGGTATTACTCCATTTGCCGCCCATCAGAAAGATCCCTGGAATCATGCCAAATTGCATATGCAATGAATGCAGAAGACCGAAAGACGGCTCCAGTTATATTGTCTGTGTATTCAACGTAGGGCATGTTTGAGCCATTACCAAAACCTCAAAGGGACAAGAGGCTGAAGCTGCTTGATTCATGAATTTTCAGGGTCTTGTGAGGGCAGGGATCTCGCAACCTGGACAGGTCAGAGTGCTCCTGTACACTGAGACCTGGCCAGGACCCCATGTGCAGCTTTTTTGTTTTATCCTCCAGAGGTGTTCACACCAGAAGGAAGGGTTATATTGAGTTCTTGATGAGCCTGCAGCTGGTTTTCATTATTCTGGTTAATCCTGGGTCAGCTTTACCAGCAATGTTGACAGCACCCGGCCTTATCGACATTTTTCATGAGAAAAGGATGCTTTAGGGTGAAAAGGTGGCCGCGCTTTCATAAATGATGGCTTTAATAAATGAGGAACAGATTGTTGTATGTAAATGTTAACAGATTCATTATGTTGCCACCACTTCACTATCCCACCACATAAATTGCTCCACCGGTGCTTTTTTTTTATTGCCCATCCTGCTGTGTGCACATCCAATGCACATATTTTAATCGCTGCTCTTTCCTCAGCATTCACAGTACTTGCAGTGTTCACAATATAACTCTCTCGCCTCTTCTTCCTGAAGTCATGTCCAAAATTACCACCTATCTCAGAATCAGGATGGTGCAGCGCACACAATATCCTGCTAACAAGATGCAGCCCCACAATTTACCAACACAAACAGCAGGCTCACAGCTTGCCTAATGAATCTCCTGGTGACTTGACCCTCTTGGCCTGTTGTCTTAATGCACTCCAGATGCTTCTGTCTCCGTCCTTCAGCCTCCCAGGTTTGCTCTCCCACACAATTACCCATTCAGCGGTAGCTCCTAATAGCCAGTTTAAAATTACTTGGGAGAATTTAGTTAGTGCTCCTGTGTGGGCTGTTTTCCATCTTGATGTCACCAGACAATACCACAGTAGTGGGAATTCTGGCATTGCCCTGACACTGACCCAGTGGGAATCCTGTTGGGGCTGCGGCTCCCTGTTGCACCAGTCATTGCTTCCCTCTCACTCGAGAGTCTTAATTACTTCTCTGAAAGCAATTGGATTTTACAAGAGTTCAGCTGTTCCATCCCAAGCAAAGTCCTTGAACAAGTACAGTTGGTAGATGAAGACAATGGGAAGAGATTTATCCCCAATGTCCCCCTGGACTGCTTCTGATCATCTTTCTTCCTTTCTCATGAATGTCATTTCTGTCATCTTATTTTCACAGGATTATGCTACTGTAAAGGTATCCCCACTCATCTCTCAGTCCTCAGTGTCTTTATAAAATAACCTAAATAAATTGCATCACAGTTTCCCAACTGTGACACTGAGGATTTATTTTTCTTGCTCTTCCTGTGGTGCTCTCACTGGACACCATATATCTATATGAAGGGTAAGGATGTATTAGAAAGAAATAGGTATTGTCTTTAGTGATGAAGACGCCAAATCCCTCTGGCTGTCAGTGAGATGTGGAATAATGTTTGCAAGAATATGAATATCTGAATAAATTTACCATATTTTCTATAAGAAAGAACTCAATGTATGATAGCTCAGTTGCTAGACCAGATCACTAATTCAATCTGTTTAAGCTCTTAGTCAAAATACTGAACTTTTTAAAATCCTGCTGGCTCTTGTGGTGGAGTTTACATGTTTTCCTTTTACATTCATGTTACCTTAACTTTATCACGCAATTCAAAGACATGATTGTTGACTGATTTGGTGAGTTGCTTATTGTTTGAAAAAGTCCCGAAAATCTTTTTTTCCTGAGTTGATCCCATGATAAACAGGCATTAGCTCTGGTACGTTAGTATCTTTGACTAAATTAAACGATCCATCTCAGTTCATTGTGTTAAGTGTGTCTTGTGAGCATTCAACCCTGTTTGCAATGTAACTCTTGCCCCCATAAGATGATCTTGCAAGCATTCTTGTCACACTCTCTCATACACGAGTATATAGGTCGTCTGTATGGTCAGAAGACTGGAAACGGGTCATCTGATTTCCCTGCATAGATGATCTATAATGAGCATCCTTTGCTTGCACTTGTAGACAACAAAGAGACACAGCTTTTTCTCTTTGTGTTAACTCTGAACAGGATGAAATGATAATCTTATAAACAGCCAAGCAACCAAGGCAGGTGCTTTTTGTACACACTTAGTACAGGAGTCCAGTTTTAGGTAGAAATCTGATGCTGGGGGAGGTTTTTCCAGATTTTATGCGTACTTTAACACTCACATGCAGTCTGTCTTAGTTTCTATCAATGTTTTGTTGTAGTTCTGCAGAAAGCAAATAGGAGTGGGTGCTTTAAATGAGGTATACAATCGCCCGATCTCCTGAACATACAGCTGTGAGAGCTGATAACGGCTGCCTCCTCTTAAGGGAGGGCACTGGCTGAATCAGCCTGTTACATGTGGCCTACAAAAGAGGCCTTTAAGATTTTCTGTCACTGAAGAAATTACTCCACAATCCCTCTCCAGAGGGGATGTTCCACAATTTTAATGATTCTTCCACTTTTTTTGGTCATACACCAATCATGGAATCTGCTCCAAAGTTGTGGCGGGATTCCTTTAAGCCCGGTATAATTAATTTCTACTCTAAATAGATTAGCAAGTCAGTCTCTGGGAGTATTTCAGTCCATTTAGCAGTGTCATTTGCAGAAATGACTTTTAATTACATAATAATGGCAATGATCTCATATTGCTTGCAGCTGTCAGAGGTTGAACTGCTGCTGTTCATGCGCTAGTAGAAGAGGCCACGCATGAAGTGCTCCAACCACACAAAGCTGCTCTTTTAAACTCCAAGGTTCAGAGGTCAGGTGTCAATGACATGGTGAGGTGCAAAGCCCTCCAGCTCTGTCGACTGGCTCCCTCTTTGTGTGCTGTTTTTAGTTGCAGCTGGATGGAGAGCTTGTTTCTTCAACCCAATAGAAAAGTTTGGCAGTTCGGTGTCTGATTCTTCCACAAAATGTGTCACACAGAAGAGCCACAGGAGCACATTATTAAGCAAAAACTTATTTGCTGAGCAACCATTTATATGCTGCGATTTTTTTTGAGATACAGAAAAGATGCTGTATCTCAGAGGAAATCGAGGTGAACTCGAATTTGTTTGAAAAATGACAAGTGAGTAATTCGGTGGATATCCCAGGTTCTCTGGATAATTCACAGGCTTCAGTTTTCACAGGGACGGTTTCTTTTGTAGAAAGAGATTTTGGTGAAAAATGTTATCTGCAGAGTGTCTAATGCAATAGAGCTACTGTTCTTGACATGCTGGCTCCTGTTCAGTTTTTCTGATATCTTGACCCGATGTATCTCAGAGAAGTGGAGAAAAAATGTATTCCAGAAAAATCATTTTTGTCAAGTCTCTAAACATTTAACACAAGTCTATTTTATTTTGTTGGATGAACACTTATACAGGACTGGTGAGAAGTAGAAAAACGTATCCTACGTAAGTGGAATTTTTTCAAATATTTATACTTGAGTTATTACTTTTACTGAATACGTTTTAACACAAATTGTATTGAAATGTGGATGAACCCTCGAACTAAACCCCTCCAAGTCACTTCAAGTTAAAGATAATCTAATGTTTATAATGACCTTCTTTCATTTTGTTATTCTGAAAAAACTGAAGTGACCTTCTGTTGTGTTCTGTTCTTCAGTCGTGACACGGTAGCCCTCTGTTGCCGCTAGCAGTTCCTCTTTCACTCTTACGTACCTTCTTTGAACTCCTCCGTCTGCCTCTCTTCTCCTGATGTACACCACAACATTTCTGGGGCTGCATTGTCATGGATTGACCCATCAAGAGCCGACCTCAGACAGTCAAAACAACAATAGAGGAGACTCTTTAAGAGACTGTGGTATATTTGCAGTGGGGGTTCATTCGATCACTAGACATGGTTTGAGGGTAACAGTCTGCACAGTGTTTGACCCTGTCGGTGAGTGGACCAGGAGTTTTGTAGCCTAAGGATCTTGCAGAGTTGCAGCAGATAGTATTACCCACTAAATAATATTGTACTTACTTTTATGATTGTGATCATTTACAATGACGAATAAGAGTCATTTATTTGTAGCTACATGTGTGGTCGGATTAGTGAAAGTTCATGACTGTTCATTGACTGAAACATGATATATGCTGGCCTATCCCATTAATTAGTTAACAGGCTTACAAATGGAAATCCTTTACGTATTATATTACATGTGTACGGCTCTAATTTTTGTAGTCAATATCTCAAACCGTAGTTGTCATATTGCCATAAGGTCATAAAGTTCTGTAAGTGCAAGGTAACATTAGCTTTCAGTTCAGTCTCTTCGCTATTTATTAACTGTGAAGGTCGTGACGGTCTCCAAACCACAAGATTTCACAAATTAAAAATGGCAAGAAATTGCCTTTCAGAATGTCAGACTTCTTCCAGACCATTTTGCTTCACATCCAATGACCAAATATTTTCTGGACTAAGGAGTGGTTATGCGATCAACATTTCACAATTGTCATGTGTATCTATCACACACAACCACTGCACGACCTTCGTGCATCGATTGCAGGACAGTCAAAAGTGCCTGAATCTTTTTTTACTCATGTTCAAATGCCAAGCGTGTGTCATGCCACATGTGTGCAAATCCCTTTGCTTTAGACATTTTTGAGCAGCATTTTTGCAACATTTGTGCTTTTGACAACAAGTACAACTTCCGTGTATCACAAGTAAAAATGTCACTAACTCATCTGTATTTTCACAATGAGATTGGAGCTTCAAATAGCAGTTTATTATCAGTCTGATTATAGAATACATCTTTGCGCTCTATTTTTACCTCCACCGGAACTCAAGACAGACGTCTTGCACGTTCTACCAGTTAACCTATGCATACTGTAGAATCCAATCATCAAGCTGGAAGGCAGACACACACACGCAAGCAAGCAGGCAAGCACACACGCAAGCACGCACGCTTCCAACACTGTGCTGTAGCTTTAAGATTGCCTTTTCTTTCAGCATACCTTGTTGAGCTCACTGGCAAAATGTTAATGTAGAAATGCACCATTGAACAATTACCCACTCCTTCAAAGAAATGTAACACAGTCATCCAGCAGTTTTTTGGCAGAAAAATTATTGTTTTACTGAAATTATACAGGAAAAGCTTTCCATAACCCTCCCGGATATCTTTAATGAGACTCAGTCGGGGGCTGTATTGTTTCTCTTTGTCATCTGTAGTTGCTGAGTATGTCAGTGGAGATCTGACTGCAGAGAATAATTGTGTAGATTTCCTTCCCTGCGAAAATCCCTCAAAGCTTTTGTTTAGGTTCAAGCTTTGGCATTTGTCTTTCTCTCTCTGTAAATCACAGTTAAATTTGCCCATGGCTGTGTGTGTGTGTGTGTGTGTATGGGGGGGGGGGGGGGGGGGGGGGGCAACCGGCTTGGAGCAGGAGTCCATTTATCCTGTAATGATGATGACGAGGAGAGGGAACGGCCCCACTGGGTCCATGTACAGTATGTTGAGCAGAGTCTCTCGTGGTTTTACAGACAGAATTAACCACAATGTGCCTCACTGTTGCCGTGGCGATATGCTGCTGTTAAAATGTCTTCCTGAGGGAGAGGAAGTCTCAACCTCCTGCACCTACTCGCTGAGGTGAGGTTATATTGGGTCACTCGTACCGCAGGGCGCATAACACATTGTTAGAACATAATGAGCCTATCTGCAGTGGATTCATTTTATGCGGGGAAGTGCCATATCTTTAATTATTACCAGCATCTGTGGTTGTAATCCAATTTTGGTCTACCATGCCTGTAATCCCTGTGAATTTAGACGGAAATAAAATCTTCAGAAGAGGTGCCTCAACTCAAGTCAACTGTCAGATTAAAATGAACTCACAGGAATTTTTTTAAACAGGGCAACAAGCCTTCATTTCATGTTCTCTGGACTCGGTTTGCATTGTAATTTCCCACTGAATAAATATTTTGCTGTGGCTTCACACATTAAATTTTCAGGTCTGATGATCACATATCTGAAAACAACATTAAAGCTGATTTCATCTGGGTTATCAAGATAAACCGGGTATGAACCTGAACTCTACATATGGTTATATCTGAAAGTTAGGAATGTAACAGAGATTTCTAACTGCTTGATCTCATTTCAACAGAATGTAATTAGTAAAACAGTCATTAGACATTGAGGCTAATGTCACAGCTTCACAACACTAATTAAGCTTTTTGTTTTCTAGATTTTACAAAATGAAAAACAAAACACAATTTTCCTTTACAAGTTATTCATAACTTGTTTGTTTTTATACTTTTCATCATGTGAGGTGAAGAATGTGAAACTCGGTTGAAGAAAAAGAAAGATCTCTTTTAGCTTTGAAGTGCAGCTTATTGATTTCTGTGCTGTCTTTTAGAGCAGTCATTAAAGAATGAATCACAAAGATCAACTATGAAATACCATCACTGAGAAAAACAATATTAGAGAACCTCACTGTAAAATAACTGGAGTTTATCGGCCTATTATTTTCCCCTCCTTCATTCGTCACATTTCAGGGGCAGAAATCTCGTATCGCGGCTTCAGTCACTTTAAGTTTCCATCAGCTCACAGTTTCTGTTTTTGCTGGCAAGCAATTAGGACAAGTTGTTCAAGCTGGGCTGGCAGTGGGGGCCTCCAGACTGCTGCAAATCGGAGATACACGCAGGCCTTTAAAGCAGTGATTAGGAGAGCTGATGATTTAACCCTGGGCTACAGTCAGGAGGCGTTAATGTGGTTGGAGCAAAGCCACCTGCTGAGGAAGAGGACTCTCTCTTACTCTGAAGAGCAGCTACTTGGATTTAGAAGACATTTATTACTTGTGTTAAACCTGTTTTTGGTGTATCAAATACAGAGTGGCTTGTGAGATTATTTGTAGTGAACGCACTGTCCTGCAGTCTAAATCCAGGAGTTTCTGTTGTCATCCTGACACTGACCCTGCGATCGCAATATCACTGGAATGACTTTGAATGGAACTTTATCTCACCTTTTCTTGTCTTTGGTAACCAGTCTCAGACACACATGCGTATATAAATTCAATGGACCAATTCACCTAATATGCATGTTTTTGGAATGTAGAAGCAAAATAGAGTAGAGTACTCCGGAAAGCCATTCACACATATAGGAAGAATGTACACACTCTTGGTGCTCTCAAAGTGCTAACCACTATGTCACCGTGTGATCACTTTTGCATGCTTTCTCATAAACTACCAAGAAATAAATATTTTTTCACTACTGTGCATTTGTAGATGTAGATTAATGCATTGTTTTTCCCCAGTATATGTAACTTAAGATACCTATAAAATATCTTAACTGTGTACAGTGTATGTGGTGCTAGCAAGTTCGATTAATGCAAAGCATCTTGTGTTTCTGTACTGTACATCAATTACAGTGAGCTTTCACAAAAAGAAGAGGCGATCCATTACTTTGCATATTAAAGTATATTTTATTCATTTGCAGCTTTAACAGGCTAACAGGCTTATAATGTAAAGGACAGTGTGCTTGCTATAGTCTGCCGACACGGATTCTCAAATGAATTCTCTGTCGTTTCTGTTCTTCTTTTTTTTTACAGATGCAAAAGAGAGGACGACCAGAAGTTTCTCAGTCAGCGGAGTCTCCAACTTTACCTCCGTCCTTCTCAGTAATGAAGACAACATGCTGTATGTTGGTGCCCGGGAGATTCTCTTCGCCCTCAACCTCTCTGATATCAGTGCAGCCAAGCTCCAAAGAAATGTAAGAACATCTGTAAACTGCTCCACCATATAGTCTGCACTGTATCAATATGAATGTAGTTATAATAGGATCTCAGGGGTGCCACATTAATATGGTGATAAATATGATACGATCCCACCGGTCCAATGAGAATATAACACACTTCACTGTATTATACCAACATCGCCAGTCTGACAGTGTTTCTCTCCTGCAGCTCACGTGGAAAACTCCAGAGAGGAAGAGAGACGAGTGCAGTTTCAAAGGCAAAGACCTGCAGGTTAGTCAGCTGCCGCTTTCAAGCTTGAGCAGATGAGCTCATCCAGCTCCAGCATTATTTGCATGACTGCAGGTTTGCCTGGTTGGCTAAATTGACTATTACTGCCCTTGGTAAACAGACTCCAGGCAGTACGCTGGATTTTTCCTGTCGACTTATAGATTTCTGGTTTCCCACATTGGGTTTCCCTCCTTTCATACACACTGCTCCTCTGTCACACTCTTTCTTTTGTCAGCCAGCTGTTAACCATAAGCAAACTGAGATTATTCACTCAGCAAAAACATGTTGGGCACGAAACAAAAACTCAAGTTTGAGCAAATTTTAAAGAAGTCCAAAAGTTGCTTTACTTAAAATTACAAGTTACCTGGAAATATGACTCATGCTTTGCTTTTAAGCAGTAGCAGAGCTTTTGACACTGTGTGGCTCAGTTTGACTACACGTCATCTTGGCCTGTTTAAGTTAATCACTAGTCACTATTAAAGTCTGTATTTTCATCTCTCCACAGCAGGCAATCAGACAAGCTGGGTAATTTTTTGGATGGCATAATGCCAGTATTGCCATAACACCTGTTTCCAGAAAGAAAAAGATTAACAAACAAATGACGATGACACAAAGCAGCAACAAAAAAGCTGAGATGAACCAGTTTGTAAAAATCAGTAAACAGCTCTTATACTACATAACAGCCGATTCAGGGACAGAGATAGCAGCTCTGCCAACTGTGTTCATCGAAAACAAAAACGAGCTCACAGAAATGTCAGTAAATTATAACTTTGTAATTTATTTCGAAATTAGTCATCTGTGCATTACTGCTGAAACTGTTAGTGTCACAGTAGCCTGCTAATTTATAATGTGTTATTCCAAGCACTCCACATTCGTGATGAACTTCATTTAAATAGCAATTTTCAAAAGCAGAGTTAAAAGTATTTCACAGAATAAAACAATAAAGACATATAGGTTAAAAAAAAAGAAGATGTATGTATATCGATGAAAGTAAATATAAAAAAGTGAAAATTAAGCAAGACAGAATTTAATAGTGGCTTTTGAAGTAAAATAATGCCATAGTCTGAAATAAACATCAACATTGCACAAATTACAAGCTGCTGGTTAAAAACTGCAATTGAATCAAGCAATTTGTAGTTCAAAGCATAAAGTTACACCTTTATCTTCCACCTGCATGTCTGTAATTAATTTGATTTCCTTGCACACCACCCTAGCTTTGTTAACAAACGTTTCTAAACCACCCTTCTGCGTTGTGGAATATTTTGGCGTCAACTTCATAAAAGATCAACAAAGTCAACTACTTTTAATGTGATGTTTGTTTCTGTGTTTCTTATTTAGACGGATTGCTTCAACTACGTCAAGATTTTACTACGAATAAACAGCACCCATCTCTACGTGTGTGGAACTTATGCCTTCAGCCCAGTCTGTGCCTATATTGTAAGTGTAACATATTTTTCGAGCACCTTGTTTTGTGTTCTCTTTTATATCAAATTTTCTTGCACTAACCCTGGAACAAAACTGTATACATTTATGATGCTGTTATTAGATTCATAAGGAAGAAAATACACAGTCAAATGCATGCTCCTCTGCTTCCTGCCTCTAAACTCACTTAGCAGTCTGGCCGAAGCTTCTGCCAGCGAGATACAATATGAATGCATTATTTTATTACATGCTGTGCCTATGGGAAATGGATCAAAATATTTAATGCATGTAATTTCATTATATGAGCATCAATTTGATGTCCAATCCTCTGCTTTAAATATTTCAGGGCCTTTTAGAACAATCCATAGCAAACATGAATGACCTGAGGGGTGACTGTCAGAGCAGGTTATGGATCGACTTTTAATAACTGTGTGTGTTGTTTCTCCTCCAGAACACTGCAGACTTCTCCTTCGTCAAGAGTGATACGGGTGAGATTGTTACCGAGGATGGACGAAGCCGCTGCCCATTCAACCCTGAATACAAGTCCACGGCCATCATGGCTGGTAGGTCTCACAAAGCTGTCAGCTCCCGATAGAAACCAGGCTTTGTTAGAAGTTTTGATTTATAAAATCCTCCGTGGGAATCAGAGGAGAAACGAGATACATGTGGTTGATACAGACACAAATTAGGGCGTAACCTCTGGATTTCATTACCGTGGATGACGCAGAAGCCCATTCCCCTGTGATAAATACTGTCATTATGCTGGTCTTCTTTTCTGCATTGCAGACGGGGAGTTGTATGCTGGTACAGTCAGTAATTTCCAAGGAAATGAACCCATCATTTACAAGAGTCTAAGCCAAGGAACTGCTCTAAAAACAGAAAACTCCCTCAACTGGCTTCAAGGTAGGTGTTGTGGCGAGACATCAAGACTTTTCATTATATAATCATACATAATAAAAAGGTAGATGCATCAAACCTTATACGATGCAGGGCCCTTCTCCAGCTATATGTGCCAGTAGATAATATGTATAGGAAGAGTCTTACCAGCAATCTGCACTCCATTTAATGTGTGGATGTCAGGGGGAATAGGGGCGTCTGTCCCCGAATCCCTGTGTGACAGTATTGTTGCTTTCCTTTCAGACCCTGCCTTTGTTGGCTCTGCCTACATACAGGAGAGCCAGCCCAAGGGCAACCCAGTGGGCGATGATGATAAGATTTACTTCTTCTTCAGTGAAGCGGGAAAGGAGTTTGATTTCTTTGACAACACGATTGTGTCACGCATTGCTCGCGTGTGTAAGGTGAGTGATGCTTGAAGGAAGATAGTCCATCTAAAGAGGCTTTTTTTTTTTAACCCTTCAGCAGCATCAACCCCCACCATCAATGTAGGAATCCATCAAACCAGGGAAGGAGGGGCTTGTTTGTGTGCTTGCGCATTTTGCATGTACAAGTCTTTATTAAGACTATATATATCTATACGAAAAGTTAATCTCGTCTTGTGTGCTTATAGTTGATGTAAATATGACAAATTTAATTTGGAAGAAAATAAGGATTAAAACCCAACATGGAGATTGCATTTTCCTGTGACTTTGCTTCACCCGTCAGGTCAGGGACTTGTTAGCCATCTTTAAGTGCAGCAGAATGGAGCAAGTACAGTAGATGGTGCTATGATCCGAAAAGAGGCGGCCGCAAGGAAGATTATTTGGGTGAAAGCTAAAAATACTTTTTAGGGTTTTTGCAATTCTTACAGGATTATTAAGGCCATCTTTTGTTTGTTTTACACATCCTTCGGTGGTCGCTGATTTTCGCCCATACAAGAAGTCAGAATGAAGTAATCTGACATTTTGAAAGTGTACATGCCAGTTTCTTGTTTGACGGATTCTTTAACTATCAACAAGGCCATTGCTTATCTCTTTGAAAGGAATCATATGTATTAAACATGTATTTCAACAGTTTAAAGTGGTGCCAAATAGAGCCCATGTTGTGAATCACAGTGCTGCTGCAGTCATTGCCCAGAGGCTGTATTTTCTTTATCTTCATGCAATTATCCTTTCAGTTTTTCCATACATCACATTTAAGGACAGCACATTCCAGTTGACAGAGTTACGCAAATATTGACGTGCAACACATTATTAACGGGCTTTCTCACGGTTAAAATATGGGCTGAATTTTAAGCATCCTGAGCTTATATAATAGTCCACAACGTGCCCCCTGAATAAGGCTGAAACAAGGAAGTGGGAAATGAAAATCACAGCTTTAATACGAGGTGCATTCTTAGTAGACAGATGCATTCACGTGCTTTGAGTATCACTATAGTGCAATACAGGTCCAGATGAATTATTAAAGGCCAGTCTTTGTCCTCATCCCTCAAAGTTCTGTTTGACTCTCTGTGGTGGCTGCAGTCCCTGTGTTTGTTGTGTATGCAGGTGTTTAGAACACAGGTTTCACTTCATCGAGGCTAACTATGGAATGATAAACAATGTTTGGCTGGAAACAAACAACACAAAGCATGTTCTAATTTGCAGGCTTGTTCAGCTTCCCAGAAAGAAGCCATTACTGCCTGCCATGTACTTGGCTTTTTGAACAGCTTTTTGAACAAGGGGATGCTTTTACAAGGGATTAATGAATGGGATGCATTTGCTTCAATTATTCAGAAGTCAGTTTAAGCCCAGAGTGGCATTAAATTATAAAACTGGGTTCAGCCAGAAGGACCAGAGAATATGTATGTTGCTCATTATCTGCCTGGGTTACTACAATAAGTAATTGCTTCAGAAGCTCAGTGTTGGTCATGTGTCATTTCCCCTCTCATCCTGTGCTGCCATTTCCTCTTACAAATGTAATACTGAACCAGAGTCAACTGAAGCTGCATCTTCAAGGGTTTTATGCTGTTCAGGTCATGGATGGACGGATAGATGGATGGATGCATGGATGCATGGATACATGGATGCATGGATGGATGGAATTGCCATTATATACATAATATTACTACTATAATAATACCAAGACATATAGTTTATCCCAATATATGTTGATAATTCATACTAAAATAACAGCAACATATTTATCAATGAAAATAATTTTGAAATAATAAATATACTGCAAACTATATACCAATACATACAGATTAAATACACAAGAATATCACCAATACATATACATCAATATATTTGTATTAAATACACAAAAATAAGACACATATATTAATATATATCTATATTGAGATACAAATGACCACAAAATACAACCAACGTATATACCAATATATGTAGATTAATTACTTCAACATAACATTAACATGTCTCTAAATACATGCAGATTAAATACACACAAAAAACCACCATTATCCATATGAATAAACGAAACTAGGAACTAAATATACCAAATTCAGAAAGGTTACCTTTCAGGTTATTAGATCTCTGAGAAACTGAGTGTGTGGTCACCTCTTTAAATATCAGGTGAATCTAAAACCAAATGAAACTCTTAAATTGAGGCACCTTGCTGAGACCTCTGGCTCTTTGTGGAATATAATCTGTTTCAGTCTCATACATGCATCACACAATCTGGAATTACTCTCACACAGAGGCTTTCAGATGTAGTTGCCCTCCAATTTGTGCTGACATCATATCGTACAATCTGCGTAGCCAAATTAGTCTGCATGTCAAGGAGGTCCCGAGTCTCTCATAGCACTTTGAAGGCTTGTGCCAAAGGCGCTGAATCACAGCGGTAGTGTCACTGAAGAAGGATTGTCGAGGAGCAATGTCTCTTTTTCTTTTTCATTTAAAAGCATTTGCCCTCCTCTAAGCCCCGAGTGTTTTGATCTCTGCCAGTTGTGTGAGGCTGTATATTGTTTTCATGACCTAGAAGTCTGCCGCCTCAGGGTGTATCTGTGTTGTACACGCACAATTGATTTCACTCATTATGATTTTACTATAGCGGGTTAATGTTCTTCTGTTACATCAATTCACTTTTTGGACACAAAGCCTTGTTTTTGATGTGAAGAAGCAAATCAAAAATGACGGAACTGTTTTCCTGACATTGTTTAAAGTATATGTGTGGTATGTTCTGGTGTACTTGGGCTACAGCGCATATGGCACATATTACCATTTCATGGTTTGCACCATGCAAGCCTGTCAGATCCTATGAAGTCACAATGCGGATCAAACTGTACTGTGCAAAGCCATTGTCTTCAGTCACCACAGGTGTCAGACTGATATTGTTGCACCCTCTGCTGGCCTCATGTCAGAAAGACTTTGAACCTGCAATATTTGTGTTGCAGGGTGACATCGGAGGTGAGAGGGTTTTGCAGAAGAAATGGACGACCTTCTTGAAAGCTCAGCTTCTTTGCTCTCTGCCGGATGACGGTTTCCCTTTCAACATCATCCAGGACATGTTTGTGCTCACGCCCAGCCCCGAGGACTGGGAGAACACCGTGTTTTATGGAGTCTTTACATCTCAGTGGTGAGCACCTCACTTTCGATGGATTTAATCAACACATCGTCAAAGTTGTTCAGTTGATGTATTTCAGATGTGCTGTGCAGATGTTTGCGTACATGAGAAATGAAATCTTATTAAATCGGAATCAATATCCTAATAAATTGAAACATGTGGCGAGTAAAACTATTAATCATTTCATGACAATACTTTGATTTAGTTGTTGGTAAAACTGAAGTTGGTTGGATTTATATTTAGCTTCTGTGGAGAAAAAAGATTTCCAACAGTGCAGGCTGTATAGAAACACTCGCCACATATTTAGATTAAGTATTCATTAACACGAGAATAGTTGTGACTATTTTTTGATTGCCTTTACATCCCAACGGCTGATAAGATCATTTTATGAAGTATAAAAAAGGAATTCCAGCATTCACCAAAGAAATTACTGGTTAAGATAAAACATGCGCAATGTGAGAGTTTGTGGGGCAGAATACAAGCTCTATGAGGGGGGCTAATGCTACCACACTTTGGAAGTCCCACTTCAGATGATAGCAAATTCCTCTGGAATTTTCCAGATACAATTATTTGTACTTTTTAAGAGTATATTTTTCTTGGGACTAGCTGTTCTGTTAAGGCCAGAAACAAAACAAGAGAGTTGTGTACTCTCCACCACAGTCATGAAATCTATGAAAGCTTTGGAGATTTAAATGATGAAGAAAGACCATTAGAGAGATACAATTAACCGGAAATATATTCCACCCACTGTGGCAGGTGGGCTTCTTCTTAGGGAATTTGTACTCATTTGAATTTGTAATGTATTGCGTTTAATTTTTGCAGGGTGTATGTACGAAGAACATTCTCAAACAAAAGAGGAGACGAAACATTGTGCACTTGACCCATGATGGCTGTAATGGTTTCTCACTCATTCGTTTATGTCTCACAAGGTATAAGGGGGCATCAGGAAGCTCCGCTGTGTGCTCCTTCACCATGGACCAGGTGGAAAAGGCTTTTAACGGGCGATACCGTGAGGTGAACAGAGAGACCCAGCAGTGGTACACATACAACCATCCAGTCCCAGAGCCCAGGCCTGGAGCGGTGAGTGCTTGTTTGCTGCTCTCTACTGGAGAAACTGAATAAATACATGTCTCAGTGACAGTATATGTTATGAAGTTTCAGGTGTTTCTTTTACAACCTCAGTTTCTCCTCAAAATGATGACCCTTTTATTTCCTGATGGGATTAACACAGTTACATCACATAAGTCCTACAACAATAAGAATAAGAAGCTATGTAAATACACACAGTGTCAATATCCATTAAGAATGACCATATGGAAAGTGTTAACTTCAGTTGTGTTGCCTCCACAGTGTATCACCAATGCTGCCCGGGAGCAGGGCATCTCCTCCTCACTGCACATGCCCGATAAGGTGCTGAACTTCGTCAAAGACCACTTCCTGATGGACAGTGTGATCCGCAGCCAGCCACTTCTACTGAAACGCAACGTACGCTACACGCAAATCGCCGTCCATCGAGTCCAGGCAGCCAAAAAGGCCTACCATGTGCTCTTCATCGGCACGGGTAAATGATTTCTGATGATTTATCATTTTATCATTTATCATTTATCATATCACTTTCCAGGAAAAAAAACCTAAAAGAAACCTTCTGAACACTTTCAGAAATAAATGTCTGGAAAAAGGCCTGCATCGTAGTATCAATAATATGTACAGTGCATAAGTTATCTTCGCCTAAGTATAATACAATTGTCTAAAATATACAAGATAAAATCGTGAATCAGTTTATGTAGTATGTGTGTGTGCCAGTTTATTTGAACTTTGCCTGACTTATTTACTGTGAGTCTTTGCAAGAAATCATGATTCAAAATAATTCTAAGACTAAAAAACTAATATTTATAATATTATATGATAAGCTAAAGTGAACAATAATAAATGTAACAGGTGTGACATTTGGAGGGTTTATATAATGGCATAACTACTTGGCTTTCTGTGGTACTACTTTTGTTGTTTGTGGATCTTGTGAGCTGGTAACAACAAAATCTAGTGTGAAATTCCTCATGATTGTCTGACTTCAACCAAAATGTGCAAATTATTCTGAACTTAAATTTGTTCCATTTAATCTTAGTTAGGGGTAGTTACAACTTTTTTTCCAGCAGGACAGAATGACTTTCTGAAGTGAAATATTTTAAACTGAAGTTTTAATTGCAATAAACTTTACTCATGACTAATCGGTTTTGGGGTGTTTTTTTCTAGATGATGGGAGGCTCCATAAAGCAATCAATGTCAACAACAAGATGCACATCATCGAGGAGATGGTGGTTTTCCGTGACTCCCAGCCAGTGCAGCACATCGAACTGGATTCAGAAAAGGTACGTTGGGGTGCTCAGAGAGGAGTGGGGTCCATTTTAATTCACAGAGCTCGCTCCTTGTGTCGACTAATGACCTTAGTAAATTCATTTACTGGCAGTTTAGAGATTCCATGAGCCATTAAGAGTCACGGCCTGAAGCAGGCTGCATGTTCACTGAGCTAATTACGCGCATGTTTCTCTCGGGGGATCTGTAAACAGCTGGGGCTGGAACAGCTGGATCTGTGACACTTCCTGAATCCTGGCATGTGTTTGCTTTGGCGTACACACCAGGGCAAAGGAATTCCTTTTTAGCCGTTTGAAAGTAAACCCAGTAGATTTAGATCAGTGTCGGACAGTGACGTCTCTGGATCAAAATAGTAACCCAGTAACTGCATTTGGGGCACTTCTTTTCTCTCCCCGTGCCTTCTGTCATCTCTCTCGCTCTTCTCACAGGGCAAGCTGTATGTTTCCTCTTTCTCTGAACTGGTGGAGGTCCCAGTAGCTAACTGCACTAATTACCAGAGCTGTGGGGAGTGCATCCTCTCCAGGGACCCTTTCTGCGCCTGGAATGGGAAGCAGTGTGTGGACGTCAGACAGACTCCACCAAGCAAGTATGTATCCCCCTGCACCGGAATCTACAAACAAGCTTTCTCTGATATGCAAATATTAGATGATAGAAGATTGCTTTTAAGAAAAGCAACCTGAATGATTAATGTTGTGTTTTTCAGTACCTGGCAGCACGATGTCGACGAAGCAGACACATCAGCTATTTGCAATAAGACTCTGCAGAGCCGTCGGTTTGCTAAGCCTCCACCTACACGTATGTGACCTCCTCCTCTCCAAACTGTCAGACTCACAGAGCAGGACTCTGCATTCAGTTTTTTGTTTTTTTTCTATTTGCTTTTTCTATTAAAATGTGCTCATTGTGTCGATCCATTATTATTCAGAAATCTTTGACAGATAAGGTGGCACAGCTCATTTCATGCAATATCTGACTCAGTCTGCCTCTGCTTTGCCTTTTCCCCAGGAATGTCATCATGCCAGGTGATTATTATCCCGGCCAACACATTCAAAGTGCTGCCTTGCAAGCTGCGCTCTAATTTGGCTGAAAGGAAATGGGAGTTCAGCGAGAGCGCGGGTCATTTTCATTACCCCAGCCCCGAGGGCGGTCTCGTGGTGGTGGCTCAAGCTGACCGACAAGAAACCTACGAGTGCTGGTCAGTGGAAGAAGGCTTCAGGCAGCTGTTGGCCAACTACTGCGTGAGGGGGGAGCCCCGACAGGAGAGCACCACCCTGACTGGCCGCTCGCGCACACCGCAGATTTCCCAGGAGGAGTTCATCATCCTGCCGGGGGAGACCCGCTCGCCACAGATCAACACCAAGACCTACTGGAATGAGCTGATCGTGGTGTGCGCCCTCTTGGCCTTCTCCCTCGTGGTCTTCTCCCTGTTTGTAGTTTACAGGAACCGCGACCACATGAAGTCCATGCTGAAGGAGGGAGAGTGTCCCAACATGCAGCAGAAGAAGCCCAGGATTGTGGGGAAGCCCGCCGAGAACTTACCGCTGAACGGCAACACAGTCACAGCATCGGCGTCGGATCATAAGGGGTACCAGACCCTTAACGACAACTACATCTGCAGCACTCCGCCGCACGAGTGCTCGTCGCCAGACAACAGCAAGAGCTTCTCCGAGTCGGAGAAGAGGCCTCTGAACTTGAGAGAGAGTCACGTGGAGATTTCTCCGACATGCCCGCGGCCTCGAGTCAGACTGGGCTCGGAGATTAAAGACTCTATAGTGTGAGGACGGCTTCATGTTATGTGGAGTGACTCATTATAAACTCAAAAGGAAAGAATGCACTTGTCAAGAAAGACAAAACACAAGAGGGTTAAAAGCACTCTCATGGAGAAACATTTCATCACACAGATTTTGCACTTTGTCTTTTTTTGTGTTTCTGCTCCTGTGGTCCATGTGCATTTCATTTGATTCTCCTTTCATCCCTCAGTTTTTTATTAGAATTTTTTATTTTTTTTCAAAGCATTTGAAGCACAGTGAAGAAGTTCCAGTTTGCCTTCTGACATTTGATGCTTACACATTTGGCTCACAGGAATATAACAAGCATTCGAGGTGGCACCGACCACAAACCCCATCTACCGGTTGATTTTTCAGAGCATTGCCATTCAGTCCGTCCATAGAAACACACTGGTGATGCTCTGGGAGGCAGAGTTATCCTCAACCTCAACGTGTTGAGCCACCAACGGCTGACACAGTATTTGCTGTTTTGGTTTCATTCTGTCAGCTTGTAAGAGTCTACCCTTCACAGAGGCTATGCACTATGTACTGTACTGTAGCAAGGTAAACGCTCACACCAGAAAATACACAAACAAGTCAGTGACAGGCAAGAAAGATTTTTAAAAAAAAAGAAAAGAAAAGACTCAACTGTCACCGTTTCTTAGATAACCCGTGTGGATTCACACAACTATACTCATTGTTTCAGCCCTAAATAGAACTCAAGACTGAAACTGTTAAAAGAAGCGATTAAAACATTTAATCCAAACTTTATGAACTGGTAGAAATCACATCAGTAGAAATGTTCCACTTCAATCACGACACACAAAGGAAATGATATAATTTAGTGAAAAATGAAGCCACTTACAGAGCTATATAGCGTATTGAAATTGTTACCAGGTATAGATATTCCTCAGAGGAGACCTGACTTCATTTGACTGAAGCGTCAAGAGTTGTCTTGCTTTCTTTTCTCCAATTGTGACAAAGGGGAAAAGCTCATTCCAGGTATTATCATGCTGTTCTTTATGGGATAGGCAGTCTATGCAAAGCAAATAATGTGAAATGAGGTGAACACACAAAAAAAAAAAGAAGAAAAAAAAAACCTCACCTGGAGAACGAGTAAGCACAAGGGGTGTCGGCACTGTTGATTACTTTGAATTCAGTGGCACTGCAAACACACACGCACACACTCACACACACACACACACAGAGAGAGAGAGAGAGAGCTGCTGTTACAATGCTTACATTGTAATTGCTCCTGCTATTAAAAATGTACTTAATTAAAAGTTCACAGTATTTTCCCCAAAAACAATTCAAGGAATGGTGGCATGTTTATGTGTTTAAGGAGCTGGGAAAGTACCATTTCACACTAACATGTTTGCACCCCCCCCCAAAAAAAATCTGCAAATAAATGTCAAACATATGGGAATACTAACAAACTTCATGTGCGAGGCTAAATTAAGTCAAGCTGTTTAATTTTTTTTTTTTTTTAAGGTTTATTTATGTAGTAACAAGAGTCTATTCTGCCGCCTCCCCTGTTCACTGGAGCTAGTTTTTGTGTCAGACTCCCCTCCTGCCACATCTGAGATTTGAACCTGGGTACATTTTGGCATGCCGTCCGTCTGTAGATGAGCAAATGCCATCGTATCAAGTCAAAAACTTTGAGGATCTGTCAGAAACTTCCCAATTTAACAGCGTGCGGAGGCATTTTTCCCTGTTGGAGATGGGAGCTTTTCCACCTCCCAGTTACTTATGAACGTTACATAATGTACAATGTGAGGCATCTCTATAACATATCTACAAAACATATTTGTCAGCTCACCAAATTCAAATCAAGTAATTCATTAATTCCACCTCTGCACATGGTACATACATACATAAGAACACACATACGCACATTACACCAACTGTAAGTACCGGTATGCAAGAGATTTTAGCCATTTTGCTGCGTTTTAGGCAGAAATTTGGAATAAAAAGTCAGAGAAAGGCTGCCATAATTAAAACAAATGATCAGAACAGATGAGGGTCCAGTATGATGAGGTAAATCTGTGGCAAGAGGTTTTATTGCAGCTTGGTAAAAGTTACAAAGTATTTATGAGGATAACGTGGCCAAATGTTTATTTTACAGAGAGGCATTTTTCAGTCATTCTTTAATGTTTTAAATACCTGTCACTGTTCACAAAAGGGAAATTATATTAAATACAGTATTTAAATAGTATATGTATTCATAACGTGACTTTAATACCACACATTTGTATAGCCTCACTTTTATTATGGTTATGAACTGATGAGTGATGATGAATTCAAGGAAAGAGCCTCTGCTTTGCTTGAGTGGTTTAATAGGCAACCATAAAAGCAATAACATTCATTCACATTCAGTAAAAAAAAAAAAAAGAAAACATAATATTAGTGCATTTTAATTGTGGAGTATAAACCACACAAATCACCAAATTTATGAGTCAGATAATAGCACAACTTAATTTTTTATAATATTTCCTACAGTGTTATTTTTAAGTCTTACTTGTGTTTGGTTCTGAGATTGTGACGAGGCCAGTAAAGTTAAGAGGTGGACAAAATGCAAAGGCATACAGTTTGACTCAGAATGCGTAGGATTTGCACATGATGTTAAAAGCCTTAGTACAAATGCGAGTTATGGATCTGGTGTGGAATTTGCCTTTGGCGGGAGTGGATAATGCCTTCTGAAACAATAATCAAGAGATGTGCCTCATAGGATGATATAAACCAGTGGTTTTCAAAGTGTGGGATGGTCTTTTCCTCCAGAATGAGAACTCTCGGGGTAAGGGAGAAGATTATTCCTTTGATTTTTGAGAGGAAATCATAAGAGTAGAGACTTGAATTCAATTACAGCAAGTAAGGATGATGAAGACCAATGAGAATAAGAAAATAAAGTTTAGTCCAAAACCATAATTGAAACAGTGGCCAGAAGAAAAATTGAAGATTTTTCAAATTAACAGCATCTCAGACCACAAGGAGATTTGTGTTTTTTTTTTGTTGCCTCTGGATCCCAGCTGCATTTAACCATAATATCTTGTCATTCAAGAAAGCATCAAGAAGTCTGGCATCCAACCAAAAAAAAAACCCAGACAAATTCTTGTGATAAACAATCTTATGCAGTGGAGGGACGAGGGGTGTACACTGCCATTCTCCCACACTTTGAAGACCTCTGACATAAACCAACCAGGTAGTCGTACTGGAGAGTTGAATGCTCCTCCGTGGGTGTGAGGGAACTGGGTATGGAGGAAATAATGAATACATGTAATTTAATAGAGACAGTGCTGTACAAAATGTGCTAATAGGTGTTTCTTTTTTGTTTGTATGGCTTCAACCTCAGTCAGGGAACATTTCTTTTCTTAAACTGTAGTAAACGGATGAACCACTGGTTGATTTTTTTTTTTAAATGATCAAATAAAAGTATTATGTTACATTTCCTGTAAATGGCACTGCAAAGATGATTCTCAAAGACTTTCCATCTATAATCACTCATGCAGTATGAAAGACTCACGCTTTGACTGTTATTTAAAAACCAAGGGCAGCTTTTGTTGAAGCGGCTGTCATCAGAACAAGACAAAATTTATGAACAAAGCACATAGTGGCCGGGATTTAGTGAACCGTGTGCAGGTATACTTTTCTTTGAATAACAGCCTAAACTCAGAATGCCACAGTGAACTTATTGTTGTCTGCTTTCTCTTAATAAACCACTATAGTCAGGCCTTCTATTTGTGACAGTACAAGTTGCTCAATCTTGTCAACATGTATTGTAAGCTAAAAAAAGAAAAAAAGAAAGAAAAGAAAACGTTTTTATGTAAAATTGTTTTGTAAATTCAGCTGCCAATGTAAAAAAAAAAAACAATTGTGAATTGTATTTTTTTGTATCATACATCACTACTGTTTCTTTTTTCTTTTTTTGTATTGTATATAAAAAGCACTTTATTTTAATTTTTCAAATAAAGATAAAATGGATACTTTTTTTTTATTTGAATGGGTCATTATTTCAGTTAGTAATCGTAAACACTTATAGTTGCGTTTTCATATATCCTGTTTACCGGAGGAAAGTAAATGTGGTTGATTTGGTCTAATGGGGGCAGTTTCGCATCATTTCATGTCACAATATCACTGGTTTTGAATCATTTTCATGTCTCATTTTGTCTGTTTTCATGTCTTTGTATTCATTTCTAGGCTCAATTCTGGTTATTTTTCCACGTATTTTCGTAATTACGGGATTATCATGACACTTTATGGCTTCTTCCATTTCACACTAACAATTTGTTTCCAGTGGTTGCGATTATCTTCTCTTGGCTATAAGAACAACTTAATTTGCTGTAAGTATAGCGGCGCATTGAGACAAAGCTTACAGTGAAAAACATAGCGGTAAATTAAATTATACAAGAACTCAGTGAAAAAATGAAGTAAATCATCATACTCCAGCTTTGTGCTACAGTTTGTCATTCTGTGTCTTTTTAAAATCCTTTTATGTGCCTTGTTTTGTCCATTTCCTGCTTTCTCCATTTCTTTTGTCTTGGCGTCTGTTTTGCTTCACATTTATGATGCTGTGAGGTTGTTTACCTCATAGCAATCTTTTTTATTTTTTTATTTTGAGGGGGTTTTTTTGTGCCACATTATGATTGTTCTGCATCTCTTTGTAGATATTCAGTTTCTCATTATGAACATTGTATATTTCATCATGTTTCATTTGTACTTTTCATTTGCTTCTTCTATTTATTTAGTATCTGCTGCCTTTTTTATCGCATTTTAACCATTCTCATTTTTTATTTTACTATATTCTTTTTTTATTTTTCATCTTCTCAGTTCAGTCTATGTTTTGTTAAGATAATTCAAGCTCAGTCTTGAGTTATTGTGCTTCATGTGATTATTTGATACCCTATCTATTTATTTTGTGGCCATTGCCTAAATAATTTGAGTCACTTCTTTAACTCCATGCATTGGTTGGTATCAGCTTGTAATTGTATTGTGTTTATAGTACGAATCACTTCGGGTTATTTCCTGTCCTTGTTTTGCTTTTCATTTGCTTTGTGTCCAGAAATTATTTTCTAAGCCCTGTTATATACAGTATCAGACTTGCAGAAGTCCTGACATGAGGCAAGATGCGCTGAGGTCTGGTTGCTAGACCGTCACAGAACGACAGAACAGCTCACTCACGCCAAGAGTAAATTTAGAGTCACTGTTCTACCTCAGACATGTTCTGTACTGTGAGACAAAAGTGGAATACCTGGGAAAATACCTGATGTGTGCTCAAGGAAAGCATACAAAGTGAAGAGAATGGCCCCGAGCCCAGAACACCAGCTGGGATATGAGGCTCACATTGTGTCACTTTTTGCTTGTTATGTGTCTTTTACTGACCTCATTATGGTTGTTTGGAATTTTCCTGGGATCAAATCACACCTTATTCAGCTCTTGGGGCCTTTTGCTGTGACACGATTCTTCAAATATAGATCTCAGGGTGGAGTATGCTCTGAAAACTCAGAGGAACAAACAGGAGTGCATTTGATAAAACTCTCCCAGAGACCAGACCGCACACCCTAAAGGTAAACAGAGGCTCTGGGTGTCTGTTGTACTTCGACATCATGCAACTTTTCGCCAGGTTTATTCATGACACTCTGCAGGTAGGAAGCTGCACATTGGCTCCTTTGATTCGGCTCGAGTCCGCCCACCTGCAGGTCAGAAACACCCGGACCAATCCCCCTCCGCGACCTCAGTCACTCCATAATTGCCTGGATTTTGTGTTAAATTCCCCCTTCAGGCTGTGTTTGTTGGAGCATGGAGCCACGCCGCCTCCGGAGACTCTTCTCCGCCTGCGACGTGAACAGGTCCGGCCGGATCGAGTACGAGGACTTCACGGCTGTCTGCGCGGAGCTCGGCGTCCCTGACACCGACACCCAGGCTCTGTTTGACAGGTTTGACACCAAAGAAGACGGATATATCGACTTCGAGAAGTTCTCATCCATGTTTAGGGAGGTTTCCGGCACGCTGGATCTGGTGGCTCTCGGGGCCGCGGCTGCCCGGACCCCCAGCAGCGATCCCGGGGAAGAGTTTGTGGGCAGGGTCGACGCGCAGTCTCTCCTTTCTGAAAGGTAAACTCAAGCCAGCCCGGCAAAAATGCTGCAACTTTATTCAACGTATAGACGAAAACAAGGCTTTATTTAGTATTTATTCTCAGTGCGTCTCTTGTGCGCGCTTTGTGCGCACGCAGTTTGCGCGCACGATTCCACTTGACGTCCAGTAATTCCACCACCGTCCGTCTCTATAACGAGAAGATGCTTCAGGAAATCACAACTAAACCCAATGCTAACACTGGGGCTTTGTCTCTGAGGTTTCAACAAGGAAGTAAGAGCATGTTTATGTAGAAAAATTCAGCTTTCAGCATCTTTTTTTCCATCCTTTTGCTTCCTCCTCCTTTTCATTATTCGGGTCATTTTCCCTTTTCTTTGTCTTGTACCTCTTTGCCAGTTCTTTTAAATCGGTGTCCTTTAACTTTTCCATCTCCTTCCCCCTTTTCCTTCTTTTTCTTGTACTTATTTGTCTGCTCCATCCCTCCCCCTCCCATATTTTTACAGCTCAGTTTACAGTTTTGTTCTAACATTCGCATGCCAACACATCTTCTTTTGTCTTCGTCTAAAAGAATAGACCCTCAAACCAAGTTTTTACACACAATGATTAATTGCAGGGCAGATATCCCACACTGCACCAGATTGAATATTGGGAATAAAAACTGTATTTGCTTTTGGAGAACAAAACTACAAAGTGAAGGAAGACTTGTTGTTGTGTTGTGAATGGAAAATTATTAATGATTAACTAAAGTGGCGATCACAAAGACTCAAACTGCCACTTACTACTTCACAATGTCTCATTGTATGTCTAAATGGTAAATGGATTTCACTTGTACAATGCTTTTCCTCTGCTGCTGCAGCAGCCCCCAAAGCACTTTATGTTGTTAATGACATTCATCCATTCACACCAATGGTGATGGCTGTCATACAAGGCGCTCAAATCCATGCATTGAGAGCAATTTGAGGTTCAGTGTCTTGCTCAAGGACAGCTCAACATGCTCCATGGGGATCAAACCTAAAATATTTAGATTAATATGACAGATAAGATTGTATTCATGCTCTGCAGATTCAAAACAACAGGAATTTACGTATTAAGAATGCTGCAATTGATTAAAAGCTGAGCAATTAACCACTTTAACTATTTAGCAATGGCATGAATTGTGAAACATTTGAAAGCATCTCCCGTGTTAATATTTCTCATAAATCGCATCGTTGGCACAATGCACAACAACATTCTGTGCATCATTCAGTCCATGTGTTCAATGTATCTGTCTGACAAGTGTCCATGCTTGTTTCACTGAAGATATCCTACTATAACAGCATATTCAAGCAGCAACTTGCTGTTGTCCACACGATGAAACCATATCCCAAAGGTTCTCTAATGGATCGAGATCTGTTGATGGTTGTAAACCGATCGTCAGGTTTGACCTTTGACATGGCAGGTTGTCCTTCTCTCAGCAGCGATCAGCTGATCGGTACAATAATATGATATAATGGGCATGGCCACTCACCATAAAGGCTGAGGCGTTTAAATGATGCTCATGTGAAGAAGTCCAACGTATGCGAGGAACATAATCCTTCACACCGTTGGTAGAAATCAGGACTCGTCAGATTAGACGATGTTTGTCTGAATTTTGTTGTAGCTGTGTGAAGTGATCGTCTTGGCTGACAGGAGTGGTACCTGGTGTGGTCTTTTACTGCCCACGCCCATCTGCTTGATGCTTCTGCATATGATTGTAGCAAGTGTGTGTTTTTTTTGGGAGCTACCACAGCCTTTCCATCACCAGTGAACCATTGTTTCTTTCACTCTGGATTATAATGTCTCTGCATTTAATGTTTTATTAATTTTACGGCTTAACACCTTTTACCAGCACCATTTTCTGAATTGCATATTCCTCTTCACTGGGCCACTTTCCTCACGCCTCAAACCTTTCCATTCCAGTTTGTAACAATTACTTTATTTTTCTCTTGTGCAGTGTCAGGGAGCAGCTCTCTGATCTTCACCAGGCTATTAATTCCTCTGGAAACGTGGCTGTGCTGGAGTCGTATGAAGAAATGGTTCAGTCGCTCATCACTCAAAGCCTGGAAAACAGACGAACGTGTGAACAGCTGGAGACTAGTTTGAAGCGGTGAGAACAGACATTACGGGCGTCTCTTCTTTATTGGATTGGGGTAGATGAAAAAACTCTTTACAGCGAGAAAGAGAGAAATAAGCCAAATTAATATAGAGGCATAATGTTTGAGATTAAAACAAAGAGAAATGTGTGAGTCTCCATTACTTTAAGATTATTTTGTTATTGTTTGACCCACTTGAATTTAAGTCTGTATGTGCCCCCTGGACTGAAATGCAAAAACTAAAGTATGATGTTATTGATAAGTCTGGAATCAATAGAAGTGTCATTCAACCTCCCGTCTGCTTTTGATGTTTCCTGAATAATTTAAGTTTAGCCTTTTTTGTTAGCGCTCAGGTAAAATCCTAAAGTGCCCAATATGTAACACTGAAAATGTTCATCCACTCTTGCTTTCTTATGAATCACTTTATATAATATAAATTATTCATGCTGTCAGAGACTTGTGTGTGTGTGTATATATATATATATATGATCTACTCACTATTCCATTGATTTTTAAGTCAGGATAGTGAGGGTCTCTCCCCTAAGCTTTTACTTTTGTTTCTTGAAGTGTCTTGTCATTTTTCATGTACCGTAATATTATGAGACTTCTTTTAATCCCTCGAGCCTGCGTGTACCACAATTCTATTCCCACACTATTTTTTTGATAAATTCTGCTGCTTTTCTTCTGGTATCTGTTAGTGATTGTGCCCAAAGAGCTCAGTTGTAGTTCCCTTGAGCCAGTCGGTAAGCCATGTGTGGTTTGCCCAGATGATGCTGCTGGTTGGGCTTCTCACTGATGGTGTTATGTGGACTGTGTTTGTGCGTCATGTCTGCACAGTGAACCACACCTCTTGTGTCCTCTCATATGGGAGCTTTGCTCTTTGTTAAGCAGACCTGTCGATTTGTTTTCCTACTTTCTTTACATAAACATACAGAAAAAGGAGCAAGAATAACGAAACAGTTGCAAATTAAAAAGCACGACATTGCCATCACCCCTGTTAGTCTTGTTTTTCCAGTCATTCATTTGTTGTGTCTTAGTATGTGGCGTTTCTTTTTAGATCTGTAAATGCAGGTCTGCAGTTTGCTTAAGAGGCTATTTTTGTCAGGTTTTGTGATTTAAATTCAAACTTTCTATATATTCGACTTTCTGACAAAGCTTTCGTGACAAAAGTCCTTTGATGACTATTTATAGTCTAAAGAGTTTTAAAAATGTACTTAATTTTCAGACAGTGTGCCAACTGCTCAGAAAATTGAGTAAGAGGGTTCTATAAGAAAGTAATTTCCCTTCAATATTATTTCACTTCACATATTTTTTGACAACGATGTGTGATTTTCTGACATCTTTGCTTCCAAATGAATGATCCTAAATTTATTCCTTCAGTAGACTTTACTTTACTAAGAAACTCTGTAGCTATTGTTTTAGTTGGCAGCATTTGGAAAGGTTCGAGGACATTTGAACTAAAGTCTTTTAGGCAATTTCCTTTGCAAATGTGTGAAGTGAGTCTGCACACAGTACCATGAATCAGCTATTCAATTTCCGTGTCACACATGGGAAGAGATTGTGTGTCTGAGCTCTTTTTGTGCTTCACCGAGTGCGTGGCATGAGAAAGGTGACATTCCTTTTTGTCAAGGAAGAAGGAAATGTGCTTGCAGTCCCCCTCCACTTCAGCCCGTACGTAAACGCTGTTTTCCCATGTATTGTTCCTCTGTTTTCCACGATCGTTTACAATAGATTGAATTTACATGCAAGACGTGCATTATACTAAATTGAATTAACTGTGGTTGGAGTCTAGTTATTAAATGTCACTGCGAAAGCTTAGCACACCTGTGGAGTCTTCTTTCCGAGGGCCGCCTCTCCCTCATCTCTGATTGGTTCATGTGTTGTTTGATGAAAGTGGACCCGTCACAACTGCTGCACGTTTGAAGTCGAGTCAGTCGGGTGGATTTGACTTACAGAAAGTAGGTTCTGATTACTCGTTCTCGCTGTATTTCATCTTATAGGCAGCTGTCGGAAAGTCTGGTTTGATTCGGCTGCCAGTGAAAACGTATTCATGTTTCCTTGTTCAGAATCGAGGAGATGAACAACGGTCAGCTGGCAGAACTGGAGGACGATATGCAGCAACAACTCCATACGACAGAGGAGAGGGCGAAAGACCAGGTGAGTGAGACACTGGCAGATTTTAGATTTGGGTTTTTTTACACATTCTTTTCTATTTCATACCTGCGTGTTTGTGGTGCAGCAGCAGGTTGCACTACTTTTCACAAAGGGTCTCTGTAAACCCAGATGAAAGCCCCTCTTCAAAGCCCGAGCCGGGCCGCAGCTCAAACTGCTTTGGTTTCATGTTTGTAGGAGCGTAAGAAAATGGAAGGAATTCTGGCCTCCATGCAGAGGAAGCATGAGAACGAGGTTGCAGACCTGCACGCTGCACTGGACAGACACTTGAAGGTAAGGTTTCAGAGAACCGCTTCTACTTTGTTCTCTCAGAAGGGAGGCTGCATGAAAAAGAAAAGAAAGCCACTGTATATATATATTTAAAAAAAACACCACCGAGGCTACTGTCGGTGTGGCTGTTTTCAAGTTTCTCACTTTAAAACACTTCCTACATTCATCATCTTTACAAACTGCATTTCAAAATGGACCTTCCAAGGAGCTGAAACTTGTCAGTGAAACAAAATGCATCATCAAAGACTTCTTATGGTTTTATATACTTTGTTCAATATAGAAAATTGGATATACACATATTGAAAATATTCTAATGTAGTTTTCAAATATAATAATTAAACTATATATTATAAAGTGAATGAATAAAGAAAAGACCCTCTATTGATATGAAATTATCAAAATTGTGCACCACTTCCTGTAACATTAAACGCACGCATACACTCCCTCAAAAATGTAAAAGGGAGGCACCACTTGTACAACCAAGTTGTATAGTAGCAAAGGTTTTCTACAGACAGTCTTCTATATGATGCCATTGCTGTGCTTGTCCTGTAGATGGTGACATATTACATCATCGAGGCTGATTAATCAGTGGGGAGTTTACATCACTGCTATTTAAAACAGGTTTCTAATGAGGTAATGCAATTTCTTAAGCAGTAGAATATCCCACGGCTTCTGTAATGGATAATTTAAGGGATTTCTCTTTTTTAATTTTGAAACATATTATTATGGACTGCTGCTCAGAAGTTGCTTTTATGATCCAAAAGTCGAGTTTCAATAGTAGGTGGTATTGAAATGAACTGGTTTAAGCAGGTCTGACCATGGCGAGGACTGAAAGATTTTGTGAAACGCAGCTTTTGTTATGATAGAAATGAAACTCGTATGAGTTAGTTGTTTTTTTTTTTTTTTTTTTGTCTGTTTTTGCTCAGAATCAAAAGGATCTGGAACGAAACACTTCAAAGGATGAAGTGATGAGACTGAACAAAGAAATCCGTGATCTCTCACAGGTTAGTCATTTTGGATATTCAGTGAATTTCAGGTTTGTTTAGTAGAATTTCTGTCTGAATCGGCCTCCTCGCAGGAAAACGAGCAGCTGCACAGTTCGCTGCTGCAAGCGCAGACAAACATCTCCATCCTGCAGTCGGAGCTGGACAAGCTGAAGAACATGTACACAGACCAGAAGGCTCAGCATGATCGGTGAATGTCTTTGAGTTCACTGCATCTAAAGTCTGATGAACACACAAATACAGTGCCATGCAACATCCAACACATTGTGTGTGTTTTGTGTGTATTTTTCACAGGGAAGCTGAAGATTTGAAGAGGATGGTTGTGGAATTTCAATCCTACTCCAGTCAGATTCGCACCCTTCAGTGAGTTCAGGTTATCGTTGTCTGTTGGAGAGACTCTGTTTTTGTTTTTCGAAATTTTGAATGTCGAGAATGAGAAGATGTTGGTTTTGAATCTTCAGAGTTTGAGAAATCGGTCTGTTCCAGTCAAACATGAATGTAAGCAACATTTTGTTTGTGAGCAATTAGAAATAACTTCTGATAAGTTGTATAACTTGTCCTCTATTGGCGATGCAACAAATTAACAAGCATTTACAAGCATCTCTGCTCATGTGTGCATGGTTTTGGCATATAATGGCATAGAAATGATCAACCAATGCAATCAGGAAGGCATCTGGCCGGCTTCACGTTTATTCTGCAGCAGAGCACACAAAGCTCAAACATGCATCCAGTTTCACTGGGAGCTATCTTTAGCCTGGAGCAGAACAGTGGATCCTGTGAGAGAGAGAGAGAGAGAGAGAGAGAGAGAGAGGGAGTGTGGCCCCCACAGAGAGTTTATCTCAACAGGGAAGAGTCTGTCTGAGAAAGATTTACTCAAATGTACATCCGCAGAAAGTTTGTGATTCGGTTTGAGATGTTTGGAACAACCTCCCTACAGTATTCCTCCAAAAACCGTGTGCAAGTCGACTGGGAAGGAAGAAAAATGCAGAGAATTGCCAAATACTGATCTTTTTTCTTTCTTTCTTTATATATTTTGAAACCTTTTATTCACTTTTTGCTGAATTGTTTTTTTTTTTAATCTACAATTGAATTCAAGTTTTGCTATTGCAACCCTACTCTTGGTTTTACAAATCCACAAGTCGGGTGAATCCCTCTGGTCATCCACAAACAACATTCACCCACTCTTATACTCCTGAACTTGGAGGACTGTCGAGGATTGGAGCAGTGGAAACCAGACTTTTAATGACAAATGCAAACTTTTAAACATTAAAACTTCATATTTCATCTACTAATATCTACAGGAAAACTATAATTACCCTTTAAATCACTATGATGAATGGCATCAAGCGGCTATGACTTTGTGATCTTAATAACTGATGTGTCTGACTCTCTCTTGCGCCTCAATAGAGAAATGAATAAGAAACTGTATGACAGTAATGATGGCTTGCGCTCCGCACTGGCTACTGAAACGGTTGCAGCGAAACGCAGGGTAAGTTTCCTTGTTTACTTGTGCGTTTCCTCATATTTACAATTTTTTGTTTTTTTTTTGTTTCTTTTTTTCGGGTCGAAGTTGACATTCGACTCTCTTGCTCCAGTTCAAGCATTTAAAAAAAGTTTCCTCTTTGGTAATTCTAATCCCCTCAGCAGCTGTCTCCCCGAAACGAAATCCCAGCCCGAAGAATGAAACCCCTCCGACAGAGCACACTCATCCATAACGGGTATATATATATATTTCATATCTGTGACTCTGCAGATCGATCTCTGGGAATTAAATTGTCAAAGTTGAAGTGTGTGTGTTTGTGCGTGCTGGCTACAGCTTTGAGGATGATCGAAAGGGAGCGACCTTCTCTCGCGTGGCCACCTGGGCCGATAAGTACCTGGACAGCGGGGTCTCCCTGCCGATGGACACGGCTGAGAGCTCAGGCAGTGATTATGACAGCGATGACAGCAGAAGCTCAGTGGAAACGGTGCATCGCAGCTACTCGTGTGTTCCGTCTGATGTGGAGGTCAGGGAAAGAAAAAAAACCTCCTGGAACTCAGAATTTTTCCAAAAAGCTCCTTTTAAATGGAATCAAAATGTTTTTTTTTTCTTTTTCCATCTGTTACAGATATCAGAGGTGAAATCTGAGGCTGCGGTCCCGGTGACTCCAAGTAGGAACAGCTCCATCGCCTCATCCCTACGCAGACGTCTGTCTGCCTTCTCCACAAAGGTGAACCCTCTCTTTTATTCTATATTATTTCCTCCTGGAGCTAAAAGAAATTTCTGTTAACTTTATGTTTATCGATGGCTTTCAAAATAAATCTTCATTAATTAGTTTTTGTTTTAAATATCTGAGCCGCTTAACACTTTTAAAATGTGTTAGAAAAGCACTTGGAGATGCACTTTGTGGAGAAGGCTGATATAGCGATAAAGGTTATTATTATTATTACAAAATTCAGGTTGCACCCTTCACAGTCCGTTGGCCCATCACAAGGCAAAACAGAAAATAATCCGCACTCACAAATTTTCTCCTGAGTTTTATAATCGACAACCGACCAGCATGTCTTTCAGTTTTGAAAGGAATTTGGATGATATCGTTGATACCCATCTGCAGTTGGGCCACTTTTATCCCGTATTTGTCTTGTGCTGCTTCCAATTAACCCAGGGCTCAAAAATCTGAGCTGTTTTCAGAGTTACAGGCTTGAACTAATGAAACGCCCCCTTTTAGGTTTTCACACTAAACTTGAGGTAACTTCAAGGACCTTAACTTTCATGTGCAAGACAGTCGAGCCGAAGCTGACATAAACACTGTTTTAATGTTTCTTTATGGCAACAAGTGATGAACGTGTTGCTAAAGTGGATCGTATGGGTGGGGATGCATGGCTTGGAAGTTGGTAGAGCAGTCGTCTTCTAATTGGAAGGTTGCAGGTTTGATTCCCATCTCCACCTGTCGACATGCCGAAGTGTCTTTGGGCAAGACACTGAACCCCAAACTGCTCCCATTGGAGTGACAATTGGTGTGTGAATGTGATGAATGCTGTAAAGTGCCTTGGGGTCCAAGTGAAGTCCATTTACAGAGTTATGTTGTACATTTTATGCATATTAAACTCAAATAACTTAACAGTGAAGCTATTAAGTTAGCTCTGTCGTGTTTTTGGAACATGACAATTTGTATTTTCAGACTTCATTCTATAATACAAGTTTCAAGCAGTGGATTAGTTAAAAGTTGTGTTCGATCAAACTCACTCAGAGCACTGATTTATTACCACTGTACTGTACATACCATCCTCGTTTTAACCATGTCCACTCTCTTCTGCCCGATTAGCGGCTTTCATCTCAATCTTCTGGTCAAAATGTCTTGGTATTTCTCGATTGCAGCCAGTAGAAGCAGACATGGAGGAAGCCGAGGAAGACCCACAGATGTATCGCCTGATCCTCGCTGGAGACGCCGGGGCTGGGAAGTCCAGCTTCCTGCTGAGATTGACGCTCAACGAGTTCAGAGGAGATATTCCCACCACGCTGGGTGGGGCATATGCCAAATGAACAACTTTTTCATGCAAATTTGACACTTTATTTTTTTTTTTAATCTGGAAATGTCTATATGTGTTCAGGGGTGGATTTCCAACTTAAGAAGATGCTCGTGGACGGAGAGAAGACCAACCTGCAGATATGGGACACCGCCGGGCAGGAGAGGTATGATTGAATGCTGCTAAAAAAGCAGAAACGTGAAACTATCATGTTAAAATGATGATGACTTGCTGGACTTGCACCACAGTAAGAGTTTTGGTTGAACTTCCTACAGTTTTTTTTTTTCTTTTTTAATTATCCTGTATATCTTGTGTTTATGTATAGTCTTCAACAGTTATTTTTTTTCAATTACATGTGCGGTTTTACACTAAAGCTTATTATATTCACAATTTATGAATTTATCTGCCCGTCCCACACTTTAAACACCACCACTCTCCATTAAAACTACATTATACATGCCTGTATTTTCCCCTAAGGTTCCGTAGTATCGCCCGGTCCTATTTCCGTAAAGCTCATGGAGTCCTGCTGCTGTACGATGTTGGATCAGAAAGTAGCTTTCTTAACGTCAGAGCGTGGGTGGATCAGATTCAGGTACCTGCAGTGATGCAGATCAACAGAGCACCACCACCACAAAATAATGTCAACGTATTTAACAGCAGCCTCTGTTTCTGTAAAGGATTCAGCCGAGGAGAAAATCCCCATGTGTGTTATTGGAAACAAGGTGGACCTCCGGGAGGAGCTTCCAGAGGGACGCTGCGTGAGCAGTTTGCAAGGCGAAAAGCTGGCCAAGGTGGCTTAGCTTTTGCGTCTCGGCAGAGACGAGTATTTGTACAGGTGCCCGGCTCTGGTGTGTCGAAGTGAACTGGCTGCTTTTGCTTTCAGGCCTACGGCGCTCTGTTCTGTGAGACCAGTGCCAAAGAGGGAACCAATGTTGTCGAGGCTGTGCTTCATCTGGCGAGGTACTTGGGGAGAGAGAGAAAGAGAGTGCTGTTCTACTTTTCCAAGCTATACTACATTAAAGTACTTTGTTCTTTAATTTGACTCCAGAGAAGTGAAGAAAAGCGTCATGCTGAGACAGGACTCCGACTCTCAGGTCAGACTGAATCCAACCAACCCGAAGAAGACTGCAACCAAGTGCTGTGGACTGTAAACTACTGAGATTTGTACACAAAGAGCAATGAAGGATCTGTGCTGCCATTTTTATTTTATTATGACAAAAAACACTTTCTACTGAAAGATTTTATTTTTTACATATTTTCATATATTTAATCTTCAAAGTTTTAAGTAAAAATCTTTTAAATGTTTGTCTGATTGTTTGATAGAGAAAAGTTTTTTTTTTAGATGGAAAATTGCACATGTAATGTAATATATAAATAAACATGCGTATTTTTAATTAACTGTATATGTTTTGTGTAAAAGAAGTAATGGAACATGAGTAGACAAGCAAGATACTTTCCTCTGTTTATTAATTTCAACATCAATGTTAATTCCGTCAACATATTGGAGCTGTGCTCGTATACATCAACTGAATTGTGCCTTTAAATTATCTATATAAGAAACATTTCACAATTTGAGCTGTGACTGTTTAACAGACATTCTAAAAAAAATGTCAAATAGAAACTTTTTCTTTCAAAACCTCAGGGAATATAAGCCTTTTTCCAAATTAACCCGATTTAACTGGAAAGATGACATTCTGTGTTATCAATCATCAGAAATTGTTGGTGTTCATGTTCCAGGGAGATTTTTATACCATATGAAACTGATATAAACTCAGACAAAAATTAATGGAGACCAAAACTCTGCTCCTGCACTTGATGATTTATGGATGCTTCTTGAGGAGGTTTTTTTTTTTTTTTTAGTTTCTTGCCGTGAGAATCACTGACGTCACTAAGCTGCCCAGAGCCACCACCAGAGCTCCCAGGATGAACTTCCAGGAAATTCCCTAAAGAAAATAGCAGAGAGCCTCATTAACTTTGATTGTTGGTGAAACACACTGGAACCCCCCATTCTTTAAATAGCACAGAAATTATATATATATTTTTTAGTTGATTGTTATAATTGCAACTCTCTTGGCTTGCCTGTTTCTTTAGAAGCTTGATAAAGAAGAGAGAGAAAAAAAAAAACTCCTTACTGATGGCTTGTTCTTGGATGGAATCAGGAAAGGTGTGATGTTGTCTCCGAGCATCTCAGCCGGTTTGGCTTTCCACTCCTGAGGCTCTCTACCTCCTGACTGCCTCCTCACAAGTTTAGATAACTCTGCGTGAATGGCCTGAATGAAAGGAAAGGGAATGAAAACTGAATCAAAGAAACTCGTTCGACAAGAGGAGAAAAAGTGAAGCTGCAATTCTAAAAAAAACTAAAACGTCCAGCAGGTGGGAGTAGAGAGCTAAAACAAAATCAATATTTTCTTTGATACCAGCTGACTGGACACACGGACAGTATTGGATAATTAGATTTATCCTTAAAGACGGCAAAAAAAGAATCAATCCATACTTTTATTTCTTACTTCTTACTACAAAAGTATATGTTTTCCTCTCAGATCAAGGACAACTTCAGGACAATAATTTTCTCAGAGAGCAGCTAAATCGGTTCTCCCCAGAGTATTTTATCCTGCAGTGAGACAAGGGTGTAATTACCGAAGCAGCAGATATTTTCATTCCTTCTTGGCCAGACCAGACTTATTTGTGACAGTGGCAGCGTGCCCTTTGGGTCATGTCGATGAGTCACTGGCTGCACTCTGTAAACAGCTGATTGAAATGTTTGTCCTCAACTGTTCAAATGCGACCTGCATCAGATCCCAGGAAGCAGGATATTTATTATTTTTTATTTGTTGTGACGTGAGTAGGTTATCTTAATTACAGAGTGCAGTGTCTATTTCAATGCAGAAAGTATGACTAAAGCCTATTTTCATTCTAACTTTGCTACTTTTAGAGAACGTGGCCTCAGAGTGACATTATTTGACTTGTGTGTGTTATTTTTAATTTTTCAGAGTTTGCCAGACAGACTTTGAGCTGCGTGGTCACATCTGTAGACAGACAGACGTGTGTTTTGCCAGAGCCTTTGTGCAGGGTTTGGCCAATTTGAAAAACCACACAAACAAGAAGGTACACGCCTTGTACTGAAGGAGTTTAACATATTCTATTCAGGCTTAAATGAGAAGAAGTTCTCTTTTGAACTTGTACCTTTGATAAGACTAACAATGTATGTCCTGTTTTTGTCAAAACTGAAGACTTCTATTTATCTACCAATGTTATATTTAAATGGGATTAAAGCATTGATTGAAAAACAGTCACAGTAAATAAAGTAGCTTGACAGTAAACAGTTGGTGGTTTTGATACTCTGAAGGCAAGATGTATCAGAATGGTGAATATTGTTTAATAACTAATAAATTACTGAAGTTAAATAAGATCTACATGTTCCTAGACAGAAATGCAATAAAGGTTACTTTCACTGAAACAGCTGATTTCCTTTCAGAATGATAGCTCAACACTGGAAAGTTAACTTTTCAAGTGACACAGTTTATTTGTGTTTAGTGGATCTCTCAGCAGCTCTGTTGATGTTAACCATGCTTGCATGCGTGAGTGTGTAGGATTCACAGGCAGATTTGGAGGGAGCATATGGAGGGGAGCGAGTTGCTCACCCACATGATCTCACCTTGGTAGCTGGCTCCAGTTTCAAGGCCTTTTTTAGCACCTCCATGGCCTCTGTGTATTCACTCCTGTCTGAGAGGAGCTGGAAGGGATAGGAAAACCCTCAGCGTGAGCAAAGATGGGGGACCCATTAATCAAAATTAGCCAGAGGAGATAGCAATAATGTATCTGTTGTTACATCTCATCCCACATTACACATGTTCCATTTTCCTTCCAGGAACTCCGCTCACAGTAATCATCTGCGGTGTGATGGAGATCAGATGATATGCTCCACGTTGTCTCTCAGTAATAACACGACAGCATGGACTCCCACCTTTCCCATCCTGAACAGGGCCTTGACGTTGTTTGGCTCGAGGCTCAGAACGTCCCGGCTGGTGTGCAGCGCCTCGTCAAACTGCTCCAGTTTGAGCTGAGCAGTAGCCAGGTTGTTCAAACACTTCACTCGGTAGTCCCGCACCTCTTCCTCCTCTGCCTCCACAGCACCACCGCTACCATCTGCACACAGACAGAGATGCATGGTTTGTCAAACATTGTCCTGCTGCCGCAGACTTCATGATTACCAGACTTGTATTTTTTTTGCTTGTTTTGCTTTATTTTTCCACCGGTGACTCTAACATTAAAGAAAGAAAAATGTTAGGAAGGGCTGACAAAACCTGTGATGACTCATCTTTGTTATTCTTACAAATTACAGAGAAAAATGGAGTTTCATGGAGAAATTCCCTTTGGGTGTCATTACAATGCTGTTTCATGTTCTGCTTCTTTTCTTTTTTTTTTTAATTCCAGCTGGATATTGTATTGCTGTGATTCTGCACTATGTCACCATTAGAGTTAAAGCTGAATCAAATAGTGGCCAGAGAAACCAGGACTTGTAAGCATAAGAGAATTTCACTATTGACCCTGAAGATAATGGTTAATAGGAGCTAGCAGCTTAGGGAAGGTATCTATGTGGAAGTGCCACACCGATGTACAGAACCAGATTTTATGATTAAGTTCAGTCTCTCAGTCTTCAGATGTGGTTCCAACATGGACTCTTTGAAGTGCTAATTTGTTGTTTGAGGCCAAAGAAGAAGCTATAAACACAGAGCTGAGTTGGTGTTTTATAGTTTACACGTGGAAGCTGGAGGGCAACTTTTGCATTCATTTGGAGTTTTGCTTGTGGCATCCTCAAGCTGCCTGAAGCACCAGTCAATTGGTACTGCAGTCAAACTTTCTTCTTTTAGCTCCATCAACATCACTACTAATAAAATTAGCTTCACAAAACTGAATGAATGATTATTATGAATGTATGCAAAGGTGGAAACATCTGTTCACAGGAGCTCAAAACAAAGTTGGACAGAACAGAATCATAGGAGACTGGGGAAAAAAAATGAGCTAAAAATCTTAGCAACCCAAACTGCTCCCATTGGATGGACAGAGCGCCTTACAGAGCAGCCACATCCATTGGTTTGGGGGCACTGGTGGCCTTGAGGTTACAGAACAGGACTTTTGATTAGTAGTTCGCGGGTTAAAATCCCACAGCTGACGTGTCACCACGGTAGGCCCCTGAGCTAGACCCTTGAACCCCATCAGCTCCCTGGAGCACCGTAATGTGGCTGCACCTCTGGATCCTTAGAAATAGGATCGGTCAATGTCAAAAGAAGGGACTTTCCCCAAACTATGATCATTTTGATCAAGTTTCTTAGTTATAGATATTTCTACGAGCGTATGCAAAATTACACATAATCACTGGTTGATTGTTTATAGTGTTTTATCATCTGCATGTCACTAATCATATCCGCAAACTAAGTCTGATGGACCCCCAAATGACCCAGTAGGAGTAAAGATGTTGGTGCCTCTCATGCATTATTATCCTTATCCCTCATCCACTAATTGCATGATGTGGATGCCCTCATAAACTCCTCTCTTCAGTGCCACAGTGAGTTCACTCTCTGGTCCAGCATCATTGATACATTGAGAAGCAGTTCATGTTTCTCTCTTCACTGACTTGTTCAGTTGCGTTTCCCCCTCGGGTCCACAATGCCTCGTCAATGATTAAAGTGATTAAGATGATGGAAATAATAAGAAAGTTGATTAGCGTTGATTATGCAAAAGAATTAAGCCAAAACATTTAGCGAGGCACTTGGCTCGGTTACATGTGTCACTGCATCGCGGCGGCATGATTAGTGAGGAGGCAGAATGGAGGAGAGCACTGGAGTGTTATGTCATCCTGGACTGGGGCGGATATGAATATGTGCTGTCTGAGGTCTCCATGCCCCCTACTGCGTTATGTCTCTTCTGCATGTGCATCTTTGCACTGTTGCAAATCTGTCACACATTTCCATTTCTATCAACTAATATAGCTCCCCCATGGTGCAGACACAAGCTGGGACGTGGTTTTCATGAATACGTTTAGGTTTTGATGCCATATTACCTTTTCTGCATGTGGTTAGCACATCCAGAGCCGTACAATAAGCTCTGGTGGCCATACAGTATTCCTCCCTCTGGAAATGAAAGTTTCCTCGCTCTCGTTTCTGATTTCCAATGCGAATGCGGTCTGCGATTGGCAGACTTAATGGGTCTGGTTTCTCTCTGACGTGCAGCAGCTGCAGCTGGTAGAGTAAAGGAGCCCAGGAAGGGATGTCTGGATCTCTGCACACACAAACAGGAAAACGCATTAACAATGAGCCTTTCAACATTGCACATATTCACATTTTTTTTTAGCAGAATCGATCATATTTCAAATAATAATTTTAAAAAACTATTCATTCATTCACCATTTACATGTCACTTGGAAAAAGAATAACTCTGCATATAACAAAGAGATGTTAAACTATTACAATTACATCAACCGAAGAGACATGCTGATATATGTACTATTTATTTATTCATCAACTCCACCATAGATGTATTTGTATGCAGATGAAAGCGCACACGCACACGCACACGCACACACTTGCAAAAGAAAATAGCATCACGAAAATGCATTTCTATCATTTATGTGCAGATGACATACATTTATACAGCCCCATCTTCAAAAGTGGCAATGATTTCTTTGTTTATTTATTTTGATGTTGTAGATATATACGGTCAAAAGCAACTTTCACCACACAATGTATTATTTTTGCTGTTCTTGGCCTTGTCTATATAGACAAATCATCTAGAAAATATCACTGGGTGATTGAGTCTAGGTTCATGTCGTGCTTCAGTCTCTCGAAGTCTTGATAGATCAAACAAAGTTCCCCTAAAAATGTGAATATCAACATGTACACATCTGACTATATGGAAGAAAAGCAGACACTTAAATTTCACTTACAATTTCAAGTAAATTGAAAGCGAGACACAAAGCTCTTGGCATATTTGGCATATTTACTATTGTTGTGCAGAGGCTATGACCCTTAAGAACGTAACAAGGCTCATCACACCTGTCTTTTTCTTAGTGCCTCAGAAGTGTGGAATGAGCTGTGAGGCTAAAACTTTTTAAAATACGTTTTCGCAAAACACATGTTGTTCCTCAACACTCTTGGCCACGGCTCTCCATTACACCTAATACATAATACTTTACGTCTGTTTGTTATCTTTGTTGTGTTATCATACATCTGTTTATACTTGTAATATAATACCTTATTATTCTATGTTGGTTGCCATCATGACTCTGGGAAAACATCTCAGAAACAAATGTTTAAATGAACAATAACAATACCCACACACATAAATGGTTTTGGCCTTAGTTAATGCACATCATAGTATTTGAAAACAAAAATCCCACCTTGCAGTAATTCTTGAATGATTTTATTATTGTGCTCATAAGTCACTGTGAGGTGAGAAAAGTCTAATATTTCCAGTGAGAAAGAGTGTCAGAGAGCTCGCTGATGTCACTCAGCAAGCGGTGCCTCTGATTAAAGATTGGAAATGTAGCTTCTCCACACAAATACAAATACAAGCAGCAGGCATTATCTCTTCTTGTTTTGGTTTGTTCTTATAGACATAAATCATTACACTTACTCTTGCCGCTTTAGGGAAACAGTCTGGCAATTTATAGCAGTATAGTACATAAAGTACTGAAAATATACATAAATATCATGTGAAAAAGAAATTGGACCACCTGAATTTGATTTCAGCCTACACGTCATTCATGTATTGTATGTAATGACGAGCTTGCTTGTCCCATTTCTAGACTCTGGCAGCAGCAATAAAGTTTCAATAAAAATTCAGCAGGCGCCCCAGTTGCATGCTATTGTTATTGACATGTGAATGCTGTAAACTGGGAAATCGGACCTTCCCATGTGGCAACTCCCCCAATTTCCAGGAGTATGAATGCATCATTATTGAGTCAACAAATAACAACAGAGATGTGACCAATAGTGTTATGACCCTAAAAGGAAGACTATGCTTTGATACAGACAAACCTGATCCTATCAATCACACTCCACGGCTCTGCTCAGGACACCACATCACCACTCTCAGGCAGTAATTGTCTCACGTCCGTACTCTGTCGGTGACCTTATTGATGTACCTGCCGGGTTTTTATCAGCAACTATAAAGGAAGGGAATTTCCTTGAAGTGATGAGTGCCATGCAGTGTAGTGTCTGCATCCATTTGAAGTATTAGATCTCTGCTCACGACGATTCAAGTGACAACAAATGAGTATGAATAATCTATAAATAATCAAATTTTGACAGAAATTCACAGCAAGAAACCAATGTAAACACTTCGGTGTATTATAATGATGCGTGTGTGTGTGTGTGTGTGTGTGTGTGTGTGTGTGTGTGTGTGTGTGTGTGTGTGTGTGTGTGTGTGTGTGTGTGTGTGTGTGTGTGTGTGTGTGTGTGTGTTCATGCTGTTGCAGCTGCTGTCTGCATAAATTGAATTTCACATCCAGCACATGTGGGTTGAAAGCAACAAATCTAAGAGACATGCAAGAGGTTCTGGTTCTTGAAAGCAGACAAAAATTTGATACTGCTATGAAGCCGTGAGCCATCGATGACTTCAGCATTCTCAAGATTCACTCAGAGGGAAAGTTAATTTGCTTTTCAGTCATCAGGCTGCAGTGAGCATGCGGCTCACAGTGGTCCATTATCAGTTTCTCTGTGGAGGCTCTGACTCCAGAGGTGAGAGGGGGAAGTAATCTAAAAACAGCCAGATAAAAAAGGACATTTTAATGTAGCTGATGATTTAGTGGCCTAAAAAAAAAAAAACAAGATGTATTTTTGAATACAAGAAAAATCCTTATTAGGATAAAGGCAAAGTGCATCAACTGTTAAAAGGATCCTGTTCGTTTAATGAGCTCAACTAAACAAAGTGCTGAAAGCAAGGCAGACAAAAGGAAGTGCAGTTTCCTGCAGACCCCCACCCAGTCACTGTTTGCTGCAAAGCGATAGTACTGGGAGTTGTGTCAGGTCATGATTTATTCAAACTGGTTGTGTCACTGACACAATTTTTGTTTGTCTAACAGAATTAGTCGTATCCCCAGTTACGACAGAGCTGCGTCAGCAGGTGGGATCAAATTACCCTTTCACCTCTCCTCTCTGGAGACCTCGCCCCGGGATCATGGGACATGCAGCAGTGCGAAAGCAGCTCGCCCGGGCGAGGCCTCTGAAACCTGAACCCCATATCTGCACTCACAGTCAGAGGAAGTCGCATTCAGATGTTATCATTCTGAACCGCGAAGAAGTCCATGCAAGTCTTAAGATGCCAGTCTGTTTTGAACAATTTTTTCCAGGTTGCTGTTCATTAACTGAAACTGATTTTTACACACCAATGCATGTTGACAAGGTTCAGAAAGCAGAATTGTGCAAGACGTGCACAAATGCATTCATGGAGCACATATTGCTCGTCGCTTGTGTACAGAAGTGGAAACAAAGTACAAATAATTAGTCATTGTAGATCTTTTTGGACGCAGAATAGATTTTGCAGATTTTGCCCCTATAGTCTTAAAACTGGCTTGTAATTTGTTTCAACTTCTGCAGAGCCCCCTCAGCTTTAAGGTCGTCATTCAAAGATTCCCCCGGGACGAGCTGATCATTTGCAAAAACTTCATCCAGACCTAACGACAGTCATGATCTTGTTACTGTAAGAGTCATTGGGAGAGTCAGTTACAGTCACAGATACTGATCAAATTACATCAATGAATGCTTAATGCCAACACTTCTAATTTCTGTTTCAAAACTAAAAAAATTTAATTCATAGTGAAAATTCATTGAAAAAAACAACTATCTTCTGTATTTAATCAGGTCAAATTTATATATTTTAGTTAATCTTTTTTTTTTTACTAAGAAGATTTTTGGCTTAAAGTTGAATGGTGTGTTGTGAACAAACAGACAGTACCACAGTACTTCACACGTCAGTGCCGTACTAATTCAACTTCAGTAAATGAGTTGAATCAGTGCTTGTCTCTTGACTCTACTGAGTCCATGTGATGGAGCTGCCATCAAGCACTGAGCACATGACACCATCTCTAAACGATTCACTGCTCAACATGTGCAGCCGACACACACGCACGCACGCACGCACGCACGCACGCACGCACGCACACACACACACACACACACACACACACACACACACACACACACACACACACACACACACACACACACACACACACACACACTGCAGCGATGTGTTGTCCTGTCCTTGCATGCCTCCCTTGAGTCTTATCTGGAACTCTCGCACCATAATCCAGCCAATATTGCGACAGTGTGTAACATATGATAGAAACACACAGACTGTGCTGAACACTCTTACCTGACCTGACTCCAGTGAACTCACCTCTCAGCCCAAGGCGAGACCTGCATTATTGTTTGAACAACTATTTAACCGCAGTAAAAATACGTCCAGGTTACTTCGTATAGTTTATTTGCCAGGATGCGGCTGAACAGGAATTTCAGGGTTTGTAGATGGTTCTCATCTCACAGAGTACAACAAAGGGGTTTCTGTGACATTTTCATGTTTGCACCTTAATTAAAAAATGCTAAGCTCACTTTGTAATCAAGGCTTTATTTACTTTGTGTACCGTGATGGATGAGGCATATGCAGACACTTTACTCTGAGAAACATCACAAAAAATGTCCTCCACGGGTCAGCGAAGTGGAATTTCTATGCTGTGGTTAGTTATCTGGCACTAATATTAGTCATTAGTCAGATTTTATGAAGTGATCACATGGTTTTGGCTTGAAATCTTGATTTATGGATTAACTGCCTAATATCGCACTTATATTGAGATAAAAGGTACAAAGTTTTGCTCCAAATTGTGGTGAAGTATGAAGCCTTGAAATATTTATATTGAGAAATGTGTACCACATTAAAATATTAACACATCACAAGTACTTACTGTGCAGGCTGTTATGGCCCTCAGATGAACATTTCTACACTAGTTGTCAGCTCACAATATCAAGCAACACAGAAGATAAACACTAAGTGGCATCACCGAGCAAAGATACATGCAGCGTTGTTATGAATATTCAAGGTCCCACAGTCTATGTGGCACTCTTGTCTCACTGACAATATCCTCTGTTTGATTCTGTAATTCAATGAGGCATTTTTCTGGGAAGTTTTTTTGTTTTGTACATGTGCATGCATGGAATTGCTCCATGTGCAAACTTAAAACCCCCAAACAGTTAAGTTTTTTTCTGACAGTTTGGCTGGTTTGATTCCAAGCTTGGAGGCTTTTTCTGTGTGGAGTTTGCATGTTCTCCCTGAGTCTGTTTGGCCTACTCTTCTGGCTTGAGGTCACAGTACAAACATAGTCTTAAATAATGGTTTTAATTGACAATAGGTGTAAATGTAGTTGGTTGTCTGTGGTGGTGTATGCTACAATAAGTTGGATAAAGCAGGTTGGTAGTTGGAAGGCTTTCTGTGTCTGGACACCATGAAAATATTAATCCCTTAACTTCAGACTTCAGACCATAGCCTAGAACTGGCTAACAAAAATAAATAAATTGTTGAGTTGAATGAATGGAACAGTGTTTTTACTCACAAAATAAAGAATGTTGATGTGAGAAATCAGTAATTTTTTTATTGCTTGATGCAGGCGCAGAGCTACCTGTATTCACAAAGCTGAAGAATAATGAGAATAGCTGAGAGTTGAACATCTACTGTTGCCACCATGAGCATTAAACAAGAATAGACGTGGCCAGTGAGCTGTGGAGTGTAATCTGAGAGCGCGGTGTGCTGACAAATCCATAAGGTTTACGGTGTCATGTGGGTCACTGGTGATTAGCATCACACCAGTGTGCTGCTGAGCTCAGCCAATGAGCCCCCGGGGTCTTATTAGGGTGAACAGGAAGCTGAGGCTGGTCAGTGTGTTGAGATCCTTCCCAAGATCTTCGTGAAACCTGAACTTTACCTGCAACTTTATCCACGGTCAGCAGCCGCAGAGTGAGCCTGGCGGTCTGCTCCTCTCGGTCGCTGCTCAAGTTTGAATGTGATCACAAGCCTGTACATTAGTAGAAACTCTCACATTGGTGGGTACAGCTGATTGTTGTTCAGTTAGTTCAGAGTTAATGTTGCATGTAGCAGATTTCACCATAGTCCATGGCAATGGCGATAATTATTTGTTATGAAAATAGCTTTTCTTTGAAGGAAGAGTTTTTTTTGTTTTGTTTTTTTTATTGGCTCCACTCTTTTTGAAAACTTCTTCAAAAGAACTGCATATTGTTTGGGTTTTTTTTTTTCCTTGCTGTCTCAGGAGTGGAAATTACTGGGTATAACTGAGAAATAATATTCAGATAATGATAGGATGAAATTGAGAGGATTTAAATTTAGATCTGTGTGAATTACATTTTGCAAAAGAAGCTTCTGCAGACAGTATGAAACATGCACAAACTATTTCACAAATTACATCTCTGATGCCTTGCTCTTTTCTCCTGTCATTCGTTCATTCAGGTGTGACTCACTCAAAACATGCCGAGCCAGCACAAGGCCAACAATCAGGATGTGTTTCTCAGAAGCAACCAACGACTACTGTCACTCATTCTGCTTCAAAGAAATATGAAGAATCTCCCTCATAATAGTTTGAGCTATTTCTGAATTTCGCTTTAATGCTAACTTTATTTTGAACATTGTCTTTCGAAGATCAACTGATCCACTTTGCAAGAAAGCTTTTTGTTTTTTCTGGGTTGAATAAACTTGCAGTCCTGATCTGACCTAAACCAGAGCAGTGAGAAAAGGCACACAGAGGTTTTCTGCCATGTGCAGAAGCAGGACAGAGCCGAGGGACTGAAGAGATCGATAGTGGGTTGAGTTAAAGATATGAGACATTTGCTGTGGTTGCAGCTCTGGCAGCACTAAGGCACAGAGACAGGTTCAGATGCCCGACTGGTTTAGTGTCAGTACTATTTGTTATGTTAAATTCAGGTCATGATCAGGTGACATTGAGTCCATATATTGACTGGAGATGTCAATGTGCAAAAGTCTGGCTCTTTCTCTGTGACCTGAACTGGCGACTGGTCCAGATTGTACCTGCCTTTATCAGCTGGGATTGGCTCCAAGCTCACAGTGACCCTAAATGAGATACTTGTAAAAGAAGCTGGATGGAACCAGGTTCATGAATCTAGTCAGGACTTACTTGTATTGTAGATCCAGGTGTTTTTCTTTTAACCTTTACTAATGTATTTGTAGAAGTGGCATAATTGGTAGATGTCACAAAATAGCTACAGTCACTGACGGAAATAGTCTCAAGCCTCTTTTTGTATTGGATAATACTGCTTTTGTCCTTAAAGTATTATAATATCTATAACATCCTGCTGCCACTGACAGGTTACGCCTATACTTCTTAACCGTAATCCCATCAATGTCCATGATCTTTAGAATTTTCAAAAACACAAAGAACTTGAGATCACCCCCTCAATTACTACAGTATATAAAACAGAATTGAATAGAAATGTGTTATTAGTCCTGAGGCAATTTTCTAAGTAGTGTTGCTCTACACAGAGTACAAATATTTATATATTAGAATAAAACAGATATTTCAAATAAGTTCAGTATATACAAGTAAAGTTTAACAGTAGATGAATCAAATGTGTACGCACTAATAAAGTGCTTGACATCAAAATAAGAATACTATTTGCAAGGAGTTACAGGAATTTAAAGTTTGATGGCTGCAGGACATTGTACTGGAATGAAAGAATGAGTAATCACAGATGGGATTTACTAGTGTGCCACACTTTTGTAACACGGAGAATGAACATGGAGCAATGCTGAATATTGAAATTGTTTTGGAAGAAGAAGATTTTTTTTGACAGTTCATAAATCACGAAACAGAAATAAATGCAGGTGTCTTAGTCATAAAAGGATTCAAATGAACTGTAACCTACAGTTCACAATAATCCCTGCAACAGGTATTCTACAAATGTCTAATCTCCATTAATCCACACTAACCAGGGCAGTCTTTGTTTCTCAGCCAGCAGTGTTTTATTATGTGACGTTTCTGTGGCGTAGTTGTATTCCTAGTAATGCGACTGGGAGAAAATCAGATTAAGGCAGGGGAATTCAGGTGTTTTGTGTGTGTTTACATGAGCTATGTGATAAAGGACAAGCTTTTCTTCATTGTATTGTGAGCGCAGCAGGAATTCATTATAGATTACTTTGATTTCAGTGTTGTGGTTTCAAACTTCTTCATTAAGCTGTATGATAGTGTCGCTGACTCATGCTGTTATCTGTCATGCGGACCCCTCGCCACTCTGAATGAAAGGAAAAACTCCCTCAGAGGGAAAACAGTGGCCGCTTTGACGTCATGCGCTCCATAAATGATGGAAAGGCCAGCAATGTACCTCATCCTGGTTTCTATGGTTACAACCTGAGTGCACTAATATACCGTAATAAATGTGGTGTGCAGCTTGTATGATAATGGAGAATCAGAGGATTTATGAGGTTGTTTATAGTTGTTGGGGTTTTTTTTTTGTTTGTTTCTTTTTATAGGTCTGCTGCTGCTGTCATTCAGAGCCGTGTCTGTTTTGACTCCTGGACGGACACACAGCATCAATACAGCCGTGTAAAGGAGCTTAGCAATAATCCCGCCATTGGTGAGACGTCACAGATGTTTTTCCCTCGCCTGCTGCTATACTAGTTAATTTGCAGCGAAACAGTCTCCTGTTACAGTCGAAGATCAAGAACCTACCCTGACAGAGGAAGGCCTTTCAGCTGCTTCCCTCTCCTGTTTATTTTCTCCTCCAGCAACGAGCCAATGAAACTCTGCTTGCAGGGATTAACAACATCTTCTACCTACATCCTTGCTATTGAGCTCCTCAAAAATGTCCCATATAATCTACAGCACATTTCCTAAGACCTGTTAAATTGTATCCCATCACTACCAGCAGGGCATACAGCAGATTTTTAATAGGGACGTGTGCTTGTCCAGCCGTTTGAGAGAGACTCGAGAGGATCATTTGGTTACACAACTTTATTAAAGCAGCTCTAAGTAGAGAAGGTACAGCACACACAGTCCGTCTCTGCTATGGGGAAGGCTGAATGCAGGCGCCCAGAGTAAATTTCAGACATGGAAATAGAAAGTAACAAACATAATTTTTTTTTCTGTACGACAGTAAATAAAAAGCTCTTTTTTCACTAAACCAAAGTGAGGTTTCAAAAGGCAAAGATTTCATTCTTGAGGCTAAACAAACATATTAAGTTCATTAAAAAAAACAAAAAAACCTTGCATCGCCTTGGGTATTTATTTGCTTGCTTCCCTGTTATTTTATGAACTGGACAACAGCCTGACTGTCTGGTTCTAAGTGCGCAGTGGGTGACAAAACATGCTATAAAATAATGTGTTACTGTTTCCCTCTACTTTTGGACAAAACACACAAGTAACCGATTCATATAATGAAATGAATTACACAGTTACAATTACTGACGTTTGAATGAGCTTGTTTCTTTTATTATAGATAAAAACAGTTAAAGGGATACTGTCTCTCTCTCTCTCTGTGCAGGAGTTTTATTACAACAACACATCATCAGGAGGGTAAAAGTATTCTGTCTCATGATAGCCTAAAGCCATCTCACATTCCATATGATTGTTTGAACAGTCCAATGCTTAAATTCTGCTTCACAATGATAGGAAGAGCATATAGGAAGTTGTTAGCTTCACCATTGGCTCTCTTCGGCCGACCCCCAGTGTCACAGGTGTGTTGACAGCCTCAAACAAACATCAGCTTACTTTCAGGAGACTTGTTTGCTGCTGTCTGTGTATCGGTAGTTCACCTCAGCTTTATCTTTGTCGCTGCTTCTTCTCTTTCATTTACTACTCAGTTGCTTTCAAGAGCACATGTATTATGCCTGACTTTTACATCACTGCTGAAAATCGTATTCCCCGTTCAAAGGAAATACTTGAACTTGAGCTCTTGAATTACTCCTCTGCTTTTTAAAGATGTAATTTTAGACAAATACTTATTTTCAGTAACTTGGTCAATGTTGTAAATCAGGGAAGTCAGAGTGCTGCAGGGACTGCTGTCCCCGTTAATACACTTGACCGTAAATCGTGGCTTCTTATCAAGATTTCTGCAGAGCTTGATGAGTCACGCTACTGTTGGACTGAATACCAGCTGACTGAGTTTAAGGTTCGAAGTCTCTCAAATTCAGCAGTTTCATTTCCCACACCATCCAGCTGCATACGGGGTCGTGACCTTGTTTTGATTTTCTTGCGTATCAGATTGGCAGCAGCACTGTTCTTTATGTATGAGCCGGGGTGGAAGAAGCAAAATATAAATATTCACTTGTGTACTTACTTTTATGATTATTTTCCCATGAAAATCTAATCATATTCACACTTAAAAGTACAATTTACACAGATAAAGTGGTAGTGCTAGTGGTAACTAAGCAATGAGACTGGCAATCAATGAATATTAGGAATGCTGTGGGGCTGCATTGTTTTGCCAATGTTTGACTCAGAAGAAGGATAGGTGAGGTACATCTAATTCAAATTGATTCAGGTCTACTGAAAGCCAATGGGAAGCTGTCGAGACATACGACAGAATAAAAAAGATCCTGCATTTGGTTCCCCTAAATCACCTGAATGAAAGGCAGTCAAGTTGAACAGAAACATCTATATCTATATTTACCGGTTGTGAAAAAACAGGAAACAAGTCACAAGTTTGTATTGATGAGGTTTAAACAGATTCCAAAAAGTGTTGTTACCAATAACTTCACAGATTCTGGTGTTTAAATGTCATTCAAACACTCCAGTCACAAAAGGGAAGGAGTGAGACACAAAAATTAAAATGTGAAAAATCAACGAAGGAAAAGTCCACAGATGGACAGAAGCAACAGTAAAAGTGTAATCACCACCATTTCCTCAGACAATGGCCTGATTACAAACCCACTAAATGTTTAGCCTTCCCACCATTCGTTTACGTTGTCTCATTGTTGTTATAGACTCAGGATGCAGCAGCAGACTGTTCTCTGGAAAGGATGCAGATCTGAGAGACTCAACATTAAAGTAGAAATACAACTGTTGAGGACAAAACATTGACCTTCAACCTTTAAGTAGGAATGAAGTTGATCCATTTACCTGAATAAATGACCTTTGCATTAACATACTGCTTAACCCTGTTAAAAAAAACTGTCAAAAATGTCCAATAAATGAGGGCTTGCTCTCACTTTTTCAAAAATCGTTTTCAATATCTGCAGTTGTCCAATATGAATGTGTTTTTGACAGGCCTAAGAAGCTCATGTTACACATGTATGATATGCCAGTGAATCTTGGTATTACTGTGATGACTTTGAGCGCAAAGCTCAAGATCTCTACTTTCTGATAGTTTTTGCAATTTGTAGAGGTTATGAATCATCCAATCATGGTTGTAATAATAAGTTAGCATGCCCAATCTACAGGATTGGAATTAAATAAATGCAAAAATAAATCCTCACATTATACATAGTCAAAATCATGATCGCTAGCTTGGTTTATATTCCAAATTCAATTGATTCTCTCAGAGCTGGTGTAGTGATTTTAACATGTGTGGATTTGGAGCTTCATCTCTGTGTGATATATGAATGAAAGGCTGACAAAGAGAAGTTCAAAGAATTAAACACAAACACCTTTCATCTGACTCACAGGTGAGGAGGACAACATTCGGTTCCCACATCATGCAACAATGTGAAATCTCTGGCCTCTTGGCTCTAATGTGTGACAGCATCCAGATGAATTATTTTTGAATAAAGCTTTCACTGTGTGTTTGGGTGGAAGACAGCAATCTGTCTTACAAAGACATCCACCACAAGGGGTTATTATCCAGTAAATCAGCCATGCTGTTTGTTATCTGCAGAAGATGTCTTGTCCTCAGACTGACTCTAAGTTCATAATCAATCAGTATGAACAACTATAAAGGCTGAGGTTGAGTTTCAGCTGATTCTCTGAGGACTTAATATGAAGCAATGACAAACCACTTCTTTCACTGCACAGACCTTATACGTGCTGATTGCATAAAGCAAAAATGCACCAGGTTTTAGTTTCACCTCTGCATTTCAAAGCCTTCTGAAATAGTGATAAAGTCTGCCCAAGGAGCCAAACATCACTGCTCTTTGAACGATCTAAGTCATCGACTTCCATTACTGTCACACTTCACACAGATGCCCGCCTACTTCAGTGGACATATGAAACCATGACTGCTGCAGATCGTCTTTCTGCTTTCAGCTTTGTTTTCTTTTCTTTTGACCCCATCTGCACTCAAATTAAAGATGTATTCAGAAAATGTTCTTTGGTCATCTAATGTTAAACATTCAATTATCATCCAACAGTGTTGCTGTTCTTCTCCCTCTGTGGTTGTGAACATTAACGTTTGTGACCACAAGCTCCTCGTCGCTTTGTGTGTGACATTCTGGTCCGAGGAGTAAATGTCATAAAGAGATACCGATCAGAAATTAATTTCCCCTTCTGAGTCTGAGCTATCACGTATGCATATGCTGGAAGCAGATAACTCCCACAGAGAAAATGTCACCATTTCTGGAATATCATTTTGCAAATTGCGAATGGACCGCAATTTGTCACGCTCCCTGGCTGATTATGCAGTGACGTGCAACCTAAAAACAGGAACAACAGACTCCTTCCCTTTACACTTTTAATGCCTGAATGTATCTGAAGAGGGATTTACAAGTACATACATGATGTGATCATATTGACTTTTCTGAGGTTGCACTATGTTTTTACGTCAGACAAAGGCATTATCTTGATCACTCACTGTTGCCCTCCTGCCGTATCGATGTCCAGAAGAAATATGACTGCTTAAATGAGTCTGTGTCTATAAACCAACCAATAAAGATCCAGCTGCCTTTCAGCAGCAGCCAGCCCTGCCTCCCTGAGCAGCCTGTGAATCAATAGCACCCTGAACTCCTGACTTATTAGTCAGGTTGTCAAAAAGGAGCAGCCTGTCTGTCTGCCAGCTCTTTAGTTTCCCTCCGGCTGTGCAGAGGTATGAGACCTGCAGCATTAATCATGCTTAAAACAACCACATTTCTTCAAGAGAAGGGCTTAGTTTCACTTAACCCAAGCCCATGGCAAAGGCATAGGTCAGAGTCATTATAGAGAGTTGCGAAACTGAAGGGAATCCCAGAAAATTTAGGTTGTTTTCACTCCCATTACACTGGCAAACAGACTTGTTTTTTCCATAGATAACAAAATGTTTTGGTTTACAAGAGCTCACTTGTGTTTCCCTTTACCCTCTGCAATGACGATATTAAACATTACCGCAGTGCAAGTAATCCAATCGGTGCTATCAAACAACTGGGACTGTTTCCTTTATAACGAGACCTTGTAATGACACTTAGTTAATCCCTCTAAGCTCAAACACAACCCATCTGATTCAGATTTTGCAGGGAGGACGTCAGTGCAAGTCTGCCAGCCATTAACTTTGAGAGGCATATTTTGAAAAACGCATGTGTGTGTGTGTGCGTGTGCGTGTGCGTGTGCGCGTGCGCGTGCGTGTGAGTGAGTGCATGGGTTTGCCGTGATACACTGCCGCAGAGACGACTGATGACGGCACACTGACGTCTCCGTGCGATGAGTCATGCTCCACGTCCTCACTGACGATACCTCTTCATCACCCCAACACTCGCACTGCACACACACAGACATCTGCTTGTATGCACTTTCTCACACACACACACTCACTAATTGTCACTCTGCTACGGGTCTCCTTCCTCACGAAGCCCCACGACAGCGGCACCACGCTGCTTTATAGACAGCCAACACCTACGCTGACTCCTCAGACACCCTGCTATTTGTACTTCTGCCCTTTGAGAGTGTGATACTTGTAGCATGTTCAGCTGTCTTTGCAGACCTGAAACATGTAGTGTGTGACTTTGTGAGTGTACACAGTGTGTCACCATCAGTACCGGCTTGCCACTCCACTATCCCACCTGTTTCCATTCTGCTGCAGCCTCAAATGAGCAAAATGGATAAGGTGGGTGAGTGAGTTGCTTGGCTACTCTGTTTGTTATCACTAGACAGTCTGTTTGAGCATATGTTACAAGAAAGCTGCTTTATTTTGTTTGTTCTTTGAAATGTACATGCAAAATTGTAAAATGATAATCCTTATGAGAAGTGACTTCTATGATCCACCAATGATGGTAGGGGCTGGGTGGTCCTGTAAGTCAAAGAATCCCAGGGACAGCTTTTTTTTTGCTTGAGCACTAACAAGGACGATTGAAAGCAGCTATGTATACAAAGTATTGGCTCATGTTTTTTGTCTGAGTAACATAGCAGATTTAAAACCAGTATAAGCCCAAAACCAGTTAGTGTGCTTGACAAGACATGTGACCACATTCAAGAGCAAAAATTTACAACTGTTGTGAAGAGCTTTGACAGCAGTGCGGAAGGCCAGCCATCACACGGAGATATGAGACATGATAATTGTCAAAACCAGGGGTAAAGTAGCACCAGGTTTCCAACTCTCACGTACATTGCATGACACTCATATTTTGCTCCAACCTTGTGCTCTACTGCCACACGTCTTTTCTCACACTAAAGTGTTTTGATAAAGATAAATAAAAAAGATTATTAGTTTCACCCTGCATATACCCTGCCTTTGACCATCATCAGTTGGGATTGGCTCCAGCCTTCCTTTTAGTGCTTGTACTTGTGCAGAACAGTATACATTTCGTTGATCATGGCTCTTCAAAAAAATTATAGCTGTTCAAACAATAAATGAGACCCCATCACATTCAGATCTAAGTGAAGATACATAGGTGTATCTGTTCGGGTTTAAGTCCTAAAGTCACTGGATTAAAAACTAATCCAGCAGTTGCTGAGATCATTCAGTCCAAACAGATGTTGAGAGAGAAGCTCAAAATAATGTGTCATTCTTACCACAGCACATGTGAATAACTTTTGGATCAAGAAAACAAGAACAGAGTCAGACCATCACTTTAAAGAATGAAGTCAAATTGGTGGGCGAGGCGCCTGCATAATGTTTAAAGTCAAAAACCTGCAGAGGACTCACTGTTCAGCCACTCTTCAACAAACTACCAGGCTCTTTGTTTGAAGCGCGCCGACCACCTCCACAAGTATTTTGTCTTCATTCAAAATTTATGTTAATAAAACCACAAACCCATAAACACACCGGGCTGTTAGCTGAGGCATTGGGCACATTAGGTCACAGCTGAAACCAGTCCTGTTCAGCCCTCTGTTCTCACTCATGCTCTGCTAATCTCTCTGCCTGGGTGTGTATTGTACATAGCAGGCACGGGTGATTTGAAACGAGTAGCATTGGCAGGAGAGGTGCTGGTGGAGCTAAAGTGGCATCTCACGTGTGTTCCTCCCGTGTGTTCCTCCCCTGCATTGCACGCTCTGGAAAACAGTCTCTGTCGTAACGTCATAGTTATACAACACTGCGCAGCTAGGGGCACAGTGGACGGGAGGTGAAGTCAGTGAAGCACAACTGTGTTATTCCAGTACAGACAGTTTGTTTTGACACAAACTTAGGAGAGTTACAAATCTGAGATGAGGGGAGGCTCAGGCACAGACTTCAGCCCCTTCTGTAAAGCTTATAATGTTGATGTGGTTTTGAAGAAGCATATTTATGCTAAAAATCATCCTCAGCAGTCAACATGTCACTTTTTTCCCCCAGTAAAAACCATAATTTCACCTGCAGCCAGATAATCATAAGTAAAAGGGCCTGATAAGAAATGCAATGTGCTTAGATCATCCTTCATTCAACAGTTTAGAGACCACACCTAGCAAGGATTAACCAGTTTCAGCGAAAAATGTCCATCCCATTGAGTTTTGAGTGGATCACATTGACTAACATTGAATCATAGTTTACATTGTCATATTGATGTGGTTGCTCAAGGGCCCAGATGGAAATGTTAGGCCACTGCAGTAATTGACTGCACTCCCGAGCAACACGTTTTTCACATGCATGCTGAAAAAAGTATATCAACGATGGTGTCCAGTGTCACATTATTTCATTTTTCATACTTCAAAAAACTTTTCTTTTTTAACTATTAGATAATAAAGGATTTCAAATCTTACTGATAAGGATTATTGTGCAGCTGGACAACAATGTAAACCAGATGTATATTCTAGATGAAGTAATTCTAATCTAAAGCTGAACCCACCCACCACTTTGAATGTATAAAACCAGCTGAACAAATGCTGTTGTTTCTTATTATCCCATTAAACTGGACTTTATTGATCCTTTGGGGCAGCTTCCCTGGAGGAAATTAAAACTTCCAGCACTGCCAAAGTTGAAGAGAGGACAAAAAACACCACAGACCAACTGAATTAACAAAACAGAAAAAGCAATGAGGAAAGTATTTATTTTTACATATGAGAGTATAAATACCCACTTCCCAGCCAACTTTGTAGGATGTTTTTGACATTCAGTGTTGAAAACACTTGTATTACAACAAGATGGTCTTAAGTCCCCGGTCAGTATTTCTGTGTGGAGCTTACCTGTTCTCCCCTGCTTAAATTTGAAGCTTGGTGACTCAAAAAGCCCAAAAAGTGTGATTGTGTGAAAGTGTGTGTGGGCAGCTGCCCAGGTTGTATCATAGAAGATCATAGATCATAGAAAATAGAATAATGAATTAAAACTACTACTCATCCAGCAACTCAGGAAGGCAGAAAGGGAAGGTAGTCTTTTCAAAGAAATTTAAAAGATGTCTTGTTTGTTATTTGTACTTTGCAATACCCTCCTGGTGGCTGGAATGGACTCCTGTCATCCAGATTTGTCCTCTGGGCCATATGTTTGACATCTCTGCTCTATCATGGCCTCAAATTCCGTATCTCTTTTAATAACTACACCCACAACGTGGCTCCACAAATTTAGTGGATATGGTTGGGCTCTAAATTTATGACACTGATTGAAACTGACAAAAACTAAGAGAATGAAAATTGCAGTATCATATCATGTCATACTCTGAGGTTACAGAAACAAGGTTGTCAGTGTTAAGTAAAATAAAAGCGACAAAACATTGTAAATTGAAGCTGAACAACATCAACAAAGCTCTCCACAGCTCCGTGGTCACCCAGTCCAAAGAAAACTTTATGTTACCAACATTTATCCACTTTGAAAACATACTGCCTAAAGTTCAATAAGAGCACATTTCACTTTAGGAGATTGACTCTCTCACTAAATACCCCACAACGACAGAAAGCAGAAGTAGTTATGACCGAGGGCAGTGCTATATTACAACCTCGGCTGTCGATGAGAGAGATAAGTCTGCGAGCAGTAGGGGGAAAAGGTAAACATCCAGGGAGATTAGATGAAGGACGTGCACAGTTCAAACAGCAGCCTGTTTGGCAGAAATACTACTGTGGCGTCAATACAATCAACCGTCCCAAGTCAGGAGGTGACACAAGGATCTGATTTGCTTTGTTTTATTTCCAATAATTCAGGTTCAATTCGTCACCGCTACGTGCTAATGTGGCTGCTACAAACACTGATTGAGAGCTGAGCCTGATCTTATCTGGAGCGTGCTACAGCTGTCAGTGCTTGCTGTCCTGCTCCCAGAGCGTGAGGTCTGGGTGTGGTTTCAAGCCAGGCTGCAGTTTCTGGAGAAGAGGCACGCAGAGCACGAGCACTACGGTCAAACTTGTTTAGGTCACGTGACCAAGCAGCTGAGAGTTGAGCTTTTTGGTTTGTGCACGTTCGCCTCTGGAATCCTTCACTGAGGACAGACAGGGAAACAAAGTGATCGCAGACTGTTAGTCCGAGTAATTTTGTGCTCGGAGGAAACACCAACGTGTTTTCCACGGAGGCGCGTCTCAAAGGTCACATTATTCATTTGATCCAGGTGTTGGTGCAGAGTGACTCACACCGTGTTCTGCACACAGAGGAACTCCACCTCAAACATTTTCTGAGTGGACAACACGTTCAAGTCTATGGAGGCAGGGGAACGAGAGCATGTGTGTATAAAAGTGACAAAGAGCAGGGCAACTGTGTGGCAAGTGAGTCATTCTACCTGTCTGCTAGCGAGGTCCTGGTGTAATAAAAAAAAAGAAAGAAAAAGCAGAACTGCCAGTTCTTTGCTGTGTTATATTACATTTTGTGATAAGATTGGAGAGTGGCTTGCTAAAAGAAAATGGTCCAAAAGCACGACGACTCATTGTGACTCCAAATATTTAATCAATACTGCAGCAGAAAAACAAATTACTGCTTCTTTTTCTGGGTTATGACGCAGACAAAGAACGTGTTTTTAGACACTGACATTTCCAGCAAAGGTCCTCATTTACCATCTCACTTGTGCCTTTTGATCAGTATTGCTTATACATTAGTAATCCCCTTGGGGAAATTCCTTTTGTCGTCCACATTGATCTGTCCTATTTCCAGCATGCAGCAGTGGCCACAGTAAGGCACTCCACGAAGCCAAAAAGTATAACAGAAGCCACCGTTGTGACACTCCAACTGTGGGATTTGAACCTGCAACCTCTCAGACCAGAACAACTGATCTATTTGAAATGTTTTTAATTTTACTCAGTATTTGCACTGACAGGACCCAACAGCATTTTCAGTGCCCAGGCAGCTTTTGATAGAGATCTTTTCCAGCACTCTTTTCTTCTATGATGTGAGAAAACCTATGTTTCATTTTAATGTCACTCATGAATGAACTCAGTCTTAAGCACATTGCTGCTTCAAACTAAAACAAATAAATCCTGGATTATTCAGTTCACATCTGACAATCTGATGCAATATGATATTAGAATACGGAAACCAACAAAGGCTTTTCTTCACAGCAATGGATCGTCCGATGTCACTCCACTTTTATTTATAAAAAAAAGAAAACGAAAGAGAAGATTGAATTAAACTTCATAAACAGTTCTCTAGAATTTCAATATTACACAATAACCATTAATCATCACATCAACCGTTACCGTACTTTCTCATGAACAGAAGCTTCCCTGAACTTGCTCCACCCTGCTGCTGTAGAGGCAGATCAATGTAATCAAAGCTCCAGCAGCCGTCAGACCCGGCTGCCCTCGGGCCAGAGACAGAGATTCCTTTCTCGCCTCCCACAGTGAAACTTGTTTGTGTTTCTCTCTTCACAAACTGACTGATAGCCATCTGGTACATCTCCGCCGCGTTTTCACTGTTCCATTAAGAGTTATTTGTTCAGTCTGTGATTATCTATTATACGTTCATGTTCCTGCTGGTAACCTGCTGACTCAAACTCACTGCCAGTTATTAATCCTCAGTGTAATTCAAGGTAGAACACCTCGGGTTTCAAATCCAGGGCCCTCACTGCACAAATGCTGCTCCCACCATCATTTTATTACTCTGACATCTTCCAAGCATGTAAACAACTTGAACATCTCAGTGTGGACTTTTTGATTGAGTTTGATTTTGTATTTGTTATTACTCTTGTCTTAAATTAGCAATGTTTTGTGTGGTAGCTCAAGAAGCAGCCTGAATGGGTTTACTGATGTCCATGACTTTCTTAAAAGTGATTTTTGCCATCGATGACAAATAATAATTAGTGTGCTGGACTAGTTTTTGGCTGTTCTATTCATAAGAGAGTACCTTTCCTGCTAATTAAATGAATGAAAGAACAAACACACAAATGATCTCATTAAAATTGGATCTGAGTGGACTACGCTGATAAAGTAAATCATTTGGATATATTCCTTAATTTTTTTAATAGTTTTATGATATTATATACATATTGTGGGACGTGAGTTATAAATTACAGCAACACGTTTCACTTCCCAAAAAAACAAGACGTGATGATATTGCAATGTCGTCATGTTGCGATCACGGTAGGAGTTGGGTGATAACTTGTGTAAACAAGTTGGTTTCCACACCTTGACAAACTTCTCCCCTTTTTTTGTGTTTCACTTATATGACTGTTCAACAAGTTGTGAAGTGGATAGTTCCGTCAGTCCGCTGCCTTTTGATTGGTTGGTGAGTAGGCTGCGCAGTGGCCATTGTCACGCTGTCAGAAACCCAGCATATTCCATTGTCCTTTCTGATTTGGAGGCTAAAATATGTATTCATGGGACTAAATTTATTATAAGGGAAGATTAAAAATCATATAATAGACTTCAGTGCAATACTGTAAATGTAACAGACTATATACAGTAAGGAGACTTACCGGATATGAGAAATAGTGGGTTTGAATAGCCTATGGAACAATATCTCATAATGTGAAAAAAAAAAATACAAATACAACCCAGAAAGTCTTTCAATCATTCGAAATGCACCACTTTGCATGACTTGGAATGAAGTTTTTTTTCCGGCATTAGTCACTCCTGACATTTTCATACAGGATGTTTTCTGTATGCTGTAATAGTTAATGGCTGTTGAGATCTGTAGGGAGTAAACGTTTAACATGTTCCCTGCTAGTTGAATTGAAATATCTCGGAAATGTTTTCATGAAAATGTTTGTTGATACTTTTTCTTCAAGGCAAAAATTTGGAAAATATTCTTAAAATAAGAATCGTTTCACTTTACTTCCATATAAAAATCTATTTATATCTCAGTATATAATTTGCATCCAATCCTTTCGTGACACACTGTTGCAAAACAAGAGTGATTATCTGAACAACACTGTCCATTTGGAACTGGATTAAAGTGGCACCTCCCAGTGCGCCAATTAACTCGACTTCAACACATACCACTGAGGTAGGTCTCATGTGTACAACATGCCCTGAAGGCTCATGTTGAGCCGTGTTCATGGCGAGGTGTGGACAGAGGTGTTTTGGAGAAGGCTGGGGAGAAAAAAGATCGCTTTTCTAGTTGTGTGGACGTACCCGAGGCCAAGAGTAAAAGTAGACCAGCACCTCTGCCACCAGCAGCAGGCTGGAAGCTTTTGTTTATGTTTGTTGACAGCGGGCCAACCAAACGTCACCACACAACACGTCACACGTCTTTAAATGTTTTGTACAGACTTACGCATGAAGGCAATGTCTATGACGTAACCAAATTTAACTTGCTCCTTTGTGAGTTTGCAGAGATGAAAAAAAAAAAGTCGTCAGCAGCATTTAATGTGTTTACATGTGTAGGGCCAGCGAGGCAGCTTCTCTCAGGCCCCTGAGGATTTTATGGGTTGCGCCTGTCCAGAAATCAACAGACGTTCGCTTCCACTGCTTTCTGGTAATGACCTGCTGACTGAATAGGATTCAGCTTGTATCTCTGACTAAGTAGTGTCTCTCAGCAGGGAACAGATCTGACGCACGCTTGCTGTTCCTTAAAAAGCCAAGCACGAAGCATGAAGTCTTTTGTCAGATGTGCAAAAGGCTCAAGGCTTTAAATGTCTCACAGGCACAATGCCACAGCTCTTTACAGACAATTCCACACTGACGTGCTTATTTGTTGCCATCAATCAAGTAAATGCTCTTGACTTTTAGCGTCATAATCCCTGTATCAACCTCAGCAGTGTTAGATAAATTACCAAATGTTTCTCGTTGAATAAAGTTACTCTACCAGAATCCACATGGGAAAAATGAAAAATCTGAGAGCCACTATTACTACCTTTCTGAATGAAATTCTTCATTACACCCAGACAAACGCGTATGTCCAGCATTTACATTTCACGAAAGAAACACTGGTTTGTTGACATCTTGCAGTTACTCAAATGCCCGAAGATTTCCGAAGCAAGATTCTGTTTGTACATTTTATTCTCCACGCAGAAGTATTACATTTTATTGGAAGTATATTTTAAATATATTTTTCTGGTCGAGTAAAAAAGGATAGTGAAGTTACATCAATAGTTATTTAAAGATTAAAGAAGAAAGGTACAAGTCAAGGTTGTATCTTTTGACACGTCTACAACACTGTGTTATCAGCAAGAACAAGACATAGAGAGACAGCAGCTCACCGACTCCCCAAAGTAAGAATTTCATGGAAACATCACTAATTGTAACTGCAATATCCATTCAATAGTACTTATTCAAGTTCTCACTTAGTGCTGTGTTACTATCAATAGTAGTAGCAATACAGTGAAAAGAGAGGAGGCTCTTAGAGATACCAAGAAAATGGACAGAGTAGAATCAATGCATCTGCCCGAAAACAGAGAGAAAGACTTAATGAGATTTTCCTTCATTGTCATTTTACAGCACAGACATGCTGAGCCCTCTGCTCTCACTTGTGACATTTTGTTGCTGCATGTGATTCACATTTTCTAGCTCTTGCACTCAACCACCTATTTAAATACTTCTTATATGGACAGACAAGCTCCTGTATAGCAACATACAACACAAACACATGTCCACTGGTAGAAGTAGCAAATTAGAAATACTTTCATTATTGTATTTAAGTAGAATTGGGGGGTATTTCAAACATGTAAATTTACAAAAGAAAACTAAACAATTTACAACAATCAACTTTGTCATTCTAAATGTATAGGTCGCTACTGACTCCTTCCACAATTTGTAAAAAAAAAAATAATAAAAATTTTCGAGTTTGTGACTTTTGTGTTACAAAATCCATTTCTTTACAAAACGAACAGATATTTTGACGATGATGCGAGTCAGGCAGGACATGATGCAACCAGACAGGTGAGGTCAAGTGGACTTTGCGTGTTCTTTGTTGCCATGTTGTCAGACATACTTCATCGTATGTCTGAGAAACGCGCTTTGAATATCAATGTTTTACACAGATAATTGAAGGTAATTCCTGCTTTTAAGATTGCAAGTAAGTGGAATTTTAAAAAGTATCTAATAGTTTGAGTGTTACATACTTTTAAGTGCCTTTCATAGTTAAAGACAACCATTTCACATAGTGCAACAGTAGCTGTGCTCAAGTACACATTTTCAGCACTACATCCACCTTTGCACGATATCACACAACCTTTTAACACAGGATAAAGAAAAGAAAACTTGACTGTTCGACTGGAACAACTCAATTTTGGGGCAAAAAGCAACCTCATTATTGTGTTCAACAGCTGATAGGAACAAGTATGGTTCCACAGCACACCACCCTAATCAGCAGCATCAAAACAATCATTAACCAGCCGCCTGCTGCCGCCGTGCTCACACACGACACACAGCAAGACGTCAGACGACACCTCAGAGACGCCTCGCTGTCACTGCTCAGTGCTCACACCCCGTCCTTCACACAGCGCCATGATACAAACAGGACCTCGTGCACAGCCTAAAACACTGATTACACACACACACACACACACACACACACACACACACACACACACACACGCGCACACACGCACACACGCACACACGCACACACGCACACACGCACACACGCACACAGGCACACAGGCACACAAAACAAAATATTCAGTCACTCAGAACATTATGTTGCCGACAATGCTTGGATGTACTGTGCTTTGCTTTCCGGGCGGTAAAAGTGGGATCGAGTCATATATTTAGTCCTCCATCCTGCACCTTTGTCAGGCTTTTACTGCCATGTGATAATTTGGGATGTGCAAATGTGTTTTTATGCATTTTTCCGGAGTACAGCTCCTTGCTCAATGGTACAGTGTGTTCTGCATGTACTGGAAAAAAAGCAGGCAAATGTTTTATTTTAGGGGTTTGTTGAGCTTTGAAAGCAAAACATTTTGTGCTTCAACACGCTACACTGGTATGTTAGAGGACCACGCTCCTCTCGCACTGCAAACAGCTCCAGACTGAGTGTTTGAAACCATCTAATGATGTTTAATTAGCTCTCATGGGTGTGGAATTATTTTGGCTCTGCTATAGTTAATGCTATCACTTTCAGAATTACAAAATTAGCCACATTTCTGCTGCATGAATTACTAGGATTTTATTTAATAAGTTCAGAGTACAACATTTTGCTGTCTGCGGAAAAAGGCTTCAACAGAGAGAACTACAGAAATCAATTTGCCTCACTATGGTCAAGTAGGAAAAATTACAATAAACCACCTGTAATATGTATTGCCATAAAATACTTTTACTTTGACTATTATCATTGCAGTAACATTAAACATAATCTCATCTAATCACTGTGTTGAATTATCATCCAATTGTCACATGTCCAGGTTATCTAGAGTAAATATTCAGAGTGTAAACAATGGGTTTTCAGGAGTGATGCATCAATCTCCACCGGCTCGTAAAGGTAATAAACCGAAGCCATTGGCTGGAGTGGTATTTTCCCATAGGTTGGGAGGTTACGAACACACCACTGATAGGCTGCTTCTGAATGGTGTTAGTAGGAAGCCATCTGCTCCTGTTTATGGTCCATTAACCCCTGCCACCCCCCACCCCCGGATAACCAGGCTGCCTCCACAGCAACAGGTTCAAGAGATCTGGGCTTCTAACTGGGTCAATACTTTGGATTTCTTGATGTTAGCAGAACGTGTGGGGGGTTGGGGGGGTGTCCACGTCTTGCTTATCGTTGTTTCTGAATTATTAAGATAACTGGAAAGTCCTTACCTTCCCAGCAGTCCATAGGCATATTGTGAATCTGCCAGCAGTAATGTGATCTCGTTCCGCTGCATGGACATGACACACTCCTCCAAAGCCTACAGGTGTCAAGAAACAAGTTATTTGGCAGAGTGACTGAGCAGGTTTTTAGTTTTTTTTTTACATGATTACAAACAGCACAGTTATGCCTAACTTTGAGTGGTAAATATATATGTCCCTAATTGACTGAAACATTAGATGATGAATTCACATTTTCAAATATGAGAAGCACTATTGTGCTCAAGTGTTGTTGGCTCCGATGATATAAATGTCTCAGTCATTGTTGAAGGGATTTGGATGAAATGTGATTACACTTGTCCAGGTTTGTGATGAAAGCTCAAGGTGGGATGATTTCGATGACAGCAGGTTCGAGGTGGAAGGTGCAGGTCCAGTCGCACACGTTTTGGTGAACTTCCATGATTTGAATGGAACTATCATTCTGAATGTGCCATATGAACCACTTGTCAATATATTACTTCTGATTTAGCTAATACGGAGCACTAGAGCGACTAACATGTGGACTTGGGTTGACCTATATTTTTTTTCTCTGGGTCACGCAAGTACACGCAAAAACAAATGAGACATCAAAAAAGAAAAAAAGTCGAATGTGATTCTGTCTGAGACACTGATGGGCTGCAAGTCTTCACCTGGTTTACATCTCCATCCCCGATCACAAAAACAAGCTTGGTGTCCTTCTCCACCACAGTGCGGTCCTCCAGGACACACTGCATCTTCACAATGACCTCCTGACCCCATGTGGGGTGCGGGGCCTGCAAGTTCCCAGACTGCATCACCTTCTTCCTCAACAGCCGGTCCTCTGCGTGAGGAAGGAAGATAAGGTCACTCTGGAGGAAGTGGGATTAATCTGCCAGTTGTTGGTAAACACGTACACAGAAGTATTCACAAACATGCCAGGCCTGAACTCAGTCACATTCCCACCACTCTTTTGTGTCTGTTGTCAAATATTTTACATACAAAATTATGAAGGTTAAAATCTCTAGATTAGATTACTTTTCAGCATCATTTGTCCCCAATGTGTCCATACTTATGATGTGTTACTCTCACCTGTGACGTCGGTCCAGTTTTCCGCCACAAACAGCTCCTCAAAGGTTGTGGAAGTCCACTCCTCCATTGCATACTCAGGGAATAGACTCTCTGCTGAGCTGTCCCTCTCCAGCACTTCGTCATCCATTGACGGGTCTTGAAATCGAACCATCTTCCAGCTGTTAGTTTTTCTGAGTTTCCTCCGTTCCTTGCATTCTGTCTTTCCGCTCTCTCTCTCTGGATCCGGAGCACTTTTGGTCCCGGCGCCTTTACTCTCTTCAACGCAGTTCTCTGTTACAGCTGGCTCTTTCAAACGCAGCCCCTCACTCTCCTCTGCAGGCCCACAGGGCAGCTGTTTGACATCGACCTGGTTAGCAAGCTCAGAAATGGCCTCCCTTACCTCTGACTCTGTCGGCTCCACTGCAGGGTCCGCAGGCTGTTCACAACATGCCTCTGTTTCCATTTCACCACAGACCGATAGACACCATCTACATTCGTTTCTTCAAGAGATTCTGTTACTCGTAATGTCCCTCTCACAAGCAGATTAACGGTTCTGTTTGCAACCTATTCTCTGTCAATAGGAAAAATGCTTCCATGTTTACAAAAATCCATGCTCTCTTGTAGTAAATCCAACTCAGAATGCATCCCTAAATCCTGGGTTCGTCAATGGTTTGCTGGGTTTTTTTCTTTCTTTAGCTCCGTCCCTCCTGCAGCTGCGTCGTTTCCACAATTGGGCTGCGCTTTGACCTCTTCTCTTTCCTGCTTGTCTCAGTGTCCGTCCACACTGTTCGGTGACGCTGCTGCAATTAAACAACATCAACAAAAAAGATCAATGTAAAGAAACTGTGCAGCACATCGAAGCACTCTCGGGCAGCAGGTTTGTGCCGTGGTAATCTACAGGATTAGAAGAGAAAAACCTAATCTGCCAGAACGTCTGTAAGCTTCTTAATGACTTCACCATCATGCCGCACAACGGAGTTTCCATGAATACGAATTGAACCAATGCGATCTCAGGAGATGAAAGCTCTAACTTAATTTACTTTGACTGACTTTGGGAGATTTTTATTTTCCCTTTTTAAGTAGGGCCACCAGATGCATGCATGTATGAGCTTGTCTGACCTGCAGGCCCTAAAGAAGGCATGGTATCACAGTCTGAGTTTTTGTACTCATCCTGTTGAAATATGAACTAATTGACTGTAATATATGTCCTCTTTGAATCAATATGATACTTTCTCTCACTATAAATATAAAACCATGTCAGTCAAAATGTGAGGCATTTGAGAAACTAATATGAAACTGATAATAATAGCTGGACATCTAGTCTGATGGTGATACTCCAAAAAAGCGGACTTTCAAGCTTGTCTCTAATCCAAGGCCAAAACATGTTGTCCATGTGGGATTAAATTAATCCAAATACCATTTTTGTCATTTAATTTCTCTGAGAGAGAGAGACACACACACACACACACACACACACACACACACACACACACACACACACACACACACACACACACACACACACACACACACACACACACACACACACACACACACACACACACACACACGCGCGCACACACACGCACACACGACACACATATTGAAAATAACTGAGAATGTCCTTCCTTTCAGAGGAGTTTATTTTCCACAGTGTTGGACTTGTCAAGATGTTTTCAATTCACAAAAATGTGTTTTCATTATTGTTTTTTCAGATTCTGAAATGCCAAAACAACGTGGTTTGTCCAGAAATGTGATGTGATCTCAACTAAATCACTCAACATGATGCAGTACATCTAATATTTGCTCACAGTATGTTTTCCCGGAGTGTTAACATAAACTCTTTTGGTTACTCTTTTTGAAAGACACATAATTATTTTATCCCAAAAATATGTTTAACACAACCTCCACAAACAATGCAAATATTGTTATTTTGGCAAAACTGTATGGCTTCTGCCTGCTGACCTTCCTAATACTCTTCACTCTGAAGGATATTATTGGTAATGGTTGTGGGTATATGTGTAATTAAACAAACTTGTGGTAGGTAAATGTCTTTATAGACACTCTGCAACTGTTACAACTGTTCACTTATGATACTGCACAAAGTTTTATTCAGCATTTTAATTACCGATCTGTGACTTTTTTTTTTAATGATCTGTGGCTTAAATTCTATATAAATGTGTGCTTTCACCTATAAGTTACTGTAATGATTGTTTGCGCTCTCTTCAAAGAAGGCCTGCTCCACAATTTTAAACACAATATTCTAGAGAATCCATCCATCCATCTTCGAGCCAATCCCAGTTTAGACAGCTCGCCAGTGTGTCACAGGGCAATCATGCAACAGACAGGGTCACCAATTAGCGTGCACATTTCTGGATTGTTGGAGGAAACTGGGAAGGACATGCAAACTCCACACAGAACAGTCCAGACAGTATTTGAACCCCCGACTAACAGCGCTAACCCGTGGTCCACCGTGTGGCCTGCGCTAAGGAATCCACCATTCATTTATACACCTTTTAACATCAATACATCTTGTGTACTGCTGTGTAAGGACAAAAGTAAACAAACGTGTTGTTATCTATTGTTGATATGTGTATGCATGCCTCATGGACACGTTGCGTGCGCTCCAATGAAAATACACAAGAGTATATTTACCAAAAATGCAGCTGGAGGAAAACAAGTTGGAGCGACCAGCAGAGCCAGAATAGATCAAAGAGCAGATAAACACAGACTGGCAGGGCGCAAACGAGCAGGGAGTGTGAGCTGGAAAGTCAAATACTTGTAGTTTGGAGTATTTACTTTATCATTCTCAGTGTGTGTGCGTGTCTGCGTGCCTGCGTGCGTGTGTGCGTGTCCCTGTATGGAAGTGTGCGCCTGCTGGCCCCGCCCCCTCGTCCTCTCCGCTGTGACGTCTCCGGCAGGATGTCGCCAATAGCCTTCAGTTGTAGAAATGGCAGCGCTGAGACAGGAGCATCGGTATGGTCTCTCCTGTGGCCAAATCAACAAAAACAACCCCAATCAAACACTTTACCACGTCAAACTCACTGACACCGCCATCCGGACCCTCGAAGCCTACCAGAACCTGAAGGTAAGACACAAAATATCAACCTTCAACTCTGCGGCTTGTGTGTCTTTCTCCTCTGTCTATATTGTCTATTTCTCATAATCGCCTCCCAACTCTCCGGGAACTGTATCTGAAATCACAGATGTTGCGTTTCCCATAAATGTATAGGAAGGTAAATAAGAGGAGTAAAGCTAAAATACTTCCGCAGGCTGTGGCCATGGTGGCTTGGTTTCATGTTGGCTTGTTACAGGAGAAAACAAACGAAGGTTGATTTATTGTGACAATCCAGGAGACTTTATTGCAGATTGGATTAAATATTATTTGTTTCCACCAGGAAGGGGTGAATGTTTACTAAACCGTAATCTCTAAGGGGGGGGGGGGGGGGGGGGGGGGGGAGAGATGATTAAAGTTGTCCACATGACAAGAGGTTTTTGATCATACTACTTTACATGTGAACATTTGACATGTATTATGCAGATGTACGATCATTAAACGTTAAAGCAGTTTTTTTTTTATGTGTGAGCCGCTCTCAGGGAATACATTTATGAACAGTTATTGGACTCTTCTGTTGTTCGACTGCTTTGCTTTTTATGGTCCAAGTAGATTAGAGATGATTTAGTCTATGCCAGTGGTCTTTCCCAGAGTTGAGCTTGATAAGACAGACTCACAGTTTTGACTGCAGGACTAGATCATTTGGTTGAGTTTCCACCTTGAGCCGTCAAAACAACTTCTTCTGCGTGGTGGTGGTGGTGGTGGTGGCGGAGGGGGGGAGGGGGGGTCAGCTGTGGTGGTCCACACAGTTCTGTGGCAAGACTTCGCAAGTTGTTGCTGTGCTCTGGTGTATTGTTGTTGTTCTCTTTTTTTCTCCTTCCTTTTTTCTTTTCTTTTCTTTACTTTTTTTTTTTTTTTTTGCCCTTTCCACGCCTGGAAGCCCGCCCATCTCCGGAGCTCATTGGTCTGCGTGGCCCAGTAAAACTCCCAGAGTCTGACAGCTTCCTCCAGGCCACCGCAGGCAGGAGGAGAGCTCTGTGCAAAACAAAAAAAAAAAAAAAGTTTTCCAAATCCGAGACCAACCGAGAAAACACACACACACACACACACACACACACACACACACACACACACACACACACACACACACACACACACACACACGGGGGCTTTCTGAATTCTAAAAACAGACACGTTAGTCGATTGCTTTGAAAATTGTTTATACGATCGTAACATATAATCATGAAAAAATAACAGTACTATTGACGACCCCAACTTAAGTTGACGCGTTTTGCTCAATTCGAATGATCTCTTGATAGAAAGATTTAACATCTTTTTAACAAAAAATTTCATCTGGAGCTGCTGGAGCTCTGTCTGGAAATCACGATTATACTAGATTATATTAGATAGACAGATAGATAGATGATTATTTATCATTCATTGCCAAGAGGGGAAATCCAACATGTCCAGCAGCTCACATAACAATAATAATAATTAATAATAATAATTATAATAATAATAATAATTCACACGTTTTTTTAACTAATCAAAATATAGTAAAAAAAAGGAAAGAAAACGAGATGCAGTAATAAGTTAATTACACATATAAGATATAATAACAATAAGAGTGGCAACATAGGTAGGAAAATGTTGCACACAAAGATGGCACAGAGGACAAAAGATCTCCTGAAGCTCTTACATTCTACAGTGTATTAAGATGAGCCTAAATAAGTAAATGATGACTTTTTTTAAATTAACTATTCTCTTTGAAACACTAATTTTGTGAGCGAACAGTTTGCTCTGCTCGCCAAGGTGATAGACACAACCAATTACGTTATAATGGCTAGTAACATGCAAAATGTGACCATTTTAGACTTAATAAGACTAATGATGAGAGTAAATGTCATTTGATTGAGGATTTCCCAGTGACACCTTGAGGGCAACAACAATGGCTCCCGGGACAAGGTTCTGTTTATTATATCATCGTTTCCACTCTTGCTTCAATCCAGACTATCAAAGCCGAAGCAAATATCTTCAATTTCTTTAACAAATCTAAAATGGATATAAATATGAAACAAGATCCTTTTCATTATTTGAGAAGAAAAAGCAGTAGCACTTTTGCACAATTGTGGAAATTTTTTTCAAGTAAGTTGTATTCAACAATACTTTAAAAATACTGTAATTTTAATTTTCACAACCTGTATGCGACAATTATCAAGGCTGAAACCGAAAACAACTTAAAATAGTTGTTGCAGGGATAAATCTAGAATATAAACAAGTTTCATATTTGGGATACAATTGTGAGTAAAATGAACTTTTGCACTAGATTGTAATTTTATTCATTCACACCTGGAACCATGGTTCTTTCTGTAGGCGTGGAGAGAGTTATGTAAAACCTAAAATCGGCTTGTTATGTAAATGTGACAGGTTTGTTATCAACTTAGTGCTACACTTTAAGATCTATTGTAACCAATGGCCATTCCATTAATGGGTTCATAATCACTGGTTCGTACAATCCAAAGAGTCAATAGGAGAAACCTAAAAAAAACAGCAAATAGTCATGTTTCTAAAATCAACAAACATAGAACTTTTCTGCACATACAAATGGAAAATTTAAAAGACAACAATCACTGAGTGATAATCACAGTAAAACTTTATAATGGCTGTTGCTTCTGTTCTTAAAAACATAATAATATGAAATAATTGAGTTCATTTACTGCCAAAACAGACAATTTAATATTTGTGGATTAATCTGTTTGTCATTCGCACAACAAATGACATGAAGAGTTATTTTCATTTTAGTACTGTCTTTCTATGGAAAAAAAAATATATTTAAGAAACAAAATCAGTGACTTCTTTGTAAAGAAAACGATTGAAACATTGAAATCGCTCGATTGCATATTAATTGTAGTGAATTCACTTGCGTATACAATCATTTGTATTATGATCCTAATAAAGATTTACAATTAGAAAAACATCCCGTCTTATCCATTATTCGAGTATTTTGAAGTCCGGATCTTTATTTTCATGATAATCCAAAAAGGTTTGAAATATTCCATTGATCTTTAATAAACCATAAACACATGGACGTTTCACTATTTGACACAAATTATGTTTTCCAACAGTTTTTCAATTTTAGAGCTTCATTTGTGTATTTATTAATGCAAATTAGTTTTGAATTTAACTTAATACTTTATTTCTGTGTTCTGTGGTAAATTGCCAAGCTGTGATTTCTTTGACTTATTTTTTTAAGGCTGTTATAAATGTAAACAACCTAACAATAAAAACCTATGGATATGTCAGTCTCCAATGAGCCGTCAGGTCTGTAATTAAAAAAGTTACCAAATGGATTAATGGGGTACAGCTGGAGGAGGATAAATTAGCCAAACTGATTTTTTCTTACTGTCGGTAAAAAAATTTTACTATAAAGTATTGGTAATAAATTATTATCATTTATGAACCGACTTGAGTCTCAAATCAGTCTGAATATTGTGTTTCCAAACTGAGCTCTCTACAGTTATAATGCCAGCGACCATTTCTAAATATTACCTGAATGGATATGCATGCAATATGCAACAAACATTATATCTTTCAATATTTATCATGCCGTTGAATATTAAAAACTGATGCGTGATGAAGAAAATCAAAACACTACTCAATAGGGAAGACGTTTCCCCAAACGATTAATAATAAATTAAAAGTCCTGTCAGTCTCACGCACAGCCGTACTTCACGGATGATAGTCTGGATCTTATTAACCATGTATCATGTCCCTCAAAGGCAGACGTTTTTTGTTTTTTCATGATCGCCATGTTTTTTTTTATCAGTCGGGGGATGGAGTGATATAAAGTTCAGGAGCTTCAGCCAGGTACACTGTGATCCTACAGAGCAGGCTGATGAAAGTGTGTCAATGAAAGGGAATCGAATACGAGGTCCCCTGTCTTTCTTTAGCATTTGTTTGATTTGTCTTTATTAATCTGATGAGGACTTAAACCAAAGACCAGCAAAGGAGAGAAGTTTCCTCAAACAAAATATATCTGTTTACATTCTCTTCTATCCAGTCAAAAAGCCCAAACCTCCAACATCTATTGGAAATTTGAATGGATGACAACATTCTGGCTACGAAATTGACTGAGCCTCATTTCAACCGTTATTGTGAGATGAAAAAAAAAAATACACTGAGCAGATCAGGAACCATGGCGATGCATTTACACTCATAATGTATGCGCTGTCCATTAGATTAACGATGAACAGGATTTGTGAATGACTGACCACGTTTTCCTCTCTCTCCCTCTTTCCTCAGGCATCACTATCAAATCAGCCAGCGATTTGCTTCAAGGGGAGCCAGGGGGTAAGATGTTTTGCATACTCTCCCTAATGTCATAGAAACTGAACACTCTAATTAGTTCTGATTTGCTGAGAAGCACACTTCTGACAATTCCTACAAATATCTTATTTCACTCATTTGATAATCATGTGTGCGCATCCGTCAAGAGGTGGGACATGGAACTTTTTCTAACACTTGGATAATCCTAGTGTGATAGTTGGTGGATTGTTTTGTTTTGGATGGTTTTATTGTCATGGTATACTCATGACATATGGCAGCTGTCAGTCACGTTACGTTGGGTCATATTTCCTACACTGTGTGTAAACTTGAGCAATGTACACAAGCTTCAGAAGAAATACAAAACACACTTGGTACGGGAAATAAGAGGGCATTCCAGTGAAGCGGCTGTAAAGAAAGATGCCTGTGTCCAGTCAGATTAGCCGGGCCAGTATTACACCCTCCTCGGCACTGCCTGCGAGGCTACTACACATTTACTACACAATCAGCCCAGTCTAAAAGGAGCTGTTCTAATCCCTGCAAGAGCCGATTGCATTGACGAAAGTGACTTTGCTCTGTACACAAATGCCAGCCCTGTGTGCTCACATGGGCCCTGGAAGCCCCTAAGACAGGGTACGCTATACCCCCAGGCTGCTAGCCAGGTTACTGGGTCAGGCTCGCAACTGGGGAGGCTTTGTTCTGCGAGGGGGAGGAGGTAGGGGTGTTGGCAAACCCCAGGGAGCCCCCATGTCTCAGTGCCTGTTGTCTCTGTGCAGACATGAAAGATCTGAACGCAGTAATGATCCACGAGCAGTGGAATTTCTTTTTTTTTTTCTTCTTCATTCAGCAACATTCTCAAAATTTGTTAAAAATGCAAATAACGTATATAAACATGTCATGAAACATCTGTAAAGTGAGCTGCAGATCAACCTGCTTATAAGAGTCTTTCTGTGAAGCAATGTTAAGTGGGTGCAGTTTAAGTGTGCTTTAATCACCGAATAGGATTTGGTGATTATATCTTGGATGGCACATTACATATTCAAATTGCTTTGTGGAATTCAGGCACGGGCTCCCTCCCCCTCCAACAGTACTCCCTGAGCTGGACGATTGGGCATTAATGAGGTAGCTGCAACCATTGGTGGCGGTGGGGGAGGCCAGATTAAGCCGTTAGTGGGGGGAGGATGCTGGTGAACATGGCAGTCTGGCACGCAGGAAGCGTTGTGGGATGGAGGCCTCCAGCATCTCAGAGGCAGGTATTCCACTGGGCTTTATTTGCCGGAGAAGTGTTTGTGAGGGCTCATCGCTTCCCTGAAAGCAGCGTGAGGTTCAAGAGGTCATGTGGCCACTGACAGCTGCCAACTGTAGAGCTTGATCACAGAAGCCATAACTACTTCTCTCTAATCTTTGCACTTACTGGTTTCATGTCGCACTTCCTGTAAAGGGGCACTTACAGGGCCACGAAAACCAGAGGAATTTTTTTTGAAATCACTGTCCTGGCATCACTCCAGGGCTCAGCGGTATCGGGGGCCAGGGCTTCTATCAAGAAATAGCACACTGAGGTTTTCGGGTTCTTTTGTCTGTCCCTGCGGCATTCGCCTGCATGATTGTAAATTGTCTGCCAAGCTTAAAATCATGCAATGAAAGGCACAGGCTGAATCTAGCTAACCCCTACTTTAACTGGTTCAGGCAGGGTGAGCAGAGCTGAAACCGGGTGACACTGATGGAGAGTGAACTGAATGCGAAGTGATCAATAACCAGCATCTGGAGGAGCGAGAAACATTTTCAAAAAGAACTGCAGGCTGTGATGCAACCATAAAGAAATACGTTAAGAGAGGGAACATCATTTTCACATTTCTTTAAAGCTTAAAGTTGAAAAGAAATTAAATTCTAGATCACTTGGAAATCATCACAGGGATTAGGGAATAATTCTGAGCTGGTCTCTGTTCCCATGGTCTGGAATTTCACATCTCAGTGCTTATTTTCCTTCAGGGCTGGCAACACTACTGGCTTGCTGCGTGATCTATATCCATTTAGTTAGAAATGATCCTTGTCTTTAGATTTTATTTGTTGGTTCCGTCCTGGTGAAATTTAAATGCCCAAGCCTCTCATACCGTTGATATATTTTCCTTTATACTCCCTTAAAAAACGACCAAACATTAAATGTCAGCTATTTGCAGACTTGTGGCCTGCTGTCAGGTGATTCAGTATTAAACCATTGCACGGAATAAATGTTTTATGAGGGTAATATTGCAATAGCGAGCATAGACATTGCTTTTAATAGTGTTTTGTGCTGTGTCATGTGTGACATCACTTTCATCTCATTCTCCTCCTCAGTTCATAAATGTTGGATTGCAGTTGCCGGAGTAATTGTTTTTGTTTATGGCCCTGTCTGTTTTTATGTGCACAGCTGTCACATTAAGGCACTGGTGCTGAGATGAGGGGAATGTAGAGGTGCTTTTAAAGATATTCTCATGACAAGTGTGTGTGAAGGCAGAGCTTCCCCTGGGCTCCCTCCCACCTGCCCTCTTGATTATTGTGCCATTTCACCCCATGCCTAGGCTGAATCCTTGAGAGACATCAGGGCCTCTATCTCACACATGGCTGCTCTGACTCTACCCCCCGCCACCATACCGCTTTGCTTCGCCTCGCTTTCCCACTACAAATAAGCTTGTGCACTCCCCGAGTGTGTATGTGTTCATGCGCACATCATTTTTTTTCCCTCCTGTTTTTTTTTTTTTTTTTTTTTATGTGGAAGCTAATTACAATAACAATAACAGGAATGCAGTTTGAGAGTCGTCCTCTCCCAGTGGCACAGCAGCGAGAGGGAGAGTTGTCCCACGTGTTTCTGAAAGGGCACACGCCGCTCTATTCATCCAGATGTGTTAAGCCAGGCAAAAGTTCCCGTGTTCTCTGCTCATCGGAGGCCCACACTGTTTATGCAGAGGCAGTTGGCCTGAGGAATTTTAGATCATACTGTATATTTTAGGAACAGGTCTGAGGAAATCCAACAGTAGAAAAGAACCTTTTCACATTGCTCCTTTGTTGTTACTTCATTCGTGAAGTTTCAGGTTGAAGGACAAAACTGTAACTGAGGCTCTGTTTGAATTCTTTTTTTATGGCTACAAGAGGGCTGTAAAAGAAATCAGTAGTACAAACTGGGCAGGCAGTGAGACTTAGGATGACACCATGTTGGAAAATAAAGCAATAGTGAAAGACGTACAGTTATGGCTTCTCTGTGTTCATTTAAATTCCAAGATAATCCCAAACCATTAGAGCTAAATATGTTAATTGTTACCCTGGGAAACAGAAAATAGCTGTGAGGAAAAAACTCACAGATTAATTAGAAGAATTTATGGAACATGCAAATGTTGGTACCGTTTTCTTGGTTGCTGTTGATACTGTTGTTGGTGAGCTTTTGGCTGGAAGCCCCAACAGCAGCAAGCAAACCCCTGCCTGATGAATATTTGCAATAGATTTCTTATGACTAATTATAATTAGGAGGTCTATTTACATTTTATGGTTGTGAAATTGTCCCAAAAAATGTGCAATGGGTGAGGGCTTCTGCCAATCTTGCCATGATGACCTCAATTCTCAATGTCTGGCAGTTGGACAAAATGATGGTGGATAGCAATGTAGAAGTTCTAAGTTCAGCAGTAACTGTAGAACTAATTTAGTGTCTAACTTATAGACACAAAGCTTTAATTCTTTATTTTCTGGAAGCTTTTGCATTTTGTATAGCTTATAAAGAGTCTTGGAGTTATGGTTATTCAGAATACGCGTGCACCAGCAACCGGGTTGGAATAAGGTAAAGGAACGAGGGTGTGACAAAAGGAGAGACAAGAGATTACAGTATGTGACAATTTATGCAGGTGATGAATATTTCCTGTGATGTGGCATAAAAATCCAAGTTGTTTCAGTCTGAAGAATGAAACCGTGTCAGGGTAATCACATTGCATCTAACATGAAGCGTTTTGTGAAGTTTGAAGATTTAAAAATGTAATTTTCCCCATAAACAGCAATAAATATGTAGAGAAATAACAACTAATAGTACTGTCTTTCCTTGCACCTGTATGTTGCATATGTTTTGTGCTAACTGATTTGGCATAACTTGGTGCCTGTCTTGCATTTTACCCTCTTTGTTCAAGTTTCCCTGCGAGTTAATAAGGTTTGGATATACTTTCCAATGCACAATCTGTGAATTGTTAGAGGATTAAAGACTGGCTACCCATGTGGAGAGAAAAGTCCAGTAATGAGAGTACAGTACAATGCAGAGCTCCAAGTGGTTTGTGTGATTGCTCCAGTGTAATGGGGAGGATTCAGCAAGGGAAACGTATTACTGGTGCTAGAACATCTGAGGTCTAATAACCAACAAGTAATAGGGGACCTCCTGATTCACAAACACTGTTACCCCCATACAATAAGGTTAGGCTAACATTGGAATAAATTTGCAAAATGACACACAACCTGAGTGTGTCCGATTGATTTAAATAACTGTTGCAATGAGGAGGAAAAAACACCCTTACTTATAATATAACTGGAGGCTTGTGTGGTCACTGAAGAAGAAAGCACCTGCAAAAAAAGGTTGGGGTGTCAGGGTTGTAGAGGCGGAGTGTGTTTGTTGAGGTTGACAGATTAGTCCCAGCTTCTTGGAAAAATAGACTGATTCTGCTTGGCATAACAGGCAGGCCTTGGGGGGTTGCTCGACAGTTGCCCATCCCCATATCCCCACACTAACTCCTGTCAGTCCCCACCCCCCTTCTTTTTGCTTTTCCTGTATCTACCAACCCCCCTCAATGAATAGATCCTCAAGCATCACCACCACATCCACCCAGGCGAACTGGAAACATGGTTTAGACTGTAAGAGGTCTGAATCATTTTGTTTTGTACCAGTGTGTCACAATGGTGTTGTATATCATGCTGCACAGAGCGTGAGAACAGTGAATGGGAATGATTAATCTAATCTTGTTTCTTTGACTCTCTTGGTCACCACACTTGCCTCACTGAAATATGGCTGATACTTGACTGTTTTCTATTATTTTGTGAAACGTGACCATTACATTAGATATGATAACTTTGCACTACCTTGTCAGCCTGAATGAAAAGGGAAGCATATGACCACATACACTTCCTCTACCCTGACTCCATCCCCCTCTTCTTGACTGAGTTGCACATTCCTAAAGGGAGACTATTTAGGGCCATCCTTCATGCACTGGATCTACTGGGAGTCACTGCCACCCCCATCTATCCCCATCTCCACGCATACACCCAAACCCCCAATCCCTCCCTTTACCACCCAACAACACACAGCCACACGTCCCTGCTGTTCATGAATAATCCAGGCGGGCCGACAGGCCATTGCACCCAGCTTTGTGGGGGAAGAAGCCAGAACAAAAGACGGGCAGCTCACAGAGCAGCTATGGCTGAGTAGGCTCAGAAGGGAAGACAATGGTAACTAGTGTCAGTACAGACAGGGGCAGGAGGCAAAGACTTCAGAGTAAATCACATATTCAGGAGCCTGCTTCCATCTCAGTACTGCCACGCCATATACCAGGACTGGGAACCTTGCCTTCTCACTTTTTGTCCGCAGAGCAAAGGAAGAAAAGACAGAGAGAAAAACTATCCTCTCATCTTTCACTGCAGATGTTTGGCTTGCACAAAGCACAGTACTGGGTAAAAGCAGATCTCATTAACAAACCCCCCCCCCCACCCTTTTATCATCAAATTGTAGGGCTAAGAACTCTGTTTAACCTCATCAAAGATGAGAAGTTTAATCGGGCTCGAGGAGTTGCAGATGAAGTTTTACGAGGACATCAGCGATGGTGCCCTTTGTCCTTGTTCAACTGCTCTGCCCCCTGCCAAGATTTTCTGTTCCAGTCCAGTTCACACCTTAAAACAGCTTGAAAGTATTTGACATCTCCAAACACACAGTGCCTGGAGTAGCAGATGTGGCTGGGGTGCATCCACAGAGGCAGTTATTGTATTAGCCACTACGCTACATAAGGGGGTGGGGGGTGGGGGGGGGGGGGTACATTGACAGAACGCTGAGGACTGTCCGACAGCTTCACTTCACCCAGGACATGATAATGAGAAGCATTATGGCACACGCTGCTCAGCTTAAGCCGCTCAGTTTTTTTTTAATAAACTGACACATGTTAATAGGACAGTCAGTGTGATTATCATAGTACTTATTTAAGCTTTTCCGTGATTAATTAATCTGAAAATTAAATGCTTCAACATTCAACCTCATTCTGACTTAGAGAAATATTGTCGCATTAATAAGGTATTTCCCCTCAAACATTAGTGACTTGTAGCAATGCCGTGATCATAAATTGAATAGAGAGAAGTATTATGACGCCGATATCTTGCAAAAATGCATTTAAACGCTTCAATAGGTATTATTGTTATGTTTATGGTCTATTATACTTGTGGGGTGGTGTAGTCCAGTAAGACAATTTTGTGTCACAATGTAATGGTTTGATTCCCAGTGCCAGCCAGAATGGGTTCCAGCCCCATAACTCTGAAAGATGAATAAAGCGTTTATATAAGACGAATGGAAAGTCATACCTGGTTTATAAAGTCAAGACCTTAGCATTTATTCTATTCAACTGACTGCAGTAATCTTCATGCCATTCACTCAAAGCATTGGTGTGGAAATAAATACTATTTGAATGTGAGCATGACATTCAGCAGCCCAGAAATACTCTAAAGACCACTTTGCAGTCACTGCACTTAAAGAAATGCATGCAGTTAGTCATGTAACCAGAGCTTCTATCCCTGACATGTGTGTACATGACATACCAGCCCTTGAACCTGGTAGTAATGGAGCCTTTCCTTTCAACAATCAACTTCTATCCCAAGCTTTGGTTACATCTGAAGCTGTTTTGGTAAAAAAAAAAATGTTCTGGGTTCACTTTTTGTAACTCGCTTTTCCTTGAGGATTGTTTGATCGATGTCTGCCTTTGTCCATTCATTGATAGTTGGTGCTCAATTCAGATTTTTTTTTGTCACAAACCCGGTCGGATACGGGTCACTTGTGAGTAAAAAAATCTGAATTGGGTCGCATTTGCCTGCAGTGTGAACGAGGCCAGACCCACAGGGGATCTGGCCAAAGCTCCATATGGAGATGTGTACGACTCAGCATTTCTATGTAAATCTACAAATCTGACTTGACTGACAGTTGCTTCAGGTTGTTAAACGTGTTGGCACAAGTGGTGTCATTGATTAAACACATCAAACGTGCAACAAAGGTGCATGTTTCATCAGGCGTGCTGATGAAATGTTGGCTGTTGTAATGAGTGTATTTGAACGTGTGAAATCATTGTGAAAATGCTCTGATCGCTCATGTCAGGGTGGAGTTGTTCAGTTGAGTTAACTTGTTAGGATGCAAAAACACATCAACTGATCAGAAAATATGACGATGAAGCTGCCATAACAACCGAGAGCGTCAACAACCTCAACAAATTATTAAATAACAAAACTAAGACTTGGGAGTCAGGCAATGTTGTCCAATATATGCTCGTGTTATTTTGATGGTTGAATTGGCAATACATGGGCATGTTTATTTAAATGTAGGTTATCATGACAGAGAACATCATGGGACAGTGAGCACTTGTTCCTTAATATTGGCTGCTTAAAAGTTTGTCATATTACAGTAGAGATTTTTCAGCAAGTTTAAAAACATGATAAAAAAAAAAGTGTGGTTGTTTCAAACACCATTTGGAAATGTGACGGTTTTTGACTTCCGAAAAAAAACACCACAGGGATCACTTTTGCAATAATGTAAGAAGTGTAATTCTGAGAAAAAACCTACAAATATGCTCATCCATTGAAAACTAGCAAAACATCTATGTATAAAATAATCAAGGATGTGTTTACTGACTTTCAAATATTAAAAATGAATTAAGATGAACATTAATAAATAATATTGCATGTTTTATGTTTTATGTATCTGTTCATTGTCAAGGTGAATCATCGTTATCACAACTTCTGTAGGTGTCACAATATCAAGAACGAGACAGAATACCGGTGATTAATGCACCCTTTGTCTCTTGTAAGCTGTGACTGTCATTAATAGGAAGAAACAAGTTGAAATGTGGGTGTTACCAAATGTGGTCACTTTCCCAATCTAGCTTCCGACGTGACTGTGGATAAGTGAACGGTTATCTTTCCATCAGATCAAATGATCAGTTTAGGTTTACCGTGTTGAGGTCACACTCAGAGCTGAGTTAGTGATCCCCAGGTTAGACACTGAGGCTCTCCCTATGGAGTCAGGCACTGGGAACTCATGGGTTAAATGACATATGGTTTTGAAGCTTGAGAAGGAAGCTGTGAATGAAATGGGGCCGACCTCTGAACAGTCTGACCTGAGTGACATTGATTAGAATTAGAATGTGAAGTGTGCACGGCGGCATGGATGGAGCTGACAGGCAAAGCTATGGCGTGGCTCGAGGGGGGCTCATACTGCTGCCATCAACTGAAAGAGGGGACGTGGTGGCACTATTGCAATGCTGAATGTGTGATGGTGCACGCTCATCCCCGTCGCCATGCTTTTGTTTAGCAGCTTTCTCATTTTAAATACACGTTTGAATGCGGTTCCCATGCATGTCTTTCACTGCATTAAGAACCTTGTTATAGTGACATCTAATATGGGCCGTGGAAGGTACTACTTTTACTCTTTCAAAGTAATCGCTCCTGAGGAGATGGCCTGCCTCCTGTCCCTGCTCACTTTGATGCTTTTTTAGTTGATCATTGGTAATTAGCGTGAAACCTACGGCAGGCGTATGCACGACTCTGCACCACTTCATGCTAACAGTCAGACACAAATAGGTCAAAATTAATGGTCAGCTGTGTGTCTCAGGCGAGCTGCTTTGCGTTTTGTGTTGACATGGGTGGACTTGTGCACATGAAGGGAAGCTGGAGGCGGATGGGGGGCAGGGTGAATGGCATTCGTTGGGTTTTTAAAGGAGGAGGGGTGTCGGGGAGAGCAGCAGTCTATTGGCTCCATGCTGCAAAAAAAAAAAAAAAAAACTGCTTATGGCTTTGCTGCATGACTGGGCATTTGTGACAGCTATAGTCCTGCCTGCCACATCTGCCAGGAGCACTGAGCTCTCAGCCAGTCAACTCGTAATCAATCACTTGCGACTGCTGACGAAAGAAGCAGCTTCAAGTTCATCTGGCTGACGTTTGTTTTCCTTGAGACCTGCAGTTAAAAGTGGCTACAAGCTTCGGCCTGAGGTGGCACTCCATGTTCTGCAAATATGGTGGGAAAAGTGGGGAGGAAAAATAAAAAAAAGAAAAAGTCCTCGCTCTTGCAGCCATCACAGGATAAATAATACTCGTCTGTAAAAACATATTCATGTTTGTAAAAGATGGACAATAACTGGCTCCATCCAAATCTAGGACACTCTGTCAACAGCAGTCCTTCACTCTCCAGGTTGAAACACAGCTGCAGGCAATATATAATGGAGCCACTACCCTGCATGTATTAAAGGACATATTACCTGTTGGTTAATAACTATCTGTGTTGTAAAATCCTTTCAGTCGAAATGGGTTTTTAGGTCATTTTATGTAACAGGTTTCCAACAGAGATAGACTTCACCCCAGTGGCTTGTTTGTTGGTAGGGAGCCATGGACTGTGACAGAAAAACGCTTAACAGCAGACGTAAAAGAAAAAAAAAAAAAAAGACTGACCGACCTATTACTGTTGTGTTATTTGCCTTTTAGAAACACTTCTTCTCAGATTAGCTTCAGGTCATCATCCTTGAATGGCCCAAATGTTTTTGTTGTTGTTGTTTGTTTCTTTAAAGTCAGATGTATCACATGAAAACAATAAAAACAGGTTAGTTTTACTCTACCTATGGTGTGTTTTTGCAACAGTAATCCTATTGCAGCGTGCGCTGTGATAGTACTTCGAAGTCAAATGTCTTTCCTGCAGTGTTGTTCCACTGTGAGTGGTTTTTGAACAAGTTCAGACTACAGCAGGAGAGATAAGACATGCTTGTTACATAATAGGCCACTGGAATTAGCAATGCGGGCAAAAAACTCCAGCAGCTGAGGGAACACTGTAAAGGTTAAAAATTACCAGACCTGTGCTTATGTGAAAGTTATTTATTATATCGCTCCAAAAAATGATTCTGTATTAATTTCTCAGTGTTTCTATATTACCAATGTGTTTTTATTCTTTTAAACAGTACGTAAAGATCCCAGCACCAACTCCTGAGTCTCCAGACGGATTCAGAGTCTTCTCATTTTACCTATCCAGTGACAGCAAAGACAAGCCTCAGTCCAGCTTCGACTGTATTCACCAGTATGTCTCAGGGTAAGTAGCACACATAACTCTTTCCACAGTCAACCACAAATGGAATTTGTAGTAAATTTGGTGTCAGACCGAGACCGCGGGGCCCAGCCAAACAGTGCCCTGCCTTTTCAACAGTGCGACAACAACAGTCAGTACCACTGTCAGGCTATGTTCAACTACCAAAATACCCAAAGGCTGTATTCTGCCGTGACTGATCGCGACAGTGTGACCAGTAATAGTTGAGAACAGAGTTTTAAAGATGTGGCTGTGCGGGGTCGAAGTTAAAAGGTCACTTCAGAGCGGCTTTCATTGCACTGAAGCATGTTCGTCTTCATATTATTTGCATTGTTTTTTCTGGACTGCAATTTGCACGCAGTCACCAAACCGGCTTCTCATGTCAGGCAACACAACCTAATGATTGATAGCAAAGAGTTCAAATGCCATTTTTGAGTGTTGAGAGGGGGGAGAAAATAAAAAGAGGTCATGCACACTACTTTTGGCAAGCAACACAAATGTATTCATTTATCAGTCGCCACATGTGCAAAAGTTTCCCCCCCAAAAATGCAATTTTTGTCAAATGCTATAAGGCAATTGAATGTGACCACATTTCTCTTATCCTTTTCCTCCTTCATGTAGGGAGGGCAGGGATCACCTGGAGGGCCAGGGCAGCATTCAGGACAAGATCACGGTTTGCGCCACTGACGACTCCTACCAGACAACCCGGGAGCGCATGTCTCAGGTGGAGAAGGACATCTGGAGCCGCTCGGCAATTGAGATCAAGCCAGGGCCAAGTAAGTTTTTTTTTTTTTTTCATTTATCCCCCCCCCCCCCCCAAAAAAAAAGAAGCTGTATTTAGTATACTCTCCAGTCTCAGTTTATGTTGCTGGAGAGTCTAAATCCTCAAAAAAACATCTCAACTATCACATTTCACCATTTTCTCCTGCCTATAAATACCCTGCAGTGGTGAAGTTATGACTATTGATCAAGGTGCTGTGTGGCAGCTATCCATGTGAGACCAGTGCCTCTTTGTCAAGGACTGCTTTTACCTAGACCAGATTGCCCCGGCACTGTCAGCCTGCCTCCTATAGGAAAAAATAAAATACTTGGGCCAACTTAGCTAATTGCTTCAATTGGTAACACCTAAATGAATCAAGTTCTTTGAACTTAAAATAATTCATTAACTTAAGTTTGAACTTGATCTAATTCATTAACTTAAGCAATTCAATTAAGTTGGTCTAACTATTTCCAACTATTTTCTTTTTTCAGTGGGGTAACATTATTACAACTGAGTTCGACAGAAATACACACTCATTCTGACCAAGTTTTATAAGATATAATCACACCAACATAAACTTCTATTAGATATCATATTCCTAAACATCAATTAGCTTTACCATTGAACATTAAGTTTTTATCATGTACATTAAAGATTCTGTCAATATGCCAGTCATTTCTTTTATTACGTTTTTCTACTTTTTCTGTGTATGGAAGTTATATAATCACTATTTTCATGTTGCTTGTAAAATATGTGAAACCATTGCAAACAAACTTTACTGCTGTTGCACAAGTACAGTCATACATGTGACACACAAGTCGGCAATATAACGTGCCCACTGGGAGAGTTTTTTTTTTTTTTTTTTTACAATTACATGTTTTCTCTGTGCTTCTTGTTTGCCTGAACCATGGCCGTCACCTCTGTACAATTTAAAACTGACTGCACTTTATCTCTACGAATAAGTTGTTTGAGGCCTTCATCACGGCTGAAAAATCCCATGACATTAATGCTCCTCCTCCTCTGAGGATCTTTAATCTGGGTTTCAATCCTGGTTCTGACATGACGGGCATGTAGCATATAAAACTACGAGTTGCATTGGCTTGGGTCGCACCACTACTGCCTTCACCACGCACTAAAGATAATAAGGTAATTCAGTATTGAAAAAAATTATCTGAAAAGTTATCCAATTATTATTATTATTATTGTGGCTGGGCTGATTATATGATTGCCACATTATGCAGAAAACCACAAAAGAATAATGCAAATGAAAAACATCCTGGTGAGGTCATGTCAGACTCTGTTGAAAAGTGTCTGATACTTTCCCTGTGTGACCTTTCCTTGTCAAATACTTACCACTCATCCTGTTAAACTGCAAGTCACACAGTGCTTCCTTCAGTTACCGAACCACAAAGTGGCAGATGATAGGGGAAGTTCTAATTATTTCAAATTTATAAATTTTACTTTAAATTGATATATTTTGAAGAACAGACCTCATATTTTCCCGAATGAAGAGGTCCTGACCTGTTTTGTTCTCCCCACTGATTTCTGCTCACACTATTAATAAGCTTAAAAGCCTGTTTATTTGAGGCTTGATGATTGGAAACATGCTGTGCAGACAAATGCAAGGACATAACATTTAAAGCACTTGTTGTTAGAGTCAGCTTTTACTATTAAGTGCCACCTTTTAGTGAAGAAATAGTCTCTCTGAGGCTTTTACTCATGTTTTCAGCAAATAAACGTTCAAACAGACATGACATCTCGGTTTGAAAAATGCACTCACAGGACATCCCATTTTACGTAAACACGCCTATTAACTAACCGTTCCTGCCTTCGTCTGGACTGTCCCAGGGAGAGAAAACAAATGGGCCATGGATCACAGTGCCACATGCACTGGAGAGCACTCAGTCGTTTTGTGGTGACTTGCTGTCTTTTTATGGTACAGTAATGTTACACTCATCATCGAAAAGGTCCATACACCAAGTCCCAATTACAGGTTGCTCCAGAAAAATGTCCACAATTCAGATAATAATGTATGATTTAACATTTGGTTGCATTCAGTGGAAAGAGCGAACTGACAAGCAGGCGGAAGACATTTTGAGCACACCTGGAAAAGCCCTGGTTGTAGGAAGTTTAGGCTTTTTATTTGAATTAAAAAAACAATATTCAGTATACTTTAAATCTTTTTTTATTTTTCATAATAACCATATACAGATGTGCACTGTTGCTAGTTTTAACATTCGTCATTGCTCGTAAATAGGCCTGCAACCTGGAAATGTCACAAAAGCTTTCTTGATAGTCATGCCACTTTGAACAAGCTGCTTTGATTTATTACTGTGATATAATGGCTCCAGTAGCTGCTTGTTGGAAATGTTGCTCTGCAGGTTGTTTCAGTGCATAAAAGGATGTTTACCTAAATTCTTCACCAGCGGCTTCGAGGTGAATGTTGAAACAAGCTCCTGCAAGCTGCGGATCTTTTGAGCCATACAAGAAAACATTTCAAATGGACTTTCATGCAGTGTACACACTCCTAACCTTATTATCGTGCAGTAAAACTGTGCGTAGATATGGTCAGCATGAAGTCCTCGTGAGAGCACAGTTAGTTTTTGACCTATAGCAACCTCCAAAGTATGGCTTACAGTTGTAATGAGATTACAGTCTGCAGATATCTATAAGCACTGCCTGCCCGGGTCCAACTGAATTAGTCCTGCAAGAGGAAGAAAGGGCCTCTTTGTGCTAGTTGTTTTAGTTTCCATGCTCTTCTGTTTACTCAGCAGCGGGTTAACCCTACTATCTAGCCCTTTCACTGTTTTCCACCGCCTCTGCACGCTTGTGGAGGAAAGCATGTGAGCACAGGGTTTTGATGCATGTGAACTAAATTTCCAGTCTGGGCTTGTGATACTGTACAAGTTGCATCTTGTGCATGTTCATGAAGCCAATTTCATTACTGCTGAGTGATACAATGAAAATAACATGCACTGTTGCTCATGTGGAGGCCTGCCTTTCAAAATTAGAAAGTGATTGGTATATCTGGCCCAAGGACAGGATTAGGGCTAATATGTTGACTGCGCTATTCGCGGATAAAGTCAGTGTATGTGAATCATGTTTATCTGATAGATTATAATCTCACCGCTTTCTTTCAGTTTTTAGTTTTGGACTAATGACCGTTCAAAAACACATTTGAGTTTATTTCTTTGTAAGATTTTTAAATGAATTCTCAATGATCAAAGAAGCTGGCCTTCGTCTTCCAATAGTTAACCCTCTGTCGCTTTTGTGTTGATCTTAGGCAAGTGTGTGAAGGTCCAGAGGAAGCAGGGTCTGGTATCAGGCTCAGATAGCAGCAACAAGCACTCCCCGAGCAACAAGAGGAGCCTGATTCCCAGCCCTGTGGCACACCGACCCTTGAGGGATCGCATCATCCATCTCCTGGCCTTAAAGCCCTACAGGAAACCTGAGCTGCTGCTGTGGTTGGAGAGGGAACGGGCCACTCCAAAGGACAAGGCTGATCTGACCTCAGTGCTGGACGAGGTAACATATCTGCTACACTGCAATGCAACACACTACCAACCCAGGATGAATATTATTACATGCAACAAGTTATTAAAAAAAATGCAAAGTGGTAAAAGTTGTAATTCCAAATTCAATTGCTTATATAAACACATTCTCTTTGATGACTTTTGCTCATTTTAGTGAATATTTGCTTTTTAATGATGTTGTTTACATTGTCCTTGTCAGCCAAAAGTACAATAATTTATCTATATTCCTGTATTTTAGATTTTTTTTAATTTTATATATTTTTTTAATAATCATGTTTATTTGTTTGTTTGTTTATTTAATTATTTTAGACAACAGTGTTGTTTTATAACTCTCTTTATAACTGTCTTTAAATGTATCAATTTCAAACAATACTACTAATTATATTGTTTTTATTTCTAATTACCTTTGCCTTTGCTGTTTGCCTGTACTCAATTGTTTTTTCTTTTTCATTACTTTGTCAGTTAACTGTTAAGCACTTTAAATGGCGTTAAACTTGATCAAAAGTACAATATAAACACTTTGATTTATCAAATATCAACACAAATTGCTGGCTTGCAAGCTTTTCATGTGAAGCACTACAAACATGATCTTTGTGATTACTACAGTGTTGTGCAGATCAAAACCATTACAAAAAAAAGGTGGTGTCAGTTCACTTTTATTTTAGGCATGTGTATTTCCTGTGTTCACAATGTTCGAGTGTCCCACTGCAGTCATCAAGTGGAGACGGTGCCGCTGCGGGTAGCTGTAATTAGGGCTGTGCTTTAATTATAGTTGGACGGGAAGATTGTGTTTTGACAGGAGGGAGGCGGGGTGACTCCAGCTGGGATCCGACTACTCTCAGAAATGAAAGTGGTTGGTTTGGGTAGATTTGAATCAGCAGGAACAGGCGGCAGAAGGTCAATGTTTATGAAAGAAACAAGACAGTCGCACTGCGCCATAAAAACAGACTCATGTAGGACTTGTTTAAAAATACAATTAGATTTCCGGAACTAAACATTGTTGCTCTTTTCAGGTTCAACTGGCTTCTATTTGTGTTGTTGTCGGTCATTTATTTTCTCCAGATTGACTTACATTCAGTTTTTGATTTTCAGGTTGGGAAACTGAGTCCAAAAGACCACAGCTACTCTCTGAAGGATGAGCTCTACAGACACGTCCACAGAGACTGGCCTGGATATCTGGAGGAGGAGAAGCAACTCATCCACAGGTTGTTAATCAGGTGAGAGTGAAGTTACTCACAGCATACAAACTCACGAGATAAATTAAGAGATATAAAAATTTACTATGTTTTATTATCTGCTTACAAAGTTGGTACGGTACAATGTAAATATGAATATTAACAGTAAAGGTTAGGTTTGTTTCACATAAAATAATTTTTTTTTTAAAACATATCCACCGACCAGCACAAAGAGTAACATGTAATTTAATATATTTTATCCTCAGTATTATATGTGACCTCTTCTTATAAATGTACAGCGATACATTAAGACTTCAATGGTTTTCCTTTGCATGAAATTTTTGCATTTATATATTATGATAGTACACATAGCTAAAAAAAAAAAAACCCAAAACAAAACAGTATTAGGGTTAAACTCTGTGAAACCTGGTTCCTAAACATTTTTTTTGTTAAATACGTTTATTGGATCCTAAACTGTTTTCTTGAATTGTTGTGGACTTCAATACACCTCTGCGGGCAGATCATTCTGAGAAAGCTTAAGAGATGGATGCTTTGTGACAGTGCTGGCGTTGATACAGAAAGTCCAATGTATTAATGTCGAAGTCTGCTGTGATCATTCTGAAAGGGGAACCTCTAAATGACTACTTCTTTGCACTGATGAATCTACTAATGGACACATCAAAGCAGAGGGAAATATTCCCTGCATCGCGTTGCCAAGTGGCATTAGCATGGAAGGCTCGGAGTTGCAAGGCTGAGCCTTTCAGGGCGAGCTTCCTCTCCACAAATGTTTCCTCCGCCTGCCAGTAAACATGCTGGCCATGTGCTTCACGAGCATTTTGGAAAATATGCAAGTCCCGTTGGCTGATTGCACAACCCCCCGTGTTCACCTCCCCTGCTAAGTGTAAAAGGCTTGCAATTGTAGTTCTCGAGGTGTTTGCCAAGTGTGATAAAGCTATGGTAGGCTGTACGTATTGGGACCCCCTGCTTTGTTCCCTCGAGTTTGTTCATGCATTTGACCTTTTTTTTTAATGATTGCTCTTTTTATACTGTCATCTACAGTATGACGTTCAAGTTTAATGGTTCTGAACGCCGCCGACTGTATGATTAGGAGGGTTGTTTGAAGCCACTGGGGAGAGTGACTTTCAGTGGAGGCATCTGTTTGAGGAAGGAGCTGTAGGAAGCAGATTACCAGAAAAGGGTTTGGCCTCACAGAGGTTAAATCTGCTGCTATTGTTCTTACCATTGGACTGTGTTCAGGCTTTGTGGTTGTCTCTTGTAGGTTGCATGGCCACAGACACAAAACAAAAATAAAAATTCCCCAGAATTCTTACAGGGAAACGCGACAACAAAGGATTGGCAGTCAGTAATTGTTAACTTCTGCGTTAATGCCGCCACAAGATTCTCTACAATAGTCCGACCGACACCCTCCGATGCAAGTTTCATGACCTACCGTCCGACTGAGCGAAGTGTGTCCTTGATCTTTCCCCAGGAAACTTCATCCACTCCACAGTAGCCAGCTGAAGAGTCCCCAGTCCAACCAGTCATTCCACAAGACACCTGGGGACTCTCCTTCACGACTCAGTCCCGCCAAGAACCTCTCAGTGGTAATTATTCCCTTTTAAAAGACTTGTATATTTCCCCAACCTGCTCTATTTAATAAGACTCTGAACAGATGTAGTATTTCCTCTTTTGCTGGTACGTAGAACTTCCTTAAACGTCACATTAAATATAGCTCTCATCCGGATAAAACAAATAGTTTGTCTTTGAGGAAGTTAAGTAACCTTCATGTGTCATACTATTCTTAGTAAGAACTGGTTATCATCAAATTACTAGTCCTGAGAGATCATTGAGTATCACATTGGGCTGAGCAAGAAAAGATTTTACTCGCGTTTTTAGTGTTTTGGTAAAAGTACTTAATGTTGCATATAGGTTTTGACAATGTCTATAAAGTTTATACTGACTGAGCTCTTTTTCCCCTCTAGAAACGCCCACTTGCTTTGGACTCATCCAACAATCAAACCCCTAAAAAACAGAGGTTATTAGACCAGTGTTTGCCTCAGCAGTCGCCCTCGCGCACAGACTGTCACACCAATGAGCCTCGTAACTTCTCTAGTCATGGGACCTCTGGTGAACAGATTAGGATGGAGTTCAACAAAACCAACAACCATCTTCAGGGGAGCCCAAACGGCCTGTGCTCACCGCACAAACTTAACGGGTCAACTGTTCGAAAGCTGGACAGAACAGAAGCGGCTCTCACTGCTCCCAGCCCCAAGGCCACCCACATCAGCACCTCCATTTGCACTGAGCAGCAGCTCGCCAACGGCCAGCATAAAAAGAAAAAGTCCAAAAAACACAAAGACAAGGAACGGGAGCGCTTAAAACCAGACTGGATCGAGACGAGTCCGGACCTGAAGCAGAATCAAGAAAATCTCAAAGGTAAACAGCAATAAAACACTAAAACTATCGTCTCTTCCAGGTTATATCACACTTTGTACAGTGTGTTCCACTGTGTCACCATTCATCTGTTTAATATCAATTTTGTCCAGCATGAAAAGCGATTGAAATGCAAAATGTCTACACATTTTCTCAATTCAGCAAGAGAAATCTTGGAGCAACTGAACCAGGTCAACTGGTTCTGGCCTTACAAGATTTCTCAACCTTTATTGAAGTTTCTTCCAAGACATATAACCAAGTCCAGCTGAGCTGATTTAACTGCTTCAAGAAAAAGGGAACAAATGGGTTGGTTCCAGTTGTCTGTGCCAGTCAGTGAGGAGTAGCCCATATAGTTTAATCTGAGACAGCAGTTAGGACACTGCCACCCTGCAGTCTGTTTATGATTGACTCTGCAACAGCTGGGTGACCTACGGTCGAGCGAGTCAGCAGGAAGCTTTGCTCTCCTCCTCTGCGCTGCTGGCGTCACCGCTCGCCTCAGATCAGATGTCTTATCAGAGGCTGTGATAAATCATTCCATCAGCCTTGATATGACTGGCGCATTACCACATTTGCATTGGGAGATCGCTTCAACAATGTTTTTGGTTTTTTTTTAAATTTCCAATACGTGTGTTCTTTTCCTGTCTACAGGACATGAGGGAGAGAAAACGCCTGTTAATCGAACCGCAGCAGAGGAATTACCCGACTATCTGATGTGCGTAAGATTAAATCATCTAAATGTCATTTATGTAATCTTCATCACGAAAGAATTCACAAGATGGTCACTGCAGCCAAGGTTCATGTCATTCAGCTCGTTGATATTGTCTGTCACTGTGGCGTTTCACTGTGGCATTTCGTATAAATAGAAGGAAGTAACAGGCTTGTCAAAACAAGCTGTCGCATAACTTCGGCGAGAATTACTTGGAAAACAAATGATCTTATGTGTTGCATTTTTACATCTGGCCAACACATCATGCTGTGAAGGCAATGACGTGTCAAGCCATTAATTTCGTCGATGTGCAGCACCATCTAGTGGAGAGACTGAGTAACAGCTGATCCACACAAACTATAGGAAACCTATAACACTTTGTGAGTGAGATTTTCGTTCCTTTCATTATATAGACAGGTTTTTTTCCCAATGCGTATGTTCAATACCACTTTTCTTTTCTTTGATGACTTTTCATCATTTAAATAAACACGATGACAAAAGACCTTTTCATTCCATGTTAGCTGTTGTAAATGTGAACAGCTTAAAGCTTTTAAAATGTCTTTAAATGGAAGCACTACCTCACATGGTTTCTCTATAAGTTTGCAATATTGCTGTCCAAGAATATAATATGTTGTCTTTTTGACGAAAAGAGGTCTCATGCGTTGCCAATTATTTCCACATATTTAAGAAATCCTGCAAAAGCGGCGATAATATCCATGTTCAGCACAACTATCTAATCATTGTGGAAGTCACCAAATATTGTCACTCTCATTCAATGAAGGGTTAAAAAAAAAAAATTTTCCCCTTGTTTTTAATTTAGAAAATACGGCACCATCACAGCACTGGAGCAGCGTCAAAAATATAATGAGGACTTCTGTGGCGAGTATGATGAATACAGAGCTCTTCATGACCGGATCGGGGCCATTACAGAGATGTTTGTTCAGTTGGGCTCAAAGATCAACACCCTCTCTCCGGGAACACAAGAGTACAAGGTACTGTCTGGACTGAGAGTCGACTGGAGCTGTTCTATTTCCAGTAAAGCCACAAAGAGAAAACAGCTCACATTAAGCACACACTAACAGCTTGTATTTTTTTCATTTCCTGTTTTTATTTCAGCTCATGGAGGACCAAATACTACAGAAGTATCACAAATATAAGAAAGTAAGGACTTCTCAAGTTTGACCCTTTTTCATGTGAAAATAAATCATGAAAAGAGCCTCAGAAAACCAGAGGAAACTATTTGTACTGGGTTTATCGGGTCTAATTTGGAACACCAACGCAAGTTACACACGTTTATAGCAGTAATAGTAACGCAGGAATAAATCCCTGCATTGACTCGAAACTTGCGGGACTGTATGAGTGTAGTTTGCGCTCATGTTTCCTCTCATAGCGAAATAACATGTGTTTGAGATTAATCGGTGTCTCTTAACTTGCCATGAATGTGAATGTGTGTGGTTGTGTGCCTCTATGTTTACCTTGTGAATGTGAATACATTACCGAAAGCTCACTGAAGCCTTTTCTTTGTTTTCTTTTTCTCCTCCACAGAAGTTTCCCGGGTATCGGGAAGAGAAGAAGCGGTGCGAGTATCTTCATAAGAAACTGTCGCATATCAAAGGCCTGATCGCAGATTATGACAGAGCACAGGAACTCTCTTAGTGAATGGCTTCCACTCCTCAGCGGGGGTGCAAGGCGACTGGACCAAAAGACTCGTAACAGACCCAAAGACTGCCCAGCTGGGTCCCGACGTTGCAGAGACACTATTCACTTTACTCCTCAGAGTGTTAATGAATACGAGGAGCAAGGTTCTTTTTCAAAAGTGGGCTGAGACCACCGACTCGTGATCAAATGTTACCCTTTAAGGTTCTCCGCTGTGATTATCGCTGTGCTGGCGGGATTCTGTTCTGCTGTAAAATGGTCAGATGACGCAGTGAAAGCCAACAGATGTGATCCTTCCTGCCTAATTACATTTTATTATGCCCCTTTTCTCGTCAGAACTATTAAAGTTGATTTTTAAGAATAAAAGTGATGGTACAATCAAACTTAGGGGTAAACTAACACTACTAAAGTCTTTATTTAATTACAGAAGCAGTTTTGTTTCTGCTAATGGAAAGTTGATTATTGATATTCATTCATAAATGACTCAAAAAGGAAAAAAAATCTCATGTTGAAATTTATGTAAATGCCAGGAACAGTTTTTCTGTCTTCATAAAATATCAGATTTATTTTTTTTTCTGTCAGACTCAGTTTAGTGTTTTCTTTTTAAAAAGAAAAATCTGAACTCTAAAATGTACCTTGATTCATGGTGTACAGGTGCATCTCCAAGAATTACGATATCAATGATTATCTATAATCTATATAGTAGTCCACCTGAGATGCACCTTTAGATCTGACTCACAAGACACATTCAGTTTTCCTTTATATTATTTCAAATCAAATTAGTTAGGACTTTCTCTCTGTGCTGTTTAATAAGGTTTTGTTTTCTCCTCATGCTCACGTCCTCTTTCATTTCCTCTAAATGTCTGAATGCCACAAAAGGACTGTTCTCAGTACTGTAACTCTGGTTTCAAGATAGTGCTTGTACACACTGTCACTTTCACCCACATGTAGCCTACACTACCATGAACTGCCTTTCTATTATGTAATGGGACAAGAAAAAAAAAATCACATCACCAACTCACATCTGAAGTCTTTTGATTATGAGTTTCTTGCTACTAACAGCAGTCACTCACTGTTTTTACAAGTTCAACTCTTCATTCTTTACACAACAAGCTTGCAGGGTATTTATCCTGGAAATCAAATTTTTTTTGATCCCCTTTAATGCTACGTACATAGAATTATTATTTTTTTTTTTTTTTTTTTGATGTGGGATTTAATTGACCAACAATTCGCTTTAGTGTGTGGTACATTTTTCATGTTCTACTGAATGTGATAGCGATGCCTTTGACATATAAATTTAAGCAAAATAGAGTGACAATATTGATTAAAAATCAGAGAATTGGTATGCTGAGTACATCTCACGAGTGTTGCGTTCATGTCGCACACAGGAAAGTTGCTCAACATTCACCAGATAAAAATCACTGTTTTGGCGTCACTTGTTTGGAAAAGCCAGACAAATGTTTGGGAACAGTCGTGAAAAAAAATAAATAAATAAAATGTAGAATTCATAAGCAGTGGACTCCAATCTGGATGAAGACCAGACTCCCATGCTGAAGGCTGGTTTCTCTTATCTATCTCTTTCTAATTCGCAAAAACTAAACAGATGAGGACTTTGGAACTATCCAGATACCCTTTATGAACATCTTCAATATTCAAGGGGACACGTTCGCAGGACCCTGCGACGAACGCAAACGAATTACTAACCCGTGTGAATGTTTGACGTTCCAGAAACTCCCTTCTCAATTTGTCATGGCCCAGTGAGAGACTGGTTCAATGGTCGCTCTCTCATTTCAAACCACTGTGGTTCTATTCTATCCGAAACTTTCTTAAATTATTTGTACCAGAACAAGTAACTCCACCGCACTAACGTTCACATTCATTAACCGTGGCCTGTAGTAAGAGTTTAGCCGTCAGATTTCTCTCTATTTGCAGCTGCTGTCTTAAAAAAACTAAACAAAACAAAAAAATCTAAATGGCTCAAAACAAGAGAACGAAGCTCATATTTGCCTTGACGTGCACTGTATGTCATACATTTCCATTATCTTGGTACTCCCAATGCTGGAAGCTCCTTGGCTGACTGCACACTTCGATACACTCTGATTATTTATGTAAATGTCTGTTAGTTTGAAGGAAAGCTCAGTTACTGGATAGTTGTCGTGCAGCAGTTGTCTTATCTGTGTTGTTGTTGTTGGTTCTTTTTTGTTTTTCAAAATATGTTTTAATCTTCTTTTTTTGGGGGGGCTTTTTGTTGCCATCAGCCATCGTCCATGTAGAGGAACTTACGTCCAGCACCACTATTATTAGACAGAATCTCTGCAGAAATCTACTCAAAATGTGCTTCGCTCCTCATTTTTTTAAGTGCTTATGCATTTATTGTCACATATTTAGCAGCTCTTTTACAATCTTTTTTTTTTTTTTTTTTTGCTCTATGCTTTGGTATGTTTGAAGGATTTAAGGCGAGCAATCATTGCTTAGTCCTGGCACATATGAAAGTGTCTAATTTATCAGTACTAATGCTAATGGTTATCCCAGGAAATGTTTCCCAGTAAAAATGACTACAGTTTACAAATTACTGTTTGAAGCTCCAGTACGCCTACAGAAATGTTTCCATTTGTCTGCCACGTTGGATATCTTCACAGGACCAGACCTCTTATTCTTATGAGTCTCCTGTTTGCATAAACGACATGACTGGATCAACCGACTGCAAAAAAAAAAAAAAAAGTATTTTTTTTTTTTCTTCCTAGAACTGGAAACAAGTAGCTTTTTGCTTCAGCGTTATTAAAAACAAGAGCGCAAACCTATATAAATACTCACAATTCATCTTCAATCAGTATAGAAAAGTACTGAATCATTTTCATGACAACAAAACACTATTAAAAACACTTGAAGTAAAGTGCTTTCCATTCACCACTGTATTAGTCTTTTTCAATTCAATCATAATGTGATCAAACAAATATCATTGGCGACATTTTCTTAGGCAAAATATCAGTCTGATGATCATTATTTGTGTGATGTTTCTAAATCAAACCCCTTATAAATAGATGGGACTTTCAAAGAGCTGTCTGTTTTTTTGTTTTGTTTTGTTTTTTTTAATTGTCGGAGGAGCTAACTACTGAAGGTGCCTTCTCATTCAGAAAGCAGAGTGATTCTGCATGAAACTATTATTGGTATTCTGGAAAATAACTTGTGCCAGCAGTATTTACACATGTGTAGTATAACACTGATGCCACTTTTCCAAGTGCTTTGTCCATTCTTTTTATTTTTATTTTTTTCTTTTGATGAAGTTTGTCAGATGCCTTGTGAAATGCAAAAATGGTATTGGCACCAAATATTCCATTCAAACATATTTCTAATTCAGATAACACAAATGTTAAAATGGTTTTTTTTTGCAGGATGTGATTTCAAATTCACTTAACATGTGTATTCAAATAAAAGCCTGGCTGTGTTTTAACTGTAGCTGCCCAACTATTTGTTTAAAAAGTACATGGAGATGTGCTTAATTGGTTCAATGGTACTGGAAAACAATGCATCAATGGAAATGTGAACCATGTCGGCTCTAAATAACTGCATTTGAGCTTCCAAGGAGAACAAAATTATTTATTGCTTTGTATGTTATTTTATGGGATTCATTGTTGCAGAGTATGTTCCTTCGTTTCACAGCAAATCCAGAGTATGGTGAAAGGGAAATCAAGTATATTTTTGCAATTTTCAATGGTGGATGCTTTATCATGTCATCCTTTACAGAAAAGCTTTCAAAAAAAAAAAAAAAAAAAAAGAAGTGTATTGTTGTCTCAGTGAAATTGAAAATTAAAGCTCTTTTCAATTCAGCAAAGTGTCGTGTTTCCCCAAGAGGGCAGTGTTACTCTACTTCGCAACTGATTCTGATTTTTTTATTTTATTTTTTTTTGTCAGCGGTCACTCAAACCAGACCAAGAGCAAGCCACGTTTCTAAAGATAATAAATGGTTCCACAGATCATAAGGTCATTTGAAATGATTCTATTTTTAAACAAAATCAAATGCAGGCATTTGATTATAATCAGAGACATATAATTAGATATTTTCATTAAATTGGCCTTCTGGTGGTGGCAATGAATTTTTGTAGAGTTCATACTGATAGCAACAGTGAACTGTGATCATTATCATGTCATCTATATAATATAGTTTCAAAAATCACAATTAGAAATTATTTTCAGTAAGTGTTTTATTAAGATTCAATCAACGTGACAGTGAAAGTAATTTGTCATCGAAAAGTGGATGACACAACTCCATTTGCTAAGACCTTAATCCTGATCATAAAGTGCATCTAAATAAATTAGATTTTTCCCCAGTTATTCTTTACACTCATAACACACTTTTTTGTTAAGTATCTAACTTTTTTTTTATTTTATTTGTTATAACTATGGCTTCCCATTTCATAACATCATCCGATCGTACAAAATATTTCCTAAAATTAAGATACAGTATCTTTTATTTTCATAATTCATAAACAAAAACTATCAATAATATACAAACCTTTATAATCTACAAAGGTTTGCATAAGAGCTCTTGTTTTTCAAGTACAGTAGTTATAAAGCTGCTGGTGTTGCATGAAACTCTAAGAGACAAGAATGAAAAAAAAAATCTTCATCTTGAGTCTCATAAATCAGAAAATAACAAATATACTATTAATTAGTTCCCTTTTGAAACACGGCTTCAAACCAAATCATAACATACCTGCGACACAGTAATCTTCATCTGACACTTGCATCCATCATTTCACTGGATTCACTGCCACTAAAAGGTCCAGCAAGAAGACATGTTTCATCTCCTGCTCCAATTACCGGTTTCTTTTTTTATACCAGTTCAACAACAGGTGCATTCTCAGTTTTAGCTCACGCTTGTTAGGGTTTCATTCTTAAAGCTGGCTGTGCAAGGGTGAGAATCCCTATCAGCGAGGAAACCAGACCACAAAATCCAACCACTCCTGCATTTAACGGATAAATGCCCAGTCTGTCTAAGGGAATAAAGAGATCACAGACATTTTTCAGTGTATCCAAGGACACAGCAGGATGGGATTTCAGGGTGTGCAAAAGCAGATAGAGAGAAGCGTCAAGCTGTGGAATGACGACCTCGGCTACGTCTGGACTCTCATTCAGATGCTCGTTCATTTTCCGTCTGAACTGTTTGTCTCTTGAATTCTGGACCATCAAGTGAAGAACATTGTAAACATCCCTGGTCAGATTCATAACCAACGACAAGAAGTAGAAGCGATGCGCGTTTAAGCTCCAGCGTTCCTTGTCGATATTGAGTATGAGGCCGACGTTTCTGGCCCAAAGTGCATTGTCACAGATAAAGTAGACGGCGCGGGTCACGTTGGCTGCCGTGAGGCAAAGGCGCAGCACTCGGTCAGAGAGTTGCATGGTGCGTTTAGCAGCCTCAATGGAATTTATGGCGTTTCCCAGCCTGAATACTGACAGAAGAGGAAGAAACACAAGGGTATTAGGGCAGAGAGCAATTGGACATGAAATGTCAGGACAACATTTCGTAGTAACAGTCCACAACACACATGGAAAATATAACACAAGTGTGTCTACTTTGATGTGAGTGCATGTGTAATCTGACCGGAGACTTTCTGAATCATTCAGAAAGTATGTGACCAATAAACATGTCTTTCTCGATACTGCAGAGATTGTCTGGTTTCTTCATTATAACTGACTGGTAAAACAGGCCTGGAGGCGATGAAGCCTCATGGATTCAGCTCGAAATCAGAGACAAGATAATTAGGTGGTCTGGCTCTTTGGGGCTGAGCCTTGGCCTTTGAGTACCTCTGCTACAATATCTTATAGACAAGGTCTTGATTTAAATTGCATCAATTTTCAAGTTTATGTCTAATCAGTCATCATATATTACTGATAAAGCCAAAAGAAATCCAGTGCGGATTGTCAAGAGAAGCCATCTATAACTTATTTAGGCCTTTCTCAGGGTCATCAGAGTTGTAGTCACAGTTGATGCTGCTATAGAGATTATATAAGCACAGACTGCTCTCAGTTTGGGAGCGTCTGTCTCGGCAAACTGACAAGAAAGAAGATGCCAAAACTGTCAGCTTCAGCTCGCAGAATCAAATGAAGCAAAAAAAAAAAACAACAACCAAAAACATTCAATACTAAAGAGATACAATGCACTTACACAGAGGATTATATGAACCTGGTGCATTTTTGTGATAAAGTGTTAGTCAGTTAGTTAGTTGCATTGATGCAAAGCAGCAAACAAGAACATTATTACAAAAACAATGAACCGTCCAGCAATCGAAAAAGGAATCGGCTGAAGGTTGAGTGTAGTTTTTTTCTTTTGATACTTATGAATAAAAAAATAAAAAAAGACACTTCTAAATATATTGCACCATCCCTAAAGTTTTGGGCGTGTCTGAAAGAAATGCTTCAATTCAATCGTAAAACAGCAAGAGAACAACTGACTGTTTTACAGAATGAAAACTTTCCTGGAGACATCCGTCACTGTTGATGCTGTTCACACCAAAAATGTATCTTTCTGCTGTTCCTTCACGTTACATTGTAATCAGTGATCTAATAAATTAACTGGACACCTCTATTTTTTGAAAGGCTTCTTACTTTGCAACATTTTGTCACCCTTGCCAATAAACTTTTGAACAATACTTTGTACGCATATCTTTGCTAAATGGTATGCGTTAGGATTGCAAAGATGAATCTGATTTGGTCCAAGTGGATTTTTAACAGTTATTGTAATAAAACATAATTTTTAATAACCATATCGTTGGCTTCTTTCATAAACTAAATATTAAGTCTTTTCGGAACTCAAATACGTGAGTTTTATAGAAAAAAATTATCAGCATCACTGATAGCACAATTAAAGCATTTTCTTAAAAGAAGCATTTACCAAACAGAAAACAGGGAAACCATATTCCCAACATTAGCAAGGATAATACCAAGTGAGAATATAAAAAGGAAATTAAAAAAAGAGGTATTATTTGGGTAAATTGGAAAAATAATGATAGGGAGGGTCTGGTGATGATAACAGGGTGTTGCAGTGTCAATGGTAGTTAATTATGTATTTCAATGGCTAAATACATAAACCATCGTTTTTTCTGCTTGGTGTTTTGGACTCGACCATTTGCTCCTGGGGAAGCAGGAGCTCGACAATATTGACATAGAGGCCTGTGGAAGAGCAATTCTTCTGGAGCAAATATTTTGTGATGTTTGTATTTTTACTTGCCTTGCAGCCATCATGAGCCTCTTTCTTCTTTTTTTTTATAACGGGAAAGATTATTCAACTAGACTTAACAGAAAATGCCAAGAGATAATCACACAACATTTGCTTTTGTTTGCCTCGACTCTAATCTATTTCTGGCTGGCTTTAAAGTGTGAGCTGCCAATAGATCAACAAATTGTACAGATTACTGACGATATGGATCTCTATAAATACTCACATTTCCGTCCAGCACTCATGTTGCTCTCCAGACTTTTGAGTTTTGCCACCAGGTCCTTGTTGTTGGGGTTGTTTCGCAGTAAATACACAGACAGAGCGCAGGCATACTGAGTCGCCCTGAAACAAACAGAACAATGTTAAAAAAAAAAAAAAAAGTCCCACAGTCAGAAGCGTCTTATATTTACCGGGTAATACTTTAGCATTTACGAAAACAACTCACCTCAATATGCGGTCTCTTCCTTGACTTTGACTTGTAAATTTCACCACCGCGTCCATAGTTGAGATAAAAAAGAACAGGTTGTTCTAGTCACAAGTTTAAAGCTCCGATACGAACGAGTAGGCGTCTTCGTGAACTTCTCGCTGCCGTTTTGTTGAACCTCAGTTAGTTTTCCCTCACTTGTGGCACCACAAACCGAAGCTCACACAGTTGCTAACTGAAGCCCGAGCACATAATCTCAATTTTCTAAACTTCCTCCACGTTTTACGGTGAAGATAAGAAGCTAATCTGTTGTCCGAATGTGACACATGCGCCTCACACGTACTTGTTTCACTACGGGAACATTTGGAGGCGGACCAAGAACACGGGCATATTTCATCGACGGAACAAAGCTTTAAGATCGGTTGCTATGGTAACCCTGTATTTGAATTTTGATAAAAAAAAATGTTTTAAATCAAACGCAAGGGGGGGGGGGGGTTAAAACTGTCACAGTAAGTTCACTATTTCATGACGTTTTTCTGAAAAGAAAAAATGAAAATCCCGATTCTGTAATGAAAATCAGTCATGCATAACGCTGTAAACATTGTGTGACGAATCATAGCAAGATCGTTTTTTCGCACTCCAGTACATTACTGTTTAAGGTAAGGCTCATTTATTTAATTAGCACAATTAAGACAGAAGTCAATTGACTTTACAAGAGCATCAAGGAAATGCATTGAAACAAGGAGATTTAAAATCTTAGCATGACCCTATTAAGATTATGAAGTCTATTAAAAACAAGTGATTAAAAGGAACATGAATAAAGTAAAGGCTTTATTAAAATGAATGCAATAAAAATTGTAATATTTTTAATGGAAGGCCTGGGCAAATTATAATGTTTCAAGTCTTGAAGTGTCAGTGTCAGCATGATGTTTGCATCACAGACAAGGAGTTTAGTCACGCAATTCTGCTTTACCTTGTTTGCTTCTGATTCTGGAAACACTTAATAAACCTCTTCCTGAGGACATTTGCAATTTGGAAGTTTGATATTACTACATCAGAGATGTATTTAGGCCCAAGGCCATTTAAAGCTTAATAGAAAATAATTTTAAAGTCAATCTGTATGTGACTGTTTACCTCAGAGCAGCAGAGCATTTTACGCCATACATACACTTTTCTTTATGAAATAGATTGTATCGGGTGAATTTGATTAATGCATTTGTCTTGAGGGAATAGATTTTTTTCCCCAACTCACTTATTCTTTGAAAGGTCATAAAGAAGGAAATATGTAATTTTGCCTCTTCCTGAAATTACACCATAAATATACATCATTTTCTTGTTGGTCCATGCTGGACTGACGCTGGTTTGGTGTTTTTGGAGCACCAGCATCAAACCACCATCAGATCAGCATTAAACCAGCATCAAGCGAGCTCAGTCATACAAAAGGGCCTTAATTGCTCAAAAGAAAAAGTGATATTCTGTTAATCTTAATTTATGTCATACTTGCTCAGTACCGGCTCAATATTTTTGCATATATTATGACATTTACACAGGATGTGGGGATCCTGCTGGCTGGAATACAGTAAATATGAGTGAAACTAAGATATGCATCTATCAACATTAGCTAAGGTCACCAGGGGCTTGAGCCGATGCCAGCTGAGCAGCACATCCAGGAGAGTTCACCAGCCACGTCCATCACACACACACACACACACACACACACACACACACACACACACACACACACACACACACACACACACACACACACACACACACACACACACACACACACACTCAACTTGAATGTTTTGCTGTTTTTTTTCCACTTTCAATACTTTGAGTTTCAGGGTGCAACTAATGTACTTAATGTGACAATATTCACAAGTGTCAGTCATCTTTGGTACAACATAAGAAAATAAAAGCTAAAATAACAAGTAAAACACCCCCCCCCCCAGAAGAAACAAAAGTACCACACAGAGTTTGTTTCTGAGATAAGCAATGTGGTAAAATTACAGTCAATGCATATTATAATTGGTTGCCCAATCCCTGATTTCCTCCAGGGCAGAACATTGTGTTTTTACAAATTGCCTCGATATGTTGTTCTGAAAATGTTAGTATTGCAAACAACCCAGTCTTCAGACACCTAATAAACAGATAACTCACCTTCCTTTGAGAAAGGCCTTAACTAGTTTGAGTGCATTCATTACAGAAGGGCTATGACTTTGAACGTTGCATTTTAAATGCTGAGTGAATCTATATTCATTGGTGAGGTTTTGCTTCTGGTTTGTTGCTGAATAAATGTATCTATTTTGTGTTATATGTTCTGAAATCAGTCTGAATGGAAGTTGTGTTCAGTCTTGTTTTTAGCTCAGATTTTGTTAGTAGCGCTTTTGATTGCTGAAGGTCTCCCGCTAGATTACTGATAGCTCCTCACTTAATGTGTTGGGATAATGACAGTTTGCCAAGGCTGCATGCCAAATACAAATATGTCCATATGTAAAGGCAAAGTACGCCTTGGGGAGGTCACCAGTCCATGACAGGAAAAACACAGAAAGATGGACAGCAACAGACTCACACCCACGTCTGCAGGCAACTTGATTCATCAATTAATGTTAAATGTGTTTAGACTGTGGGAGGAAACATGGGTGCCTGAAAAAAAAACAAAAAAAACAAAACACAAGCTTGCAGAGAAAGAACATGCAAAGCCTGCATTTTCTCACTTCGAGGCAAAAATACTAACCACTTCATGACTGTGGCTTCCAATATAGAGTTGACACAAGAGAGCTCTAAATCCATGACAACTCTGTATCGTGACAACATCAAATGTTAATTAGTAATTCAATAAAACATTAAAATACACAGCCAGACAATGAATGAGTAACTATGAACCCCAAGCTATATGAAATCAAAAGCAGCTGACACACATGACCTTCCACATAACCAAAGGACGAATCAGATTAATCTCTTGGAACATTATCACTGGACTCTCTGGCATGACCTACTAAACAAAAGAGGATAAACCAAATCAAACACTCAGGAAACTGAATACTTCACTTCTAATAAACTAGTGTGTCCTGATTCTGCCAATATCTACCATACTGTTCTCTCCTTTGTATCTTAATCATGTTTTCCATTAGCAGAGTGGAGAGTTGAAACAACACAAAAGAGACATGCAGCCCTAAACTACTCAGCCAGCTTTGAATATGTGTTTATTTCCAGACTCGTTCTAAACATGTTCAATCAGAACCAGTAAAATAGCACTAATTAGACTTTTTGAAAAAAAGAAAAATGCTTCCTACAATATTTACAAATGCGAAACAGAACATTCTTAATGTTCATGACTAAAATGTTCATTTGTTACATGGAAATCTAACACAGAGAGACTCCTAAGGCTTTAATTTAACTGGGGGACATTCTTACTGTGAGATGCAGGTATAAACCACTACACCTCCTCCATTAATCCAAATTAACATCAACCATAGAGTGCCTCAACTGGTGTAAAAAGAGGACAACAAGAAAGACCCTCAGTGGCTGGTGAACATGGCAGAGCACATCATTAGCAAGGCACCACAACCCCACAAACACATTTACCCTTTCTGGCTACTAAAGAAGGCCAGGTATTTGTTTCCCTTTGTAATGCTCTTAAAGAAAAGGGGGGTAGAGAAATGATTTCTTTGTTTCAGATCAGGGGTACCTAAACTAGACTCATAGCCTACTTAAACCAGAAAATGACGGTCTAAACTAGATTCTCAACGCTAGATATGGACTCTTGATCACTGACTTGGATTTTCTAATCGAATAATTGCTCTTTGATAAATAGACTAGCGCTTTTCTTGGAGTTTTAAGATGTCCCTGCATTCCTCAAAAGAAACCCCTCAGGAACAATAATTTTTCAGAATTACACTTTTATTTTCTCTTAGATGTGCCAAGGTCTCTTCAAATCAGAACTGGATTATTAAATTTTTTTTATACAAACTCTTTAACCCAAAATCGGCCCTTTTATATTCCCAAACCTGTACAACTAACCAGACATGAATCCTTCGAGCAGGTGATGACAGGATAACTTTATTTGGAATGAGTTTAGGTCCATGGATGGACTCGAGAGTAGATTTCTTTATAATCTGAATTCTTCATTTTACCATGTCTTTGACAGGTGGTTTATTGAGAAGGAAAATATCTAGTACAGTTTGCTTTATAAATCAATGTTACTTTCTTAAAAACATGTATTTCTATCAGTGTCCATGCTTGCTTTAAAACCTGTTTAAATTAAAGCATTTCATTACATTATGACATAACAGTGAGAAAAAAAAAGATTTCTTGGTGGAAAATTAGTGAGGTGATAATGATACAGTCCTTGAGGGGTCCGGTGTTCTGCTGAGCTATTACTTCAGACTTTATATAGTCAATTATATAAGAGGTGTAAAAATTTACATACGGACCTCAATGTGAGAATCAGGTTCAAACGTGATGTTTCCAGATCCCCAAAGCTCTTTGGAGATAAGGTCACTTTGTATTGCAGCAGCAGCAAAACTCATTTCCATCAAAGCAAGGCCACAAAGGTGGGGTTCTGCAGAGCAAATAACCTTGAAATCATTTTTTTCATGCATGACCTCTTTGGATGATTGTTTTCTGCTACAGCATAACCTCAATTATGTTCAATAGAATAAACATATAACTTATTAATTCCACTGCCGCTTGCCAATACATATACTTATTGTTTCCACAACCAAAACGGCACAATATTCAATGCAGCAAGCAGCGCCCTGGTATTGTTGATTATTCAAATAACTTGTGGCACTTCTTCAATGAGGGGAAAATGTTCTTCGAATAAAAAGTTTGGGAGAAAATTGGAGGAATTACAAACACTTTGCATGTTGATTGAGGTGAAAGGCTATGTCCTTGCAAGGTCTCAACAGATTTTAAAAGTGGCTAAAAACAAAATGAGCAATAGTCAACTTGCGACAACTGTAGCTGTGACCAAAATATGACATCAAATGTTAATCGTTGAAGGTATAATGTTGTTAAAGGAAAGGTAAGAGGGTTGATGACCAATGAGGAAAAGCCTTTTCAGCTCAATTCAGTTCTCCCAATCTTGTAAACTTAACAATAGCTTTTTTTTTGTAATATCAGGTGCTACAAATAAATGCCCTCCCCTTGTATCAGTGTAACTAGACTAATATAACTACTGGATTAAGACTGACACATTTGACTTGATTGCATTGTATTGTATTATATTGTATTGCATTGTATTGTATTGTATTGTATTCTATCTACAGCTACAGAAATTAGTTCTGGAGTTTAAATGTGTCCCATTATTTTATTATGAGAATCAAAACAAATGCATGTTGTCTTTTTTTTTCATTAACGACAACTCAGATGTAAGATGATACTCGAGTTTGGGCACGTCAATAAAAGTCAAATTATGCACAATATATTACACTGAAAGAAAGTGAGGACCGGGCATTTACATGTCTACTAACCTTTACAGATAGCTGCAGCTTTAATGCATGCTCTGCTCGCTGTAACAATGTCGGTGTGGCACGGACTGCTGCACAGTCATGAAGTGACAGTTGCAATCATCACAGAAAGAATATTACATATTTGAATGGTAAACATTGAAGTGATGTTTAAATGTATGGTTTTTTTTCAGGATTTTCTGTTTCAGCGTTAAAGCAGTGATAATAAAGTGCCTGAAGGTTTGGATGTGTGTGGGGCTCCATTTCTCTGTATTGTCACTGTGATTCACTGGTTCAGGAAATGGAAGGATGGATGGTTCTTCATAGGTCAACATTCAGAAAAATGAATGTAATTTTTTAATTTTTTGCAGACATCCTGACTTGAAAAGTGGTATTATGAGCCTCAACAAATAGAAGTACTTGGCTTGCCTTGACAGATGTTCCTGCAGCGCATTCCACAAATGTCTCTGACATGATATTCTGTCTGTCACATTTAAAGGACTTAGGGAAGGTAAAAGCATCAGGCCCAAATCAGAAGCAACAAAGAACAGCTTCTTCAGACTTTCTTCTAAAAATACAAATACTTGGAAACACATTTAAGGTGTCTTTCATCAAAATACACTATTAAAAAGAAACTCACTACTGATATTGTATTAGAATTAACCCCAAACACTATAATAAAATAAATAGATAAAGAATTGACGACCTCAACAAGTGCAAAAAGACCATATTAACAACAATTCTAAATCATTTTGTGTATGTTATAATTACACTGAAGGCAAATTGCTAATCTATTATTATTTAGGGTTTATTGACATGTATTAAGATGGAATGGATTCAAGCTTATTTAGCAAAAAATAAAACTCCAGTTGAAGAGCAGAGATTCCGGCTGATTCCCTTCTTTTTTATCTTTCTTTCTTCAAAAAATGTTTTTCTTTTTTCCCCACTACTTTTCACCTCTTAATTATATTTTATTCACAATTCTTAATAAAGAACTTACCCAACAGACCCCCCCCCAGAGTGTGTTGATTAAGCCTTACTCATCTGTATGTTCATGAATGTTCATCGCTGAACTGAAATCCTGCTGTGAATGCTGTATAGAGAGAGTACCCCCATCCAAACGATAGCAAAAATTTTCAAATTTAGCTTTACTACCATTTTATTTGTTGTCGCAAAATCTAATTATTAATAAATTATGCAGTGTTTTCTAGATGAGCGTAACAAACTTTTAGAATAACACATACACACTCACTTGCCATCCATATGATTAACATTGTAACACAGCCCTGTTCGGATCCTTACTGAGAAGAGAGAAGACAGAAAATTCGAGAACAATACTCTTGATTGTGCCCTACAATCAAGTTCATATATTCCCTGCAGTGTTTGAATTTCATAAATCAACATAAGGCAACAAACTCCTGAAAACACATCAAGGAAAAAACTTTTTTTTGTCATTATTGTCAACACAGCAAATATTCTACCTGCCATTTACAGCAGGCTAGTGCCCCAATATTCACTTTACCACTGAAACCACTATGGACTTCAGCTTCCACACCGGCTGCAGTCAACCTTTCAGTATTCATTGAATACTTTTTATGCTCCTTACTCACATTGAAATCATCAACTTGGATTGCCAGGTCTGCCATTTACTTGTGCTTTTATACTAATTGCCGCTATCTTTGGCTCGTTAGGCAGCAGGTGTGAGACCATCTGGAACTTCGAGTAGCACCAGTACTTATTCCTGTCCTTCTCAACCACTTGTGGGAATGTGTTCCTCTGAAAGCTCTCATCCACATTTGGCACCGATGAAAAGAGTTTACTATCTCAGCAAATTGATCTCCATGAATTAGAGTTAAGAATGCTGAACTATTTATAAACAGCCCCGGCTACCAAAACTGAAAGTGAAATGTATGAAATGTATGAAATATATAAATCGCATTAGTATTCCCTCCATTGCATTCCCTTTGAGAATAAAAAGGAATGTAGCATCTCAGATTATACAGCATTTGTTATTTTTTGTTGTTGTTGTTTTGTTGTTCATCACTATAAAAGCAAGCAACAAATCAGCTTTTCTGTATTTCATTTATTACATTTAATTTCCTTTGTATGGTTTTGCTCTCATTAGTTGTGTGGATGCAGTAATGAACTATGTCTTTTCAGACATTTTCTAAGCTCATGCACTAAATTTAACCATAATCAGCTCTTTTTTTTACCAGTCAAATGGAGAGAATTGTTATATTCATGACTAAATTATTTTTGCCATCATGACAAATCTTCCCGTTGTTAATAAAAGGGGACTTGACCTCTGTGCGCTGCTCTTTTTATAGATGATCACGAAATAGACCTGTTTCCAATTAACTATTTGTTGTCAGATATTAAAGCAAGTTCTCTGGAGTGTGTGCTTGCATGTGTGTGAGTTTACATGCTTATGTGTTTTGCTACTGAGAGAATATGGCTAAAATGGGAAGAGGTGTTTTCTTGTGTTATTTGTCACATCAGAGCTGCAGAGCCTATAATTGCTCTGCTTTTTGATCATTAAATTGCCGATTTTAAAGCAGTTTGTGCACTATTTTCTCTCTTCTCTGCATTGCACTTTCTCATACAGAAAGCCTCAATACAAATACAATGCTAAACTATTACTTCATTTTGGCAGGAATGCAATGTTAGACTTGTGGCATTTGCTGAATAATACGTTACAGCAGCTCTCACTTTGAAACACACTTTTAAATTGTGTATGACAAATGTGGAGCAAAGACTGAAATATGCTACTCCTGATATTCAAACTCATTGCATACAAAACAACTCAGTATAAAAAGTGTCACTAAATAATCAATGAACCGGACCAATACAACAAGAATACTAGGACCCTCACACACAGTCAGACAAATAATACCTTTAAAGGCCTGCTGTGCAGACTGAAAAGCCAAAGAGGAAAAAAAAAGTAAGATAATAAACTATTTGTGAGTGTCAGTGACAAGAGTACATCTGATGGGTTGTAGATGTCTACTCTGTAATGTCAGGGCTTAACCTCAAACACCAGATTTCCCTCCAGGTCCAGCTTCCATTCCAGAATAGGTAAGCGATTGCTTTCAGAGGACCTGAGGGGCTCTGGGGTTTATACTGACTGTCGGAGTTGAGAAGTACATGCGGGAGCGAGACAATTCAAAGCCTTCAACTCTTATCGGCTGCCAACCAAGATCTCACTTATTGTTTATTTGTAAGTGTTTTGCCAAATCTGTGAATTTCTGGGATTGTAGGGTTCTTAGTGGATGTTAGCCCTTTTTGAAATGATTTATATGGTTGTCTCAGGCTATCAGAGTGTGTGTTGCTATGTATGTATAAGAAAGACAACCCATGCAAATCTTTGCATTTGTTTGCTTTGTAGTTGCTGTTGTCATTACAGAGTAGTCAATTGTTAATTTTTCTCTTCTTAAACCTCCAGATTCTACCATTTTAATAGCTGCCTATTATATCAAAAATAGCTTGACGTAATCATGTTCTAAGATAGGCTCTGCATGCTAAATTAGAGTTGTTATAGATTTGTAATTTTGGTCTGCTCATGGGGGTGGAGCATATTTCCTCCCTCTCGATCCCACAGTGTGCTTCAGCTGAAATTACCCATGTAGAAGAATAAATCCATCTCCTTTGTGTATAATCAGGGATGCAATGGGCTGGATCTGATCCTGGCTGATTGTATATTTACAATAGTCAGGCAAGTTCATCACCATGCTAAAACACAACAAAGCATTCATACACACAACTCATTCATTAATCTAATGCTCGTGTCATCATACTCCCTTGCTAAATCCATGGATCCACGAGGAGAACATGCAAACCCCAACAGAAAGACTGTCGATCCTTAAATTAAACCAGGGATTCATTTTCTGTGAGGCAAGATTGTGAACCACTAAATCAGGATGCTACTGATTATGTTTAATATCTTTGGAGATGCCACAAACCATGAAAATTAAAACTGAGGCCGATGTTGCCGGATAGTATTGCCTTAAAATGAAACCAGTCAATCGAACCGCCGCTTCACACTTCACTACCAGAGTCAGTTGCCTTGAACATTCATCACACGTTTTTCTTTTTTGATATTATCAGTTCATCTGAGAGCCATGTCAACAGGAACTTCCTGCAGCATTCACACCAATGCTACCTAATTATTCAACCAACCTGGGTGAGACTGATTACCTGTCTGTGCCTGCAGGACAACATCAGAGATGCTATAAAAACCGAATTAAATAAATTGATTAAGAAAAAAATGAAGAAGAAAAGTTATAGTATTGTGGTGAGTTACAATTTCCACTGGGTGAAAAGTTTCTGATGAACCTCAGCACTATAAAAGGTCAGCCGACACGAATGAAATTGGAAATGTTCGAATATACAGTGTGTGCTATTTGAAGATAGTCTCACAAGAGGATTAAACACCTAAAGCCAGCAGTCTTTTTATTCACACGACTACTGAGAGGTTCATGAATCTCTCTCCGGTAGCAAAGTTAGTCAGTTTGACCAACACACTATAGAGCAAGCAGGAGTATAAAATCAGAAATTTACATTGCCCTATTTCTTTAACCCCCCCGTTATAGCCTTTTTTTCCCTGCCTCATGTCTCGGAAATAACTTACATATAATGAATAAAGTATCAATTACAAGTGCTGTGAGAATAATTTTGGTCCTTAAAGAAAATTAACACTCCTTAAAGAAGTGTCAGAGAAAATAGACATTTTTGTTCTCACTTGAGAAAAAAAAACCCACAATTTTTGAACGAAAACTACTTTTGAAAGATGATGCAGTAGTCCAATTCATCTAGAAATTAGCAAATGGGTAATTCTGAGTATCTGTATAAAAATAAGAAAAACATGAGGCTTATGAAGGTACTGGCAATTTTCAAAAGTTCAGCGAAACCCAAAAAGTGCTGCAAACAGGAGTCTACAATATCATGAATCTGAAACCAGTATCTTGATTCCACTCCTGCAATCGGCGCACACACACACACACACACACACACACACACACACACACACACACACACACACACACACACACACACACACACACACACACACACACACACACACACACACACACACACACACACACACACACACACACTAACAAACATTGTCTGCCTATAGTGTTCAAACATTCCAGTTGAGACAGATGCAACAAAATGCCAATTGACAAGTGACAGAAGGTAAATGAGACCAAGGCTTTGGGATAGCCTATGAAGTGGAGATTTTTGCTCTCAAAGGCTTCCCAAATGTCTTCTGAACCACATCCTGTCTGTATACTTATTGAGTCGGAGAGGAACAAATAAGGCAGGCCTGGAGGAGGATTGCCAGGGAGGATCCTTTTCTTCTTGTAAGCCACACATGTGTGGGGTTTATTTTCCCTGTCAGCATATTAGAAAACAGTACGAATAAATGCATCAGCCATCAGTGTATCAGCCTTTACATCCATCAGCACGGGGGTGACGTAACAATACAATGTGTCTTCAAGGCATGAAGGCAATCAAAAAGGGTGAGACGGATGAACAGTTGAAGTACCATTGGAGCCATGGTCAATTTTTCCTGCTGAGGGTGATTCAAATACAATTACCAGAATAGTTGACACTTATGTATGTCTCAGACAGCAACAAGAGTCTCCAACAATATGAGAGGGTCGACAGTGAGGCTTTCTGTCCGAGACGTTGCTATGGCACGTAAAACACACTCATGGGTATATGCCTAAACAGCCAATGATAACGACGCTATAATTAACAGCAGGAAACACGAATTATGTCACAGCTTCACCTTCGAAACAATCGGGTGGTGTTTCTATAGAAACAAAATAGATATCGAACTGAACTCGTGATTGCATTTGAATGAAAAAGCCATTGCGTGCACTCACACCATGTATGAATCCATAGATGCAAAGAATTCGATGCAAAAAGCAGATGGCACACTGCGTAGGTCATCATTCCATCACAATGCAAAAAGAAAGAGAAACATGATCACCCACGCAAACCACAAAAGGAGTCTTCAATTAGCATATCAAGCAAGTTGTTGTATTGTGGAAGAAACCTCTTCAAGGAAAACCTACAAATGCACATCGAAAATGTGCAGACAACACGCGTAAAAGTCTTTGTCAGTTTTCAATACTTTTGCATGCCACACTTTAAAAAATGTTTTATTTGTAAACAAATAATATAGAATGAAAGCCATGAATCATTTTCCTTCTACTTCATAATATGCAACAGTCTGCAATTTTGAAATATATATTACATTTTGGACTACACAGAATTTTCGAGAGAGACCTCGTCCGACGAGGTAATTCCAAAAGACCTGAAAATTGGCGTTATGATAGAATAGAGATTGGTGAGCAATGCGGATCAAAATGGCACCATACTATCTCAGGGCGTGGCCAAAAAATTTCACCATGAAAAAGTGAGTGGAGTGTGAAAACAGGAAGTGATGTGTAAAAGGCCTTGACATCACTTAATCAGTTTCAAACTTGACAAATTGCATTAGAAACCGGGCCTCATCACAACCATATTTATTACTGTTACTCGTACCGCCATTTGGGGGCGCGGCAATGGCTAATCACGCCATCAAACACAAAGTGCAGTATAAACCGCTTGGTCAGCAGGAAGTGCATTGTCAATAGACTGAACATGATCAGATTTAACTAAAATTTGATAGGCTGCATCAGAGTCTGACCCTCATCACAGACATACATCAATTACGACCATCAGCCATGGCACCACCTGCTGGAAACAGGAGGTGTGGAGGCATGCGCAAAACCTCCACATTCAACACATTCCGACGTGCGTGGGTGTGGGAGGACCCGTTCAATGCTGCTCGCAGCTTTAATTTTAAAGTAGAATTCCTTACGGAGGTCACTTGCATAGATGCAGAGAGATGAATGAAACTTTATTTTCAGCCTCAACATTGGTTTCCTGTGTAACACTTGACTGCTTTTACATTTCAATGTCTAATTTGAAAGCAACAAATTCCCCATGGCAGAGATATTTTGTTCCTATATCAGCAGGAGAGGAAGATGCGAGTTTGAATTATTTCCCCAATGGAATCCTCTTAATGTTTTACTGCCTCAAAAGATTCAAAGCACACACAAACAGATGTAACACTTGCTGCTCTTAATTACACATTTCCAGGACTCCTTCCACCTGTGCGTATCTGCAGCTGTGGACCAGATGAAGACTCAAATTGTTTCTTGGGCTGTATTTAAGAAACAAGGTTGGTGTCTCACTCAATATTCAGAGTATGTATAACGACCACACGAGGAGAAAATATGCTCAGGTTACAAAACCGTTTGTGATCTGGGTCCACATTTAACCGCATTATGTGCATGAGTGGACACATATGGTGCACAGTGGGAGGATATAGCCTTTATTCAGATGGGAATTCTACCAATCTGTTTGATTTGTGTTGGTAAATATGAATAAGAACACTTTCAAATCAGCTTTGTTAAGAAAAGTTGTTGACGCTACTGGGCTTATGCCTATGAGATGGTAATGATGTTATGATCAAAATCAATTTAGCAAGAACCAAAGGTCACAAATTGTTGCTTTTTTTAATATGGCAGCAAGTATTGTATTGTATTCTACTATTGTTGTTATTGCAACATTTCCTATTAGAGCACTTAAAACCCTGATTTCTCTTCCAGTTGTGAACATGTGAATAATGTGTAACTGTTTAACTGATTGGTTTCCATTTTTAAATGATTAACAAGCCACATCTTCCAAATGGGGAATAAAAATGTTGTTTCATGTTGTAATGGAAGAGAGAATTCAAAGCATGTGCTGGATAGAAATTGAGGTTCCCCATTTGTCCCAGTTTCAATATGTTGAAAGAGAAACAAAAGAGAAGAGAAGATGGTTAGTGTCAGTAATTATGTACAATGACTTTCCATGGGTATACAAAAACACAAACAAAAGAAAAATCAGATGTTCTGTATTCAGAAGCCCAAAAACAAGCAGAGAGGAACGACATGAAACTCCCAAGATCCCTCTTTTATGAAAAAAAAATAAAAATTATACTAAGAAGCAAAATTATTTGCCGAAAGCACAAAATGTGCTCCGTGATACAATACAGTCCTTTTACATAGTATCCCATCGTATGCAGATTGTAGTAGTGTATCAGCAGTGAAACACATTCACAGCTGAATTGATACGGACTCTTAGAAACAAATTCTCCTATTTTTGTTGCCTTGGATTTTTCTTTGCACAGTATGGCTTTCTGCCTATACGCAAGGGAAAACCAAAGACTGAATAAACAACCAAATAACAAAATACATTTATGCCTGGTCATGCAGCCAAAGAATCAATCAGACATGTGAAGGAGCAGGTCTCGTCTTACAACAGGCCTGCATCACGCTCTCTTGCACGTGCTTGATGTCAAGTGCACTAAGAGGCCTGATGCAGTGCCAAACTGTGCTGCTAAGCAATTTGATTAATAGTCAAACAATCCTCTGATCTGTGCTCCTTTACATGCACACTGACACGTAATCTAGTAATGTCCGACGAATAATGAGAAACTCAATAAACACATCTGGATTTCTCTCCAATGACTCATCATTGTGACTGTCCATGAGTTTAAGATGATGGTGTCAGTGGAAATCATACAGATGAAAGACCATGAATGCACTTTAAGATGACTTAGTAGCACAGAACTGGGCTGTGGTACACAAGGAAAGTGATGTTGATGAGGAATATGAAACAGACTATACTGGTAGTCTATAGTGGTTTCAGAAGCAAACAATATCACTGAATGTAATTAAAATAAAATCATACTAGAAATACCTAAATATAGATAGATTGTGGTGACATTAGAACAAATAAATTCTTGCTGTAATACTCGTTGAATAAACTATACATTTTCACTTAATGTTTACAAAACAACCCGTGTGATTGAAGTGTGCACTAATAATTACCGGTACTGCAAAATAGGGACAAAAAGATAATTCACAGCAATGTTTACAGAAAATCATATAAAGCCACTTTTCCTAAGGACAAAAGTATTGGAATTGAGCTGTCTATGCAGTTGTTCTCTAAACAGCACAAATTATACAAAGCATTTAAAAAAAAAGAAGAAGAAAAAAAAGACAACTCTCATGGAATATTTCAAAGAAGAAATTAGAGATATAAATCAAGGGAGGAAACACAATTTAATCATCTGTGTGTCAGTAGAACAGTGAAAACAGTTAGTATTTCCATTTGTGGCTTGAAACTAGAATATACTGATGGACAGCTCAGGTACTGTCCCAGGATAAATCAGTTCAAACAGCAGGACAAAGAAATGTAAGGTAAGAATGGTGTAACACACACTAGGTGCTTTTCCGTTCTGTTTATTTGCCAAAACTTTAAACAGGAAACTAATTATTTAATTAGCTTAGTCATTAGGTGACCCATGAGCTGAGTCAGAATCATATTCTGAGTAAGAATATAAGACCTTTATTTGACTTAAAGGAGTGGCTGGAACATGGAAAGTGTCTGTTTTAAGCAGCCAGCATGTAGAGTAGTAAACATTTGGTTTTCATTCACAATCTTCAATGAATTGATGGAAATAGATTTCAGGGTGATTTAAGAAAAATTGTGTTTCAGGGATAACATATAAAACTTTATCTCTTCAAAGATGTCCAAAACACAAAATGTGAAGACGTTAAACAAAAGTCCAGTCTAACTTTAAGGTGAAAGAGAAGTGTGTAGCATAATGTGTTTTAAGTTCCTTATGCATGCAATGGGAACAAAGCTCAGCCAGGAGGCTCGAGGAAAAGCCAATCAACCTGCAGAGAATGAAACGGAGGTTTTGATTGTAATGACCTTCTTGAGCTGCCTCCCCTGACGTTAACGAATGTACTTAGAATCATAGGCGGAAGCTTCCTGGTGTCCATTTTTAAACTGACCTATGAAATGTATGAAGCCTTGGATCTCTATTATTCTCACCATCAAACAATTTACAGTGTCAGCATTTTTCTTTTGAATCTTTCTGAAAAATCTTTATCAGGTTTCGATCTCAGTGAAGGCTTCTTATCCAATATTCGCACCAAGGTTACGGATACAATGGTGATACTTTTCTCTACTGATGTCAGCAGTGACGACTGAAGCTGATATCAAGACAAAAGAAGCAACAAAATGAACTGGCATATTGACATATCAAGAACACACAGAAGCATCTCTGTTTCTACCAACAGTGTGAATGACTAATGAAGGACATACCCGCATGTAAAACAAGACTTAGTGAAAATATATTGTTTAATCTGTTGTCTTCAAACCCATTCATGCACATTCTTTCCATTTTGTTCAGTCTTGGGACATATATTTGTGAGAGACAGTTGACAATTGATTGACAATATTGTGTAAGAAGCAACATTTACAAGCAGAACACAGTGAAAATGTCTCTTTGTAGACATTTCAAAGACTTCAACTGTGATGATGTAATGGCGAAATGAAACTTTAAGTTTTTAAACTTGTGTGCGTGCATAATCTTTGTCTTGTTCAAAATGAATGGCAAATACAATTAACTGAAATCCCACTCCTGAGAAAGACACACAATGTGAAGATAGTTTGGGGTTTGTTTCATTTGAATATCTGCACTTCTCTATGCGAATGGAATAGTTGCTGTCAGAGGAGTACATTTTCAAAGTACAATACACATGTTGAAGACATAATGCGATCCAGCCAGGAGATATAGATGTGAAACATCAACGCTTCTCGCTGTGGGGGGGCAACAAATCCAGCATTGTCCCAAGAAAAGGTCAACTCAACATCAAGAACTCGAAAATCATCAGGCGAATCTCTTTTCAGGTCCATAGATTCTTTCTCATGACAGTCATTACTGTTTCATTTGAAAATGACAGCCTATTATGATGAAACATATTCTTAGCCTACATTCACTTATTGCAAACCACATCAGTGGTCTCTTTGCCCGCGTTATCCCTGACATTGTACTCCTTTTTTAATTACTTCTGGTTGTTGTATTTCAAGTTAGTTAATCATGAATTACACAACTTATGGCATTGAATACACACACTCTTTGTAGTGGGGTCTGATATTTTGTGTAAAATTCAAGCAAAAATGTGCAGTGCTGAATGAGACATATTCATGATTTCATGAATTTACTCTCACTGACTGACAGGTTGGTTGTTTGATTTATTGATTGATGGATGTGTTCGCCACCTTTGAACCAGTTAGAAAAAATGATGAATACAAAGTGACTTGGTTCCACTTTGGATGCAAATGCACGAATCAAAGCAAAGACAAGAATGAACATTTATTCATGTTTGTGCATTCGAAGATACCTGGCTGAGCAACGACGCATAAACCTACATTCTTGCCCAAAAGCGTAACACATATTGTCATCCCAAAACATGACACAATGTTATCAAGAAAAAAAAAACGAAATACAATTTTAAAGCTTGAGGTTAAACTAGTGTACCAGACTCAGAAAGATTCTAGAAATCAATGTATAACTATAATGTTACGACCATTGTGGTGGATGCACAATGCAGACATCCCAAGTCATCTGATCAATCTGGTCCGGGCATGTGCCCCGTTCAACCTTCCAGCTAGCATTTTAAGGGACGTGGGGAGGCGGGGGTGAGTTTATCGGTTACACGAGGACGGAGAGGTTGAAAACACAGTGGTCAGACGCCACATGCGGTTCCCACGCCTGTGGGTGAGAAACCTTTCCAGCTCTCACCGTCCCGACGCAGCTGCGCTGCAGCAAAGGGTAAACATGTCCGCTGAGTCCATAAATAAGACAATAAGGCCGGAGTCACACAGACAAAAATAAAAACATTTTAGCAGGATACAGAGAAAAACAGAATTCTTCAATAGCACATAATATTTTTTTTCCATAAAACCCTACAAATATTTCTATTTGTAGGGTTTTATAGAAAGATAATTGGGTGAGACCTTTAACAACTGTGTTCCTGTTGTGTATTTTGTATTCAGAAAAATATTTTTTTGAAGAAAACTGGTGTAACAGTATAGTCTTGATGGTGGATGTTTTATAATCCTTCTTCTTCTTTTGTGTTTAAATGCAGTTAGCGTCCGTAACATTGTGTCCTTTTGGGGGCCCGCTCCCCCGAGGAGGGACAGCTCGCTCCCCGTGTAAGGAAAATGGGAAACCACAGTGAGTTTAAGCACCAAACATGAAACTTGAGAATGAAATCAACACATGAGTTTTATTACAAAGCAATATATATATAAAACTTACAGAAATATTTCTGGGTTCGAAGAGCCGTTCACCACACAGGTGGATCTTGCTTCTCTGAACCAAAAACCGGACCCAAGTGGATACGGCGGAAGAAAATGGCAAAAGACCCCGGGCCCAGAATTACTGCCTCCTTTTCTCTATCTCCTCCAAGGTCTTCCTCCTGTCCCCGCCCGTGCTTCTCCAGTCACGGGACATCAAAATGGAGGAGTGAGCTGGTTTACACCGGTTCTTATCAATTCTAGCAGGCCCCAGCCAGGACAACTACAGCCCGAAATCAAAACAATTTTAACAATTTTTGTAGGTGGGGTCAATGGGAGCAGTAATTCTCAACCCGAGGCAAACACATACATCAGACCATCATTATTTTAATAAAACCCACACTATCACTAAGTCAGAATAATCACACATTACTAAGACTACTTTAACCTTTTAACCTTAAATCAATATTCTTCGTGTTTTGTAGGTCCCTCTCTTGGAGTGATCCAATCAATCACTCCATAAAACCTTGTAAACACAATACAAACAATTTTTCTGGACACAGTTTTAATTAAGATATTGCCATGAGAAAATCCTTTGATCATAACATGGGCCTGATAAGTAAGCAAGCTGATTCAAAACACATTCTTCACGCGAATCAAAAAGCAGAAATATAAGATTACATAAATGCTGACCCACCCAATACCTCACAAAACCTGGTCTTCTAAATGCAAAAAATCAACTGTCAAAGGGATGATGTTCCGGCCATACGGGCCTTCAGACACTTTAATTGTGATCTTAATTTTACTTTAAAGTTTTGGACCTCCTGGGTCGGTCTTGCACCGTATCCAGGAGGGAAGGGAATTTTAACAATCCCTCTCTTGATGTGTGTCATCACACATCATATATGATCATCCTATGGGAACGCTTCGTCTTCTGGGTCAAAATTACCAGGTTCGCCTGTCGGAGTTAATAGAGCCATGTTCACCACATTTCTTTTGTCGGGTGATATGGCAGTATCAATCAACCGAGTGAGAAGGGCTCTGATACATGGAATACAACAACAACCACAGAGAGTAAGAATAGCTGTAAACACTGCAACAGAAATCAACACGACATCACCAAGTCCTTATACTTACCAAACATGTCAGTCCAGCCATCCCACACGGAAGTGTCTACACCTGAATGATCCTTCATGTTTTTGTTGAGTGTGCACAAACCTTCCAGGGCCCTTGTTAAAGTGCCATCTGCTGCTGTGTTGTTAGGGATGAAAGTGCAACATCTATCGCCGATGTGAGTGTGTTTACGGGGTCTAAATACACTAAGGAGCTAGTACCTTTGTCTGTGGGATGAGTGGGCTGAAACATGTACCAAAACCAGGGTGACAGAACAATTAGCAATGCAAGTATGAGTCCACACAAACATTTCCATGATCCGTACATACGGGGCCCCCCAAACAGTTTCTCCAACCAGTCCATTTTCTGGAGAGTTCTTTGAAAGTTCTTTTGTAGAGTCTTTTTTTTTTTAAATTTCTATATCAGTGCTGCTCCTCGGAGATTTCACTATTCTGGTTTTGGAAATTTACCTCCTTTTTTGTCTTCTGTTTTATACAGATTATACATACTGCTCAAAAAAAAAATATATATTTTTATTATTATTTTTTATTTATTAGTGTGCCATCCCTCCTGTTGAGGCATGGCGAATACGCCATTTTGATACGAGTTGCTCACCAATCTCTATTCTATCACCACACCAATTGTCCGGTCATTTGGAATTACCCCGTCAGACTAGTTCTCTGTAGAAAATTCTATTTGGTCCAAAATCTGCCAAAATTCATTATCAATTTCAAAATGGCGGACTTCCTGTTGAGCTGTTGATATGAGTCCACGAGACTTTTTTGTGAGGCTTGGGGTGTTACATATATGGATGTGACGAGTCTGTCGACTTCCAATGCTCTAAGCAAAGCGGGATCTGGGGGCTGAATTTTTCAAATGTTCCAGGTGGCACAGTTGAGCCTTTTTTCCAATCACGTGTGATTCCTCCAAATCATCACATTTGTCTGATGACCATTGCAAAAGTTATGTATGTTGCAAAAAGTTATGTATGTTTAGCCCCTCAAAAATGCGTTTTCCCATAATGAAGAAAGCATAAGAGTTAATAATAGTTCATAATAGTTTTATCATTAATTCACAATTCACACACAAACACCACAACAGTGAATTCTAGAAGTCTCTTCCATCATAATCTAATATTTAACATTTTCAAAGAGATTCAGATTTTCACCTGCAACCATATCATCACCCTGTGAATCCACTAAAATCCTGCTCTGGTGTCTGGTGTCTCCTCCTAAGTGAATGTTTTTACTCTGTAGTTCCTCATCATATATATATATATAAAATACAAATGGTCCGTGCTTGAAATAGGTCATAAACAGATGGGGTGGCTTGTCTCTGGTCAGTGCAGCTCTGTGATCCTTACACAGTGAGGAAAAGAGAAAAAAAAAAAAAAAAAACTTTTTCACACACACACTCACACCCTTCAGGATAAGCTTTAGAGAAGACAACACATCAGGGAAGATGGTCTGGTTTTTAGGGCTATGACATTTGAACCATCTGTGTTCTTTTTATATGATCTATAAACATTCTATAAAATTTTTAAATCTGATTTTGTTAGACGGATAACGTTTTTGGTAGACAGTCAAACTGTCATGTCTCGCATGATAAGATAGTTTGTTTTGACGTAATATCACAAACACTGTGTGCAGTACTTTCAACGTTAGTGGGTGAAACAGCACCAGTGAAGCCTGCAGTGCTCCACCGAGGCTCCTCCCACCTCTTGTACACACAGACAGCGCATGTGATTCACTATCAAGTTTCATAAACTAGCCAGATTATGCCTGTTAATCATTATTTTGTTTATGCAAAGGTAACAATCTATTATCTTAAAAAAAAAATTGAGAATAATTTTCTTAGTTTCTTATTTTTTAATTTCTTGTTTGAGGTTTTGTTTTCTTGTAAGCTGACTCTTTCCAAACTTCATCTAAATGTTTAGTCTAGTTTTAGTCACTACGTTTGTTTAGTTTAGTTTCACTAATCTATTGTTGATTTTATAAACCATTTAATTCCTGGACCTCTGTAAAAGGTCTTAAATTTCATTGCACACATCAAATTCTAATTTTGATCCTCAAACTCTCAAGTTTAAACTTCTGCCTCTTTGTTCCTACTGGAATGTTATTAACACTGTGCATTTGAATCCCTTCATTCTCCCACTATGTGTGTGTGTGCGTTCTCATGGTACGACCTTGGCACGCTGAAGTGTATTTTACGTCGCGACACGGCATGTTCGTCATTACGTTGAGAGTTTCCATGTTTGTAGTCCAACCTAGCGCCTCCACAGCCTCTCATTCCTCCACCAGCAACGTCTGGTAGAAGCAGAATGGGATCGGAGCTGTGGATTCTGTTTTCATTCAAATTCCTCGGTCTCCATAACAGCTGTTTGATAAGGAGGAGCTCTGATTCATGCATATACACCCAAAGTATTTGTTCAAGGATTCCTTTGATTCATTTATTTCATCTATTTACTTTATTCAGTTAATTTAGCAATTTTTATTTATAGATTTTTTAAGTTTAAATTCCAAATATGATAAGTTTATTTCCTCACTAAACACACTAAAGTAGTCTCGAACATTACTTAGTTTTCGAGCAGCTTTAAAAGGTTGCTGTTTTGTTTTTGTGTGATCTCGTCTGAGGCCGTTCAGTGTGGAGACGTGTCTCCTACACACACACCGAACTGTCTCTGCTTCCCTCTTTCCACGTCCGGGCGTGCAGCTGCTGAATTCCTATTCTCTTTTCGTTTTTTTTTTTTTTCTTCTTTCTCCTGACTGTCTCTCTTGTACTTTAAGTTGTATAACTAATTTTACACACTCTTCTGATTGCAGTTTTCATTTAAATCTGTATTTCTTTTGCTTTACTGTTTTAGATATTGAGTCAAGCGAGGGTGAGTTTAACTCATAAATTTGTATCACCAACTTCATCACTAATTAGTTTTTGTACAACAGCTTCCCATTTTTAATTTATGTTGCCAGTGCGATCTCACTTCTTCCTTGAAAGATAAGCTTCTAGGGCACAGGAGTAAGAGCCATTTTAGATTTTCCCACAATTTCACCTGATGAGTCAGCAATAAGAGATTATTTTTACTCCCCAGATAGAGCTCAGTTGACACCGTGATGTTTTACCGATCATCTGGGTTTCGAAAATAATTTCTCTTCATACACACAGTCCTTTGGTCAGTCACACAGTCACTCGAGTACTTTTTGTTTTTATTTATATAGCGCTTACCATTTTTGTGTGCTGTCATAACCTTTTTGCATCTTTTTAGGATCCTTTTTAGTTTTTTCTTTAATCGCATCTTGTAAAACTGTTATTTTATTTAATTTTTTTATTGAAGCTCCCGTCGAAGCCATATTTTGTAATCAAGTTATCCAAATGTTTTACATTTTCTTTGCTGCAGCGTTCTACATATTTCCAATCTTTACAATTTAATTTATCGTGCGGTTTAGATTTTTTGGTGTAAAAGAGGGCTCTAAATAAGGTGGTGGCTTGGTGTACACTTGCGGTGGTGCAGAGGAGGCTGGTGCTTGTGTGGTAACTAGGAGCTGCTTCCTTTTCTTTTGTGGAAGTTTCTCCGGAAGACGGTCCCTTATGTACGGGTGTCTGACTAGGTGGAGGCCCCTCATCCTTGTGGGCTCCCTCCAGTTTGATCATTGCGTCTCTGATTCCTTTCAGTATGCTAATGTGAATCGCAGAGGTATATTATTTTTCCTTGGTATTTATTTTGTTTGGAAAATAGTGACCTTTTGGCAAGTTCTTTTTCATATTGGAGTTTGTAATGGTCCAAGGTCATTTGTTCAACAGTCAGTTGGTTTTTAAATCTCTTCAAGAATGGTCCTGTGTCATGTGCTTTCGGCCACCATGGCTTCTTTTTTTCTATTCCTTCAAAACATTTCAGTCTGTGTCTCAAGGTCTCCGGTCTCTGTATGTTGTCAGATGATGTCAAAAATCGCTTTACAGCGTCCCACATATTTTCAAAAGTTGCCATAATCTTACTTGTTGCTTACAATGTTATATTTACACAAATTACCACACTTCGCTGTCTTCGCAGGTAGAGGTCAGTGCCAGTAGTGTCCACTCCAATAGAGGAAGCTTCTACACAGCCGGAGCTGTGCGCCTCTACTCTGGGGGTTATTTCCCGGAGCAAAACACTACTTTTTCTACCTTTGATAAAACAACGACAGAACTATTCCAACCCACAATTTCCCCACAGAAATGTGTATTTTTCAGAACATTAGCCTGATGCAAAAGCACAAACACACATGAACCTCCCACACATTTCCCTTGTCAATAAAACATATTAATACACTGCAGGTTTCTCTTTTTTTTTTTTTTTTTTTTTTTTAGCGCTTTTCTAATCTAAGCATCCCAGATGCTGTGCCCCAGGCACTCGGTAGGATTATCAATAATCCTCCGAACTAAGTTTGGTAGTTCCCAGAACTTCAAACTTAGCGGGTCCCAGACCCTTGAGTTCCCAGAACTCCTGATTATAATGGATCCCAGATCCGGAGGTCCCAGACCTCGAGAGGGTTCTAATAACCACTCTCCTTCGGCGAACCCCAGGCTCCCGGTATGAAACTCCGTTATTCCACTCTCAAGTTATTCAACTTTTATTATTTTTAACGTTTATTCTATAAAATTTAGCACTATCTCACGGCCTCAACTTCACGTACCACAGAGCCAATTTAGAATCGCCAATGTGCAGTTTTCGATGAAACAGGAAAACTGCTTACCTTACCCGGGTGGTCGGCTCTGGGAAACGTTGGGCTGGAAACCGATACTCACTGGACCACTTCGTCCAAAACTTCCTTTTCCTTACGATTGAAGAATCCTGTTCGTGACGCCAAATTGTCCTTTTGGGGGCCCGCTCCCCCGAGGAGGGACAGCTCGCTCCCCGTGTAAGGAAAATGGGAAACCACAGTGAGTTTAAGCACCAAACATGAAACTTGAGAATGAAATCAACACATGAGTTTTATTACAAAGCAATATATATATAAAACTTACAGAAATATTTCTGGGTTCGAAGAGCCGTTCACCACACAGGTGGATCTTGCTTCTCTGAACCAAAAACCGGACCCAAGTGGATACGGCGGAAGAAAATGGCAAAAGACCCCGGGCCCAGAATTACTGCCTCCTTTTCTCTATCTCCTCCAAGGTCTTCCTCCTGTCCCCGCCCGTGCTTCTCCAGTCACGGGACATCAAAATGGAGGAGTGAGCTGGTTTACACCGGTTCTTATCAATTCTAGCAGGCCCCAGCCAGGACAACTACAGCCCGAAATCAAAACAATTTTAACAATTGCCGTCATCTGCTGGATCCAGTCCATACATATTGCACCACTTTTAGTTGCGCTTAAAGGTATAGTAGAGGATTTTCTTCTTCCGGGTGAATCATCAAAATAACTGGTCCTCCCAATTGTCAATCATTCTGGTGATATATGACGTAAGCCCGTCGTATGTGCCCGTCCCTGCGCGCAGCTCACTCCACACGGTCCTCATCATGCCGGTGGCCGACCCGACGCATTGTTCTCGGACATTTTTACACAGTTTCACCCCCTCTGGTGCAAATCTTCTTGTAAAGTGAGCTTATGTGAGCGATGCCGACTTGTGACTTGTAAACAGAGCGTGCACGAGGAGAACTGGGCTCGTGCATGTCTCTCGCACGCGTTTTAGTAGGCCTTCCGTCTCGGGAGCAGGTATAGCGTTGCGCATGCGCATTTTTTTCAAACGGTGGAGAGGGCGGTTCTTTCCTAAAATTCCTGAAAATCCTCCTGTATACCTTTAATATAGAAACTAATACAAAAACTTTTTTTTTTTTTTAAAGAAAATTAAGATTGAAAAGTCACAGGGCCAGCTAATTCTGTTTGAGAAATTTAAAAAAAACATTTTGTAGTCCAACTTTGATCAACTGAGGTACAATTTTTGCTTTTGGTAATACATGCGACAAATTGAATGTGACTGTTGTGTTGTGCTCATGTGCCATTCAGAGACTGTCATTGTGTGTTATTTGTTTTGATGTATTTTTTTATGCTTACTAGAACACCAAATATAAGTAAAAAAAAAAAAAAAGCAAACAATAGGTTTAAAAGCAGGCTGACAGGGTAACAAGTAAACAAATAACCCAGACGAAGCAGAGCAGACAAAAAACTATGCGGGAAAACAAAACATAGGTAGCCTGTGAGAAAAATATTAGCCAGGAAGGTTTTAATAATGGAGAAAGAATAGCAAACTCAATTTATTTCAACCAAAGGGTAAAAAAAAGTGAAAAATCCCATCAACGAATACAAATGACGCAGTATGACCTTGATCTGCATGAAGTAATGAGCCTGAATTATAATGAAAAACAACACTCAATGAGGTTTTAAAGCTGTCTAGTCAAAAGCAAACAGGATAGACTCCCCAAGTTTCAGTTTGAAAGAGCTGTTATGTTAAGTATATTAAAACACAATGCCTGCTGCTGTTTTGGGTCTCATGTGAATGGTGCACTAATACCACACCCTGCATGTCGTTCACTCCTCCCAGTGTCACTTACCCCTCCCACTTTAATGCCTCATAACACATGTCCGCTAATATATACTGATATACAGATATTTTTAAAAGAACAACACCAGTTTATGTAGGGACATAACATTTTAGTTTTTCTTTTACTTTTTGAAACAAAAGAAAACCAAATCGCATGATTGTGATATCATATCGTCAACATTTCATCCAGCTGAAGCTCCTGCTCATCAAATACCTCGACACGCCATGAGGAGCTGAACCCGACTGAGGCTTCCACTTTGGCAGCTTGTGTTCATTTGTCAGCAACAGCTCAACAACAGTAATGGACAGGTGAGGGTGGATGAACATTGTGATTATATGAGTCAGCTGGAACACAGACAGGCAGACGTACAGACGGAACGTTCTTTCTTAAAAGAAAAGTAGTGACGCAGCAGTAATTTACAAAAGCACTCACAGCTCCTTTGAGACAGACAGTAACGTACATAACAAGCAAACAGATCATTCTAAACTAAGATGACGCAAAGCTACTAAATGAATACCAGAGAACAATGAAACTTGCTTTACCACTATGAGGATTCACTGCAGGAAACCATTATATACCATTATTGCAGTGGTCAGACTAGTTTGTCATTGCTTGTCTCATCACTGACTAAATAAACTAAATTCATTAAAGGACTCCAGGGGAATATAATGCATCATTTCTGCACAATTTCAACAACATTTCGGGTGGCTGTGGGCAGTCATTAACATAAAGTAGACCTTCTTTATCAATGTGGTCAGTTTTGTTTGAGACTGGCTCTGGTTGTGATGGTACTGATGCTTGCACAGATACCTGCAAGGAAAATTACAATCTGAAAAACAGAAAGATGATTTGGAACAGCCTGCTGCTCACAGTGAAATGCCTGAAGTTTCCCGACAGGGTGAAGCTTTGCTTTGTCTGTTTTTATGTTTTTTGTTTTTTTAAACAAGCTTTGCTTTGTCCATCTCTTCAGACAGGCTCCACATTACACTTCTTCTACAAGTCCTTTTGGCAAAGTGGAGTCAATACGATGCGTCACTAACTATATCACACTATGGAAGTTGCTACTGATTTGCAGCCTGCACTACTTCCCCCCCCAAAAAAAATGTTGGTTTGATATTTGATGGCACATGCATCTTTTGATGCCTTTTGTTTTGTAGCACTTCATAGAAAAGCTATGGAAAAAGTGGAGCAGGAGTTTTCTTTTGAGCTTGGGTCATTTGAACTTCAGTGTTTTCTTTTGCTTTGAAGTTTTCTTCCTGTTTGTTTGAGGAACCGAGAATGAAACAGACAGCAGCCCTTGCACTTGTTTTATAGATTTATATCTGTGATAATGTTTTGGTAAATCTGTCTGCTAGTGAAGTGCGTACCTCATACTAAGGAGCTGCACTGACTGAAAAGGGAAAGTCACACCCTTCTATAGTTAGTTTTTTTTTTTAAATACATGGTCCCATTCATTTTCAGTTTGATCAAGAATGCACAATACAATGCATTCGCCTTTGCTCTTGGTGAGGCAAAAAGTTTTGCTCAGATGATTTGATGGCTGCCAATTTGAAAATTAGGTGAAGGAATGCAGCTGCATTTCAAAATGTTTTCAAAGAAAAATATTTTCCAGTCCAAAAGAGTGACCTGGGTGCCTTTGTGCAAGCAGATAAAAACGTTAGGGTTGTCATAATTTCCTCATTGAAAATGTGTAATACATGACAGTATTTTTGAGGGGGTTTTGGTCTCAAGAAGAAAGTAAGATCATTACAAGTTCATTGTAACTTGATTTAAAGTTATAACTTTTCACCCTCAAAATACAGCCTCATCGAGATCAACTCTGATTTCATGATGAACAAAAAACTCAACAACAAATCAAATTGTGAATCAGCATTCAAAATCTCAAAGATTTTTCTATATCAATAGTATGATTACGTTTCCTGACTTGGGTCAGATGTACAGTATAGATCCATGACCAAAGTCAACAAGATCTACTATTTTTAATATAATGGTGAAATATTCCATTTTGAACCGTGTCTATATGTTCTTTTTTTATTATGACTACTTTACAGGTTTAGGAGAATTATAAATCTTCATATCCTGTGCAATTTGCATTTGACGATAATGTTCCAACTTATAAGGGATTTTGGAGATTGTAGAGACCACCTTGTAGTTACATTCTTCCCACGACCAATTTACAGATGAAATACCTGTGCAGGATTATGTATTGATGACAGTCGGGAGCTATGACTAACGCTATAACAAAACCTTACTGACGCATTTCATGCCTCCAGTCATATCTTTGTTTTCTCAGTATCCGTTCCTCCACTCCACTTTAAGCCCCCCTATTGCTTTATGATGGAGGTTGTCTCTGTCACAGTGCACATTTCTGTCTTGTCTGTTTCCTGTTTTATTTTGTAGTTCATACTGTCTCTCTTTTCAGGCTCCTTGACTTCCCCTCCTCATGTGTGTTTGCTGCTACCTGCCCTGATGTCTTTCACCTGTGCCTGAGTGTCTTCACCTGGTGACTGCACTTTAAGTTGGGCTTCAATCTGTGTCTTGTTGTCAGTTGGTCTGTGTTGTTTCCGTAGTCGCTCCAGCCTTTTACCCCGTTTCTAGCCTCATAGTGTTTGTTGATCCTTTTTCTGTCCGACCAAGATCCCAGTCCAGTACCTCCTCGTACTTTCAAGATTTGTGACCCTTGCCTGTACGACTTCGGCTCAGCTTCAATGTTTTCCATCTCCTCTTTTCCTTTATTGTCTCATAAAAAGACGCTCTCTCGCAACCAGCTGTGTCCGGCCTTTAAGTCCATACTTCACCCATGACAGTCTCATGATGAGGTCTTTGTTCTGTTTGTGTCATGTACACTCAGCAGTTCATCAGATAATTGTCTTTTCCACACTTCCCTTCAAGTCTGCATTGCGACTGGACACTTCATCCACGCCTCAGAGAAATTGAGGATATTCTGTCATTCTTGTTTGAGATCTCTTCCCATGTGCAGAGACAAAATGAAGGTGATTACTCGGGGCTATACTCACAATTTTACAGTCATCTGAAAACATCAGAGCTTTTTCAGGTCTGGCACAGGAGAGTGGCCTTTCCTGACTTTTGCAGCGATGCTCTGTTATTACTGTAACACCATATATTAAATGTTACGTGCTTTTTACAAAAATAGCATTTGCCTTAGCTCTGGCTGTGCAGCACAATTGTATTTTTTTGCTCTTTTCATAGTTTTGTTGTTGCACAAAGATCAAAGTGTTCTTTCAAAGCACTGCAATGCCAGAAGTTCCTTTGCAATCATTACACTTCCGTCCTCCAATTTTCTCAACAGCTCATCCAGCTCTCACAACCCCATTATTCAGATATACTCTGAGATCTGATGGCTCAGGCGCCAAAACCCACATCACCCTCCAGTGGGTCGAATCCAGACTAAGGGATAACTTACCATTATATTGAAAATACAGCAATACGCCAATGTTTTTCTTTATTATTGATATTCATGAACATAACACACAGACTAAAATTATAACTAGTAGCAATGTGACTTACGGTGGCCAGGAGATGTGAAACAATACAAACTTCAGAAAACATGATACCAAATACAAAAAGCACCACCACACACAGAAAACACTACCAAATACAAAACAAAAACCCACTTACAAATAGAGAAAATACTTACAAATAGGAAAAAAGACACCCCCAAATGCAAAAAACACTACCAAATTGAGAAAACACTATCAAATATACACAAGTCTGGATTTCAGATTGCACGCTTTCAAAATAATTCTTCAGGCTGTCCCTTGTAGGTTTTGTAAAATGTGCATTGTATGAAACCATTTCTTTTAGAAAATAGTCAAAAGAATACAGTACTTGCCTGCACTAAATTAAAGGACAATGATGTAGATCTCATTTACAGCTTTTCATGCTGTCATTGCACTGATCCATTCCAGTCAAGATCCAAAGGGAGCAATATGTGTCGTCTACAGTAAAATGGGTTTGACAATGCTCTTTTACAGAAAGAATGTGTCAAGAACTATCCAACCATGTCAGTGGTTTAGGTACCTTTCACGTTTCAAGTTTGTAATATAATTATGACACAAAGCGATCGTTCACTCTGGACGTGGACATGCCAGGAGTAATGATCTTGTCAGGTACTGCAGTGTGACATGCCCGGTCACTAATGAGCGTTTCACCATGACTGGCTAAGCATGTATTTGCCATCCTGCCAGTTTTTTCTTGTTGTTGTTTTTTTTCCCCCAGATTTAACAAGCATACACTGTGCTCTGTTGAGATAGCAACTGTAGGCCAGTAATTGGTCTCATTGCATTGGAAAAGATGAATTACTGTCTCTCTCGTGTGTTCGTGATGATATACTTCCAGTCATTAAGTGAAATCCTTGTCAGAGTGAATATGCTGTAACTCTTCAGATGAAGCCCACTTTCAACGCAAGTGACATGCCTCTGCTGAACTGAAAGTCTAATTTCCCTTCTCAAAATGGTTTCTTTATCAGATAATATCCGATAACAGCTTTTCGGAAAAAATTCAGCTGACAACAATATGTGCTACCATAAACTCACATTACAGCAGTTAATGTTGAAGTATGTAAATACTTGTGCGTGACGTCGCCATATTTGATTTTCTGCTGGAAAGACACAAAAAAACATTAAATGTTACTGAGAAGCTTTCATTTTGAACCCATCAATCTGTGATCGATATCTTTTTACGATTTGGGGATATGGAGCTTTAAAGACGATCACAACTGACAATGATTGAAAGCAGGGTCCCTCTTGGAGAGATCGCCTGTTTACACACACACACACACACACACACACACACACACACACACACACACACACACACACACACACACACACACACACACACACACACGCACATTTTTAATATCTACAGGCAAAATAAGGTCAGTTATGATCAGTGTATGATTCTGTGCAAACTTTACAAAGAAAGCCCAACAGGACAACCCAGATTTAAACCATAGATATCTGCACTAGGAATGTACAAACCACTGGGCAACTGTCTGAATTTGATCAATGTTCAATTCTAGTTAAATTAATCAATTGAACCTTTTGATCGGAGACTTCTTGTCTGCTTGTATGTTTCTCTTCATTTTCCTCCCACAATCCAACAGCATGTTTGTCCAGATTAATTAGTTTTAATAGGCGTACAAAGGATTAGTAGAATGATGGACACATTAAATGTTTCGACATGATTTTTCTTTCATTCTTTTGTAAAGATTGGCTCTTAATTTATGTAATCTTTTCCACATTATTATCCTTCATTATACTGATAGTGACTTCAAGAAAAACCTCTTTATTGAATGTGGGAACAGGGGAGATCTCAGCCTGAGAGTAATTACTGAAATGTAAAATCCAATTGTAATACTGGGTTTGATCTTGCCTCCTGTCATTAAATGGATTTATAGGTATGATTCATAGAACATTAGCTAATCAGATCACTCTCTCTTGTTTGTGTGCAGTAGGGGAACAATGTCTTGACGTGAACTCCAACTACATGTTGTACTACAGGATGCGAGTCAAAACCGAAACACGGCAGAAAGTTTGTTTAAACAGCGATTCTCAAATCATACTCAACTTCATCTGGCTTGATGACCTGAAATGGTAGATTTGGACAAAAATATTATGGAAAAAAAGATTGAGTGTGCCAAAATAGCGAAATTATTATTATTATTATTATTGATGATGATGATGATGATGATGATGATGATGATGATGATGATGATGATGATAATAATAAGTGTTATATTAATAAATATAATACACACTTTACCAAGATTTTGTTTCCTCATCCATCTTAAGACTTTTTGTGCATAAACAAAGACAAATTTCCCAACTATTTATTTGAAGAGATGTTTCCAGTAACACTTTGAAACATCATGGTCTTTCAGTCACTGGCAAGGCTGTCCTTATTATTGTTGTTTTTTGGGGTTTGTTTTTTTTTATTAATAGATTGTTGCAATAAGCAGCCCAGAAGAAGAAACAAGAAGCTCCTCATTCTCTCTAGTGGCCCCTTGTTACTGTTATCAAATAATGTGTTGATGACACAATTATTTTTCATTTAATTTAATTTCATGGCATGGGCAATCATCTTTCAAATGGACTGCTTGCACTTTGAGGTGACGAATTAAAATATACTTATAATATTTCATCATTATAAAGGAAGGTATGCCTCACATCTGACTATATTCAGCAACTCAGCAACTTAATGTGCTGAATATTATGGTTTCTAACCTTGAGGGCATGAATTGTAGAATTCCTAACAATCTTTCATCGTTAATAAATAATGAATGAAATGTCTAATGAATGCTAAAATGTCTTTCTTGTTTGGTATCACAGGTACAGAGGATTCTGGTGAATGACTTGCAAAGAAAAATCCGATTTTGAAAAATGTCCACCATAAAATTAATGTTAGAAAATAAAGAAGTTGTTTGCAATTATACCTCTTTATTAAGATACATAATTTATTTAGCCAGCAAAAATAAGATAAACAACACTCAATGAGCAACTAATAAGTACCTCCTCTTGATAGTCTTAAAATTAAGAATGATATTGCCAGTTACAGCTCATCCTTCATTCTAAGCACTTTCAGGTCCCACTGAAAAAAAAGAAACATTCACATAGAGAACATGAAAAGCCTGGTTGCAATATGAGGTTAGAGACTTGCATACAACTGCTGATTCGTTTTGTTTTATTGATCAAATATACACATTGCAAGTACAGTTTATGCTTACTGAGCATACTATACTGAGCCAAAATTTTCTTTTTAAAGAAAGGTAATATGCAACAAAAATATTTTGTGAAAGGACATTAAAACATCTCATGAGGTCATAAAAATTTCAATTAACTTATTTTTTTTGTTGCTCAGAGTACGCAATATAAGTCACACCATAGTCAGCAAATAACACTTATAAATATAGAATATTCAAATGACATAGGGTATGTTTGGATTTATCAGGCTGTCACTGAGACGTCGGTGCAACACAGTGAACATTGAATTGATCTTTAACAAAGGAAGCAGTAAAATACCACGTCAAAAACACCCAGTGCAATTACATTCAATACAGAATTCACTCTCTTTTTTTTCAAAGGCCATCTTGGGCAATCATGAACATACTCACATTTATTTCTGAAATAAAATAAAATTAAATCACAGTTTTTCTATATTGCACATACAGCACTATGATCAATAGTGAAAGCCGTTTTTCCATCAAAAGCAAGAGAACCTGTTTTTAAACAAACACAGAATATCATAAAGTCATAAAACAATAGCAACAGAAATGGACTTAACAGTACATGAAGGTAACACCAATTTGCAACTTTCCATTTCATTACAGAAGAAAACACAACATTACATAACTAAAACTCAGCAGCAACATTTGAGAGAGACTCGCATCTACTGATTGTCACTCAGTCAAAGTTTCGATGTAAACCCAGTCATACAGTGCTGGAGCTGTGCAGGGCATCTTCTGGCACTGTTTAGCCACTTCAATCCGATTTATATTCATTCAAGTCCAAATGAAAATCTGGAGACCACCTTTGGTTTGATGCACGGCCACGCTCTCTAACCCACAGAGCTGAGACCGCCACCAAGATTATTCTAAAAACTTCTCGAGTGCAACAGCACATATTTCTCTGGAGCCATTTCAAAATGTCAACGGTGGCATCCGGAGGCGCAAAACCACAGGAGGAATCAACCAGAGTTAGGCTGTAATCCAGTGCTGATTACATCAGTGGGACAGAAGTAAACAGGCTCATTTTTTGAAGACCTTCAACTTTAAAAAAAAAAAAAAAAAAAAAAAAAAAAGACTTTACTTGACGATGTAGTATGAGACGTATTGAGGAATTCTTTTGTTTTGTTTTTTATACTTCGAGCCACTATATCTTGCTTACTGGAAAAACAGGGGCATTTTTTGGGCTGATGTTGTCGTTTAGTTCCTCTGAGTGTGTAGTTTGACTAGCCGAAGCAATCTGCCTGCGAGACAACTGGCAAGTCATTTGCATGACGCATGTGTTGTTTTCTATTTCAGTTCGTGCGTTTGAACTTTGACGGCATCGTTTCAGGCCCTGATGTAGATGAATAGTAAACAGGCCATAGGTGATGGGGTCCAGGCAAGCGTTGAAGAGACCGAAGATAAACAGCATGTGAGTCAGTGAGTGAGAGACGGTCTCCTCCATTTTTTCGGGGAACAACCAATACCACAGGCCCAGCAGGTAGTACGGGGTCCAGCAGATGATGAATGAGGTCACAATGACAATGCTCATCTTGAGTGTTCTCATCCGAGCTTTGGGGATGTTGTTGTGGGACCGACGGAGATGAACATCTCGAGACAACACTAGAAGAGAACAAAGTATCTTGTCAGTCAAACTGCACGTGGTCCACAAGATATAATTCAACAGTAAAACCAAAGAGGGATTTACAGTTACTGCGAGCCATGCGGCTGGAGATTTCGACAAGGATCCGCGTGTAGCAGAAGATCATGATGACCAAAGGCAGAAGGAAGAGGCACACGAAGGTGAACATGTTGTAGAGGGTCTCCTGCCAGTGCCGCATAAAACTGCCATGGGTGGTGCACTGGGTGAAGTTCTCCGGTACCGTGATGGTCACGTTATGAAATATAAACATCTGTGAAAAGAAACGAGACAAGAATAGCAATGTTTCTATAGGGAGAAACATTTGACAAAGCTCCTATTGAATGGGCGTCATGATTCACTCATGAATCTTCAAACAGGGATGGAAAAAATAGTATAAGTATATAGTATAACATTGATGTTTAAAGTTTAGTTTGTCCTTCACCTTTGTGGCATGAACTGTAATTCATTGATGAGACTAATTCATGCTCATTTATAGCAACTTCACTCGGGGGTAAAGCCTCTCGCTTTCAATTAAGTGCAGACAGTCAGGTCTCTCTTTTCCTTTGTATCGCATTCATCATGATCAAATTCAGGTTTTTTTTATCTTACAAAACATCGAGAGAAAGACTCGCCTGCAGAGGGAAGGTATCGAGTCGAGAGAGTTATTGATACACCTAAAACACAGCAACAACAAAAGATAAACTTCCTGCATTTCACAATAAAATGTATTGATTTGAACTGAGTCATTCAAGGCCATGCCAATGTGTGTGGTTATAGAAGGCGTTTTACTTTCAAAATATTGCTAAATCCGTAGTCATTGTTTAGAGTTACATGTATATCATTTGTAACACATTTAAGAAAATACCTTGTGGTCGACTTCAGATATCTGTTTTATAGTCTTTTTGTTTTAGTATGCTACGTTATATATGATACAAGTGACCTTGATATATGTAATGTTTCAGCACATTACACTGATCACACACACACACACACACACACACACACACACACACACACACACACACACACACACACACACACACACACACACACACACACACACACACACACACACACACACACACACACACACACACACACACACACGGCAACCAGATGCCTTCCACTTGTTTCATAGCACTGATACTGCCTTTGTCAAGGTCTCCAATGACCTGCCTTCAATTTCCATATAAAGGGTCAATTTGAAAAGATTTGAAGTTTCAGTATTTCTGAACCGAACCTATCCAACAGCGCTTTCCTATCCCAGCATGTTAGAATCCGTTGATTTTCTCCTCTGATTGCAGATTGTGCTCTTACATGTTGATCTGCTTTCAATTGTCATGTTGCAGATCAAATATAGAGCTGACAACCACACACTCACACATTGTAGCAATTTATAAATTTTCACCTACAACCTTTCTTGTATGAGAGAAGAGCATAAAGTACTAAACTACCATGCAGCTATTACCAAACACCTTTTGGAAAATTTTGGGTTTACTCACACACATTATTACTGATGAAATAACCACATATTCAACTTGGTTTTGACTCCATTGATTCCATTTCCCAATTTCATCCATGTGTGGACTCTATTGTATCCTTCTTTTGAGACAGATTTTGACAATATATACAGGGCAGGGTAAATAATCAAAATGTGACCACTGGGATTGGAAAAAAAATAGCCCAAAAGCCCCATATTACTGCCGAGTTTATCTATCTAAAGTCACCACAGTCTTTGCATTCAGAACAAGAACAGGGTTTTTATTGCAGCCTAATGTCAAATCTGCATGATAATGACATCATTCTGCGCATCACACTCAATATAGATATGCTTGAACCAGCAGCCAACAAATTATTTTCCCTCTATCATCTTCATTTTTTTTGACACCCTGAAAACATTTGCACTTTTTGTATCATCAGTAATGAGCACGTGACTGGAAACGGTGGACGAGTTAGTGAGGCGGTCCACCGTGCTGAATACGTTGCTCAGTCCTTGTGTCTCGTTCTCTTATTGCACCTTTGTGAGCTAATGCACCAACTGCTCACGAGAAAATCAAAGAACAGTCTTAGCACCCAAAAAGTGAGCGTAATTGAGACTTTCAAGTCTTCTGGTAGAGTGAGAGAACAATTCCATTGTCAAACTGATTTCTTTAGCAAAAAAACAGGATTTCAAATACTGCCAGTAGCCAGGTCATTGCTTTTAATGGAAAGGTCATTGGATTTTGATTACATGGCTGGTAGCCAATTATAAAGCATGAGGGTTTAACATAGAGGGGGACAGTTGTAGTGAGTTTTTATTCTTATAACAGCCGCATTCCTATCATATTTGTGTAAATCAAAAGTTAAAAGTAGAAGAAGTGGGTCCGATGCTTTTGTATTGTTACGTAACTATTGAAATGGACTTTATAGTAATCACTATTAATACTGGACTTTTGTTAAAAGGTTGTCTAAAATCAAATGATAAATGCATCACATAGCGTGTCTTTACAGTTTGCTTGGCTCAACACGTTACATAAGCCATATTTACCCCCATTCACACACACAGACCAGTCTGACAGCTTCTCAAACTGGGAGTTTAGCATCTTGGCCAAGACTGGGACACAAGGACAGAGAAATTAAGGCTTGTACTGAGCCACATACACTGTAGAACCTTTACTGCGCACTTTATTAGTGATGCAGTTAGTTTTCCATTGAGTCATGAGCAGAGTTAAATCTTAGAATAGTTCTTCTGGGAAAAAAAAAAAAAAGAATCTCTCTCATACAATAAGTTAAATAAATTATGATTGGAGCAGTGAGATGAAGAAGACGAGGAAGGAAAAACACAAACAATCTGGACACATATATTCTGTCTGAATATATTATGTGTGCGATTTGTTTCCAGCTGAGCTTTCTGGAGCCTCTCTATCTTCATCAGTGTTGTTTGCATTTCAGTCTTCCTGCATGTAAAACATGTCATTTGTCTTTAGAAACGAAACCGGTGATGTCTGGATGCAGGAACTGATGTCAAGACTCACATGTGGAACTTTTCCTTGGACCACGTGCTGTGTGCGTCTGATGAATGAAATGTTTGAAAGAATGATGAAACCATGACACATCGGGCACACTTTGAATTCATTGAGAGTCACATAAATATTCAACACTATAAAATAAATGCTTGTAACTGTACTTCTTGCAGACAAACAAATATGCCCCAAAAGGAATAAACCCCTGTTTCCATTACATCACCCACATTAATTTCATGTTAAATTGTGTTCTCATGAAATGTAAATAAAAAAAGAATAAATTGAAAACCGTGAATACAATTTCAAAAATCATGAAAGACAACTTCTGTACTGTCAAAGTTGCATGATATTTTTTTCCTTTTTTTTTCACCAGTTTCATTAAGTCTTGAATAACGAACTTTGTAATTGTGTAAACTGAGGGTGAAACATGAGCAATAGCAGCATTTTATCAAAGAAATGGACAGGAATGACGACACAGTTACGTTACTTTAAACGAGGAAGAAAAGATGACAAATATGCCACAAAGTTGGCTGTCTGTCTCTTGGTAAACAGGATTTGTTTGCTTTGTGAGTCCGACCTCCTTCTCAAACCCCTCCACACAGAACCAGTATGAAAACTCACAAAATAGTCTGTTAAACCTCAATTCCTTGTATTTCTCTTGTGCAGGGTTTTAGATTTTATTTTTTGATCGCTTCAATGATATGATTATATCAGCAGTGTGGCTGCCGCCACTATCATCTCACGCGGAGAATATCCCTGTTTCTATTCCGGGATGTTCTGTGTATAGTTTTCATGTTGTCTATGTGCATACGTGGGGATTCTCTGGATCATCCCACACAGCCAAACAAATGTGTTTTAGCTTAATAAATGACTGTGAAATGTCCTTGGGATGAATTGGCAACTTGCCCAGTGTGTACCTGCCTCCACTCAATGTCAGTTGGATCAGTTACTTCCCTCTACTTCCCTAAGGAATGTAAAGCTTTGTGGGAAATGGATGTTTAACCTTCCAACTGCATATTTTATAAATGTATTATGTTTGTCTATCTGTCTTTATTATCATTTAACCAGAAAGTCCTGTTTAGACTTTGTGGCCAAGATAGCAGCCATATAAAATGAAGAGAAAAAAGTAAGTGGACATCCTGTATGGGAATATGGGAAAGTGAAATGTTTTTGTGCTGCTTTCATTTCCATTTTCATGATTGCTTGAAACATTTTTAAATTGGGTTTGGTTTACAGAATTCTATAGAGTCAAACATTACAACCCTACGGTGGCCCTGAAGTGCAAACCACAACAACAAATCACTAAACACAACAACACATTGAAAAACACAACAGCAAATTCAAAAACACAACAGCAAACCATTAAACACAACAACAAATTGAAAAACACAACTGCAAATTCAAAAACACAACTGCAAATTGAAAAACACAACACAAATGAAAAAACACAACTGCAAATTCAAAAACACAACACAAATGAAAAAACACAACATCAAATTGAAAAACACAACACAAATGAAAAAAACACAACAACAAATGAAAAAACACAACAACAAATTGAAAAACACAACACAAATTGAAAAACACAACTGCAAATTGAAAAACACAACTGTGAATTCAAAAACACAACACAAATGAAAAAAACACAACAACAAATTGAAAAACACAACAATATTAACTTTAATGGACGAGCAGCAGACGATCTCTCTGATTGGACGACGGTGCAGTGCAGCCTTTGAAACCGGAAGTTATTCTGCCTGGAGCACGAATTTCAAAACATGGAAAAGTTTGGTGACTCCTCTACCAACTCTTTCTCGCAGCTTGGACAAAACATTGTTACTCCTTTCCTTCCCGATATTTTCTCCTCTTGAAACTAAACGCGCCACAAGCGAAGTGACCTCCGGTTCAAAATCAGTGCTGTCCCATCGTCCAATCAGTGCTATCTCTCACTGCCAACTGGTATCTACCTTTTCTGTTTAAGTTACCGTCTTTGTGTTTTTTCATTTGTGTTGTGTTTTTGAATTTGCAGTTGTGTTTTTGAATTTGCAGTTGTGTTTTTGAATTTGCAGTTGTGTTTTTTCATTTGTGTTGTGTTTTTCAATTTGTTGTGTTTAGTGATTTGTTGTTGTGGTTTGCACTTCAGGGCCACCGTACAACCCTGTGTTTAAGGTCAGTTTCACAATAAAGGTATGAAAACAAACTTTCCACTAATAGTGGCCTCTTGAGAAAAAAACATCAGGTTTTTATTTCATTCTTGACACTTTTAATATCATAGGTGTATTTTATGTCTTTTTCTTTTCATTACAAGAACAGGATAGCGTAGCGAATCACATCACAGGTGCACATTATTTAAACCTTTAGCTTCTGGTTTTAGGTTTAGGCTTTAAAAATATATATTTTTTTTTTTTTTTTTTTTTTTTAAAGTTAGTACAGCACAATACGATGACATCAGAAACGTGTTTGTTTAGTTGATTTAGTGAAACAAACTGAAAGCTCTATATACAAGACATTTGTTTGTTTTTTGGCTTTCCAAAACCGCTGCAGTGCTTTAGAATGTATTTTGAAGCTGTGAAATATAGAAATGTATATTTCCACACATAAATTACAAGGAGAAGGAACAGAAGCCAGGCAGAAAAAAAAAATGTTATACTATAGTTCTCATTATTCAAATATGCAGCCTAAAGCCCGCAGGGAATGAAGGCTTATACTTCTGAGAGAACCTGCAGCAAGATGTTTATTTTTCCTCCTGCAAATTTGTTGACATTAGATCTAGATAATGTTTAGATATATATTTGACTTGAGAGAGAGAGAGAGAGAGAGAGAGAGAGAGAGAGAGAGAGAGAGAGAGAGAGAGAGAGAGAGAGAGAGAGAGAGAGAGAGAGAGAGAGAGAGAGAGAGAGAGAGAGAGAGAGAGAGAGAGAGAGAGAGAGAGGTGTTATCAGAGGTATTTGCATGTGTGATATAATGACAACATGTTCATATTATTAACTATGTGCTTTTTAGGGCAAAAAAACCCACAGTTAAAGTGATTATTTAAAACAAATCACTGTAATAATATGGAAAAATGTCATAGAAAATCACATTAGGAAAAATGGGTCATTTTTTTACCCATGCTGTGCATTAGAAGGGGTTGTGAATATTGTCGCGGTGGCAGAGCAGATTGCAAGGGCTGAACTGTTGTGCTGCAATGCATCATGGAAGTTTGGGTTGGTCAGACTTTAAATGCCATTATTGTGGGTTATATTGGTCTTGTAGTGTTGTTAGGGGTTGTTTTGTATTGAGTTTTTGTTGTTTAGTTAGTTTAGTTTAGTTTAATTATCGTAATGTTGCAACCATGAGTAAAGAGTTTTGTGTTGCATGTCCTACTGCCATCATGTTCTTTTGAGGGTGTGTCAAAATAGGTCTTTGACACTGACAATTGGTATTAAAGAACAAACTTTATCTTAGAGTGCCAATCTTTCTCACTGCTTGCATCAATGTGTTGTTCATTAAAGTTAAAGATGTAAGTGAAACATGGCTGCCACCACTCGCAATATATATTCTCTTATTAGTCTCAAATACAGGGAATTGCACATGTTGCTGCAGTCTCTGCAACATACAATATATCCACAATGCAGTATGACAATGAAGCCTTTGTACATCATGTACAGCTCCAGCCATTCTTTGGAATGTCAGCAAACTCTTTGTCCCTCCTCGCTGTACTATCAGAGCATTAACAGTGAGATGTGACAGTCCTTCCCTGCCCCCATGAGATTTGGGTCAACTGGGTATTGGCTATATTAGCCTGTCACACCAACACAGTACATGTCATTGACCATCAGTATTATATTATTACAATCTATCTAGCTACCTATTAATCTATCAATCTATCTATTCTCTATTCTGTAATGTAGAATTATTACAGTACAATCACTGGTTACGCTTTATGTAAATTTTTCTAGTGCTGGACTTGGTCTTCAGAACTGCCTTCAAGGTTGCATTGATTCTCCATGACATAGATTGAAGACGGTGCTAGAAAGACGTTGATCAATATTGACACAACAGCTGCAGCAAATTTGTGGTGAGTACCTTCCCGGTGTGAATCTTTCATTCCTCCACATCCCTGAGGGGTTCCAGTGGATCAAAACGTCATGACTGTCACCTCAATAACAGTTGTGCTTAAGAAAGCACTCGGAGGTGACAGTAGCTGTGTCGATAAATGTATAAAACCTTTGCCCTGGTGAAACTGGGTATGCATTGATAAATGCATGAACATGAGCCACACCACTGAATGGTTTAGTTATATTCATTTGAAGGGACCTGGAGTCATTCAAGAACTCGTCCCCAAACTCCCCACACATCACACCGCCAGCAGGAGCCTGACTCACGGCAGAAAGGATACTTTCATGTTCTTTACACTGAACTTTGACCCTGTCGTCAGTGGAAATTCAAAAAGCATCAGCACTCCAAACCTCCACTGTCCAATTTTGGAGAGCCTGTGCTCATTTATCCACAGCCTCCTGTACTTCACTGACAGCAGTGGCAGCCTGTTTGGTTTTCTTCTCCTGCGGATCTAATTTAGAAGTTCAGAGTGCAGAAATACTTCTCCACAAACTAATTACTATTTGAGTTTCAGTTTCTAAAAAAACAAATATTTGTCAGGACAATTTACATCAAGAAAAATATTGTTTGATGAATGTATTTTTCCACATTTTTCATAAAGTGCGAATAATCATACCAATATCTTTGCTCATGGCTTAAAATCTACAGACCTGACTAGGATGAGGAAAAACACAGGGAAGAGAACCTCAGTAATTACATGACCATCAAGTCCAGGGAAGGAGAAGTAATTTACCTGCCTTGTAGGTTTAATGCCTGTCATGTGAACTCTATAGGGACCATTTCTGACTCAAAGAAAATAAGCAGTCAGTTTTGAGGCTGGTATGGACAAGCACAAGCACAAATAATTGTGTTTGTACTTGTATTTATTCCTCCATCGACGGACCAGGGGAGTTTTGTTCCATGTCATGCCAAAAGTGTTGGGAATTTGACAGAAAATGCATTTTTATTTACCTTAATTTACTTGCATAGGAAGTTGTGGAGTTACTACCACATTACCGATGATAACAGAGTAACTTGTGCTTTACTTTAATTCACTGTCTCTTTTAATGTGGATGTCTTGATAATGAACACATAGCTGTGTTACTGACAACTGATTAAATCATTATGGAAATTGATGAACTCATTTTAAATTAAATTGTTGTTTAACTGGTGTTCCCTCTTATATCATATTTCTTGAGGTTTATGTGCATGTAAGATGTATATATTTGTATGTTCCGGTGCCGTGATTTATTAGTCGAGTTAATTACCTATCCTTGTTTAGGGGGGAACAGATAGTAGGTGTGAGTGTCTTGAGCAGGAAAAGAAGGTGAAGTTGCTGCACCTTGAATTTAGTGCTTGCTGAGTGGGTTTGCTGTGTTGGTACAATTGAAACATTGCAGCCCTGTTATTATCCACAGCCCGGTAGTATTGGAAAACATAGAGGGTTACGATTAAGTTCCAAATAAGTTCCAGTTATAGTGTATGTCTTTTTTGGGTGCATTAATCATTTGTTAAGTCCTCACTACAATTGAACTCAGATTTCATGTAAAACTCAGGATAACGCCTATTCTACAGAAAAAAAGCACCAACCAAATTTTGGGGGTAAACTACAGTCTTGATTAGGTGAGCTACTTCTACCTTAAAGCAGACCATAAACCAGTTGATTCAGGAGTAATAAGACAATTCTCTTTTCAACAATTCAACAAAAAGGATAAGAAATAAATTATAAAATAGTCAAACAAAAACTGTGGCTAGTGGTAAAGCTAACGAGAGAGGACGGCTGTATCTCATTAACTCTTATCATATACAACAAATTTTGACTCCATTATCAGTTTAGTGACAGAAATTGTTCATTACTGCTAAAACCACCGGTAGTTACTTTATAACACATTCCCTACAGTACTTGGGAGTAAAGTTTCTTTAAACATCAGATTGCTATATCATTTGCCAAATGATTACATTTATAGTTGTTCACACTACAATAATGCTTGGCTTTATAATGCATTTACGCAAGGCATAAATTATTTAGGCAAGGCAAGGCACATGTGTTTATAGAGCACTATTCAGACACAAGGCAATTCACAGTGCTTTACAAAGAAATACATTAAAGCAAGCAATTAAGAGTATGAATACGTTAAAACCTCTCACACACTCTAATCCATTCCATTGGATCAACTTAACTCATAAATGTTACATCCTCAACCTCAGAGAACCCTACACGTCACACCATTCCAGGTACCTTTGCAAATAGCGGACTTGATCTACACATCCAACATAGAAATAATGTATTTCTAATTTACCACTACATACCTTTCTTTCATTTTTTTTTCACTTTAAAAGCTTTAGTCGTGAGCACAAAAACCGCAGGAAACCGTTTGATTACACATTTTAGAAGGTATATCATAACAAATATGAATACAGAAAAGCATAATAAAATCGGAAACAATCACAAAAAAGGTTTGTATGTTTCATATGTGACCAGCTGCCTTTCTCTCTCTAGACTAAGACTCATCCAATCAATCCTGGCTATTGAAAGGCAACAAAAGGCATGTTGAGTGTTTAGCCACAGAACCCACCTGATCCGACACTGTAGACTTTGATATATTCATCAAAATCACAGGTGAAAGCTTTTCAGCTTTACATCAAATAAACATGTTTAGTGCTTTGAGGTTGTAGTTCATACAACATCACAGCGGTTTATCAGTGGCTGCTGTATTGTATCTGATAGCAATGCATAGCTTGAATACACAAAGCTGAGACCGATTTGGAAAAATGCGGCGGGGGGCATGAATGCTTACTGTGCTTTTTTTTTTTTTTACAAGGGATTGCAAGAGGCTATTTAAATTGCTTAGAAATCACACGGTGCTGTTTGTACAGGATGTACAGACATTCATATTGACAAAGCCGAGAAAGTGGCAAGAGCGTCCGTGAGAGGGCGTAGAAGTTGAAAGTGAGATAAAGATACTGCGTGTTGTGATAAAAAAAAAAAAAAAGGCAAACACTGAGCTTCCCCTGACAGTCAAGCGTCAGTTATAGATATGAGATGAGCGTTCCCATTCCAGCTGCTGGAATTTTTAAGCAGAGAAATCTGGAGGTCTTTACTTCTGCCATGCAGTGTACAAAACCTATTGCACCACGTGGGAGGGCACACAGAAATACATCCCAGGGGGATGAATGGCTTGTATTGACAGATCCAATTCAGTCTTCTTCTGGTACGGTGGATATTGGGATCGCAGTGAAACCACTGATTGATGTCCTTTGATAAGTCTCACATTTATAAAGGACATCTTAAATCTGAGTCTTTTGTGGGAAACCTCCAAGGTTATCAATAAAATAATATCCTCATGAGCATCCATGCGCCTGTCCTATTCAGTATCAAAGAATATGTAAATGCTCCTGCATTTATGTGTATATCATAAATACAGAGACAAAAATGTATATTATTTAGACTACATCCTAGAATCAACAATGAATTTAGAAAAGAACATTTATTCATCTGAGCAAATACCCTTGCTTTCTGCACACAGGAATAAAGTGCAACCCTTATTGGCACAATATGAGATGTTGTGCAGCCCTACTTTCAAATAAATAAAGACAATATGTGAGGATGTCAGACACAAAGACAAAGCTGTGATAAAATGAAAAGCAATATAAAAGACCTAAAAAAACCACAGAAAAAAATCTTATAATATAGTCCACAAATAAAAGTCACATTCATCCCGTCAAACACACTCACAAACCATGCAAGGTGCTGAAGGGCCTTGGACACAAACAGGGAGATATAGGGTCTAACCTGCTAAAACTGAGCCACAACAAACCTCAGGTATGACCACTTCAACTAATTAATCCTAAGAGGAGTATTAAATAATTTTACTAATTTGCTCTTAACCTTCAAATACCTGTGAGCACACACAAACCTCATATCAGACTGGTTCATAGAACATGAGCTGAAGCTCAGTGCCGGCTACTTTAAAAGTTCTTGTTTGTGAATCTCTGACAAGAACATATAAGAAAATTTAGGGGGGAGGGGGGGGGTGATTTATTGCAGTATCATATATGATTACTGCAATGAATTGTACATTATATTCAATGTGCAACTCCATTGTCAGGGATCAACAACCCCCCTCTGAGGAAATGTCTTTTTCAGAGAGATTAAAGCTACCTCACAAGCATAATAATCATATCTATCCATCCTTCCATTTGCTATCCCACTTTATCCTGTTCAGGGTCACGGCTGGATTAGATCCCAGCAAACTGTTGGCTATTACAGGGTTCACACTGGACAGGTGGCTAATGCAACACAGAGCAAATACACAGAGACAAACAACCACACACACTCACACCGAGGGGCAATTTAAGGTCAACAGTGACCCTAAAAGAAATGTTTTTGGACTGTGGGAGGAAGCCGGAGTACCCAGACGAAACCCACGCACACATGGGAGAATATGTAAACTCCACACAAGAATGGCCTGGCCAGTATTGGAACCAACATTTTCACTGTGAGCACAAATCGCTGCCCCATCGTGTCGCATCATGTTTTAATTTGTCTTTGTTATGCTTGCATTATACACAATTCTAAAAATCTATGTTGCAGTGAATGTTGTGGTGTTTGATTCAAACTTGTAACTTCATTTTGGCATTCTGGCTCAATTAGAAAATATATAAAAACTTCACTTACAATTTATAAAGTAGAACTACTGATGACAAGAAACATTTGGACTTGTGTTAGTTGATATTTGTACTTGTGATGCTGGGTGTCCCAAAAAAAAAAATTTAATTAAAAAAACTGACTGAGCATACCACTTATGACTCCTGGAGAAACCTTGAAATGTGTGTTATTCTCTTTTTTCATCATCTCCCCAAACACACTTCATTCCATCATTAGCTCCAAACCAAAGTGTATCAGACCGTGAGGGTGTTAAAGTCAACATCCAGCCACATTATATGCAAAGCAGCTTTGGTGTCATGAAGTCTCCAGCATCACTTGCTATCATGGAAGGTGGCCTGCAAAATAATGAGGGTGCTGAATAGTGCAAGCACAATGAACAGTGTCTAGAGGGGTCACATTTCAACCTCACTGACTTTGAGCACATGACAACAGCCATGCAGGAGCCATTCTGCATTACAGAGCTGAGGACAGCCGCCATCGGTAAGTTATATCTGCAATGTATAAGGATGTTGTTGGAATTCAGTAAAATGCTAATGACTCTGCTCTGACTCACCGTTGCAGGAAGGTTTTTCAAATGTCTCAGACCACAACCAGTAAAGGCTCAGAGCTTTTTAAATCTAGAAGCCCCTCCAATATCAAATGGTAAAAATAATGCATTTGAGTACGTTATGTGTCAAGGAAGAGATTCTCAATAGAAAAACTAGGAATTTTTTTGGCACGTTTACAAATGTGCTGATGATTGCTTTGACTTGAATCAGTTGAGCGGTAACCTGTGATCCCACCTGATTTCTGTACCCTGTTTGATTTGTCTGCCGTCCAGCATATGTTGCACTGTTTCTTTTAACCTTTAAATATCCTGTGTGTGTCTTGCCTCTCCAACAGAAGCAAGGCTATTTTTCTGTGCTTGCAGGCAACGGGACATCTGTTGGAAATGTGCAGTTTTGTGTTCTGACAGCACTGCTGGTAACGTTCCACAAGGTTCAGGCATAAAAATTAACGGCGGTAAAACACCCTTGGTTTTAATACATTGCGATTGCAAAAAGTGAAGTCACTTCGATAAATCCCCTTGGGAAGATTGTTCCTCGCATCTTATCCAAGGGTAAACGACGCACGTCGGCAACAAACAGGTGGGCTGCTGCACTGCAGTGTCTCAGGGGGAGAAGATGAGTGTTCAGGGTCTCACAGTGTCGGTGAAGTCGGTGGGGCCAGACAGTGACTGTCACTTTCTTCATATATTTCTCTTGCTGATCCAGACATTTGAACCAGTAAATTTTCTGTCAAAAAGCTCTCTTCTCTAGTCGGCAATTAAAACAAAATTGCATCCCTGGTTCATACTCAGTATTTTGCTTCCCCATCCACCTCCAACTGCCAGTGTTGTGACTCTGCTGCTCTATAACGTCACATTGAGTGAATCATTCTTGGGCAAACTATCTCAACTGCAAAGATATTAACAGTTAGATAACCTATATCAACACATAAAAAGCCCTCTATATCTATTTCTTTCTGTAATTAAAGAAGACAAACTGTCCAGTTATTAAAAATTACCAAATATTTAAAGAAAACACTATATACATGATATCTGCTGCTGACTAACTCAGTACATTTTCTGAGGACCTGTGAGAAATCCATCTGTTGCACCTCTTGTCTCATGACTGCTGACGTGCAGCTTCACTGGAATAGGTTGAGCGAAAAAGAAAGTGATTTCACACTGAATCTATGATTTTTGATATTTGCTAACCTTCTGAAAATCCCGTGGGCCGGTAAGGTCCAGTGATGTACGTCTGCTCAGAAATCCAATGGCATTCTTGAGCTGCTGCCTTGTTGGTACATTGAAGAAATCTCAAGTACTGTAATAACTGAACATTGTTCCGCAATCACTGACCATGTGTAATTATGTACGGGAGAAAATCAGACCCACGCCAAAGGTTTAATACCCGCCATTCAGCAAATTTTAATTGAATTTTGGTATGTACATATAGCATTTTTTAACACATCTGCTGGGATTGTTATGCTGTTCAACATGGATGAAAAGCAGGGTGCCTTTTAGGTGTGGTATATAAAGTATGTACATTACAAACATAATGGAAAGCAATACCAAGGACTCAGTGAACCTGATGCACTCTGCTTCTAATATGGGAAACTTGTTTTAGTGTTTCTTTGTTCAGGCATAAGGATGATTTGGAATAACCTTTAATTTCATCTTTCTGCAAAATTTAACAAGTTCAGTTTAAGAAAGGCTTTTTGCAAAATTTAATAAAAGGTAGTGGCTGGATGGATGGATGGATGGATGGATATACTTAATTAATATACCTAAATAATCACTAAACTTACCCTACATAATAGAAGAGAGTGCAAAAAAAAGACTTTATTCTTGATCTTTTTTTTTCTAGGAAATGTCTTAATTGTGAGGGAAACAATTCAAAACACCATCCTGTGTTTTGCTTCTTCCTAAATGTGGTTTTGCGACTCTTTGCATGATTATTCATTTACCTGATGCATCTGTTCAGAATTGTTATTGATTTCATGGGGATCTACAATACGTGTGCATTTTAGATAAGCTCATTGGCATTGCATGCTGCAAGTGATGTCAGTCAGTGAAGTTGTCTCTCGTGATTGCATTATAAAAGTGAACAAAAAGTTTGTTTGAACTTGTCTCCTTTCATTCCTCGTGATTTTAGTGGTGTACATATTAGTGATATGCGTAATATGATTTTTACGCACACGAGTGCAGGTTGAGAAAGTCCAAGAGTGACACAACACAGAAACGCGTTTTATCTCACCTGAGGGAGCGACAGGATCACACTCATCGTCCAGGCGACAGTCAACATGATTTTGCTTTTCCTCTTGGCCTCGCTGATGCCCAGAGGATTCAGTATGGCTGACTGTCTGTCCAAGCTGATGACCACCGTCACAAAGGCGCAGGAGTACATCGCCACCAGCTTCATGAACATGAGCAGCCTGCAGGCGACGTCTCCCGCCTGCCACTGCACCGTGATGTTCCACACCGCGTCCACCGGCATCACGATGAAAGTCACCAGTAGGTCAGCCACGGTCAGGTTCATGATGAGGATCCGGACGTGGGACTTGCGCTTGCCCCCGTTGCTGGCTGCCCACAGCACCGCCAAGTTGCACACAGCCGACACCGCGCACAGGGCGAAGGTGATGATGACCCTGACTTTTGCCGCCGTGGAGAAGGTGGGCAGCTCCAGCGCGTCTCCTCCTGCGCTCCGGTTGCACGTCGAGGCGGATTCCTGACAGCTCTCATTCACCGCGGGATCCGTCATCTGGGGGAACATGATGGACACCGGCAGGGCGCACAGGTTGGGCTGAAAGAGTCCCAGTTCCACTCAGATTTCGTCTTTTCTCCCCATCGGCGTCTCTAACTGCAAATCTAAACTGTGAGAACTGATCGAAGCAAAACGCAGTGTGATTAGATCGCTTGACAGGTGAAATGCGCACCAAAAAAAGACGCAGCGGTCAAGAAAGGACCTCAAAACATGTAAGAATATCTAGAACCTGCACCCAATACAATATATAACCCCTAAAAAGAGAGACATTGAATTGTGCGCCTTTATGAGATATACACAATTTACTCTCATTAAAACATGTAATCATTATTTGAACTTTTGACAAAATTCTCTTCCATGTTTTCTGTTGCCTGTCAAATACAAATTAGGTGGGGGGGGGGACAATACTAAGTGGAAAATTAGCTTACCTGTAACTAGGGTGAGATGTTGAGAGCTAATGGGCGCCTGGCGGAGTGTTCCTGTTGCAGCTGTTGCTTCAGTGCGCGTCTCTCAGCCTCGCTGCGCGCCGCGCACATTGAGCCCAGAAGCTCGCCTTGGTTTGATCCATTCATCATCCACGGGGGTCCCCTCGAGGAGAAGTGCTCGAAGCCACACTCAAATTCTGATAACCACACCTCTGCAGCAGCAGATTATTTAAAAAAATTAAATGTTAACAAAGCGGGTAGGGGGGGGGGGGGGGAATTGCAATATGTTTTTTTGTTTTGTTTTGTTTTTATTATTAATATTATTGTAGCGAAGGAGAGTGGCTCAGGAGAGCCAGAGACAAAAGCTTATTTCATCTGTTTTGTATCCCCACTACTTCTCATAAATAACAATATAATGAATTTGTTATTTTCTGGTTTGGACTCGCAAGAGCCTGCAGCCACTTACAACACAATGTTTCCTGCTATCGTTCTTATTCCGGAAAAGCTCAGCCATGTATTGCAACAATACCCTGTCAAAAATAAAAAAAAATGAAAAAAAATACCTGCTGGCTATTTATTTTAAGTTTGACTAACATGCTGAACTCAGGCCGAAGCTGGGCCACTGTAGAGTTACACTGGCGCCAAAAACGCAATGTGTGACAACAACAGAGACATACATTGTAAAATATCAATAAAAGTATAGCATCTGTTCTTCATTTGTCCACTGGACATTGCACTGTTTCACTGATAGTCGAGATCACGAGGCAATACGCAGCCATGCAATCACTGAAAACATTAGACATACCTTGGATATGAGTTTAACTAAATTTGCTGCAGGCTACACAGTTACAAAGTTCAGAGAAGTGACAAATTAGTCTGAGGAGAAACACGAGAGGCAGGAAAGATTTCAGACCAGATTTTGTTTCTAAATGTTCACTGTCGATGATACATTATTTGGGGGGGAAAGTGCTTTGATCATTTTAATAATTCTCATTAATTAATTATTTTATAATGAAACTAAGAAGAAATGTTAGAATAGTTCGTTTTCCTTGTCAAACCTCTCGCATTGGTCAGTGATGTGCTCCAAGTTATCCCTTCCACTCAAGGTTTCCAAGAACCTTGTGACGAACTCCTTTAAAATCTGGAATCAGTTCAAGAAACACTTTGCTACCAGGGGTCATCCCCTCTCGCTCCCGCTCCCATCTATGGCAATCACAATTTCCTCCCTTCCTTCTCTGACCCAACATTTTGTGATTGGCATGAGAAGGGCCTGATCTCCATTAGTAGCCTCTACATCAATGGGTTTTTTCCCCCCAATTCTCAGATTTAGCTTCTTTCTATCTCTAAAGACAGACTACAAGAAATTAATCTCTATCATATTTGATAAGATATCCATAGTGAATGTGACTCGGCTGGACACCCCTCGAGCTGTGTGGAGCCAGGACCTCGGGACTGATCTTTCTGATGTCCATGGAATTCTGCGATGGCTCTGGTTACACCCATAATTTATATGTGCGAGACGCTGCTCGCGAAAATGGTGACATGCCTCATACATCGAAAAAGGTCTTAGCCTTCACGACCCTACTTGCCAGAAGCTTCATTCTCCCCAAGTGGATTTCCCCCACTCCCTCCTACACATCGTAGATGGCTATGTGAAATCTTAAAACTGCGTCAAGCTTGAGAGGATGAGAGTCTCCCTTTGGGATTCCTTGAAAACCTTCTAAAAAAAAAATATGTGGAAAGCTTTTATTGACAACATCTCGTCACTCAGCATTGATATAGGATCTGAAAACCAACTGAGCAGACGATGACCACTATGAGCAGACCATCAAACCCCTCCCCTGTATGAATGAGTGTATGTGTGATGTTTGTCTTAGGGATAGGCATGGATTTGGATGTGTTTTGTTTGTTTGTTTTGGGGGGGGGGTGCTTTGTTTTCTTTGTTTATTTTTTCTTTTACTGACTTATTTACTCTCCAGTCTTTTCACTTCTTTTTGCAACTAATCTTATCTGTTTATGCTTGTTTATTAGTTTGTTGTTGTTTCTGTTTTCTTATCTTAAAAAAAAGAAAAGAAAAAATTATCGCACGTGATGACAACTGACCAGTAAAACTGTACAATTCCACCTATGAAATTTCAATGAATAAAATTGGGGGGGGAAACAAACAAACAATTGTTGGTTTTTGCAATTTTATATGCCATCTTCTTCAATGGTGTTTTTTCTTTAGATAGCAGAGGTCTGAATTCAACAGCAATGTTTTTGCCCACTTATCATCAAATACAATTTGTCTGTAGTCACAAAACATCTTCCTTTCTAAGTGAAGGTCACACAGCTTCCAAACTTTAAAAAATAAATAAACAAAAATGTTTTCTGTATGACTACCAAAGGTGCACGTATCTTGCTTTCATTAATTTTAAGATCAAGCCACAATAGTATATTCTGTGAAGTACTTCAACATAATCAGTTTAGTCCATTTTACATATGACAGCATTTTTTTCTGATTTTGTTTTTTTTCTGATGCCTCTCCACACAACAAAGTCACAAATAAATCGGGAACGGGAAGTGAAAATGATTGAATCTCAGTTGAATAAAACTTTCTTTTTTCTCCAGGGAAGTTGAAGGGCGGCGGGGGGGGGGGGGGTTGCAGTCTTGCAGTTACAAACGGAGAAGTGTGGTTGGTAACTCAACATTTAGCACCTGCTGTGAAAGGCAGCAGTCGGGTCGAGATGTGACAAATTTTATCTGACTGAAGTCTTGAACCGTTCTTTTACAAGGCCGGGTCTGTCGACTTGAAATTCAAGATGAGATTCCCCCTGTAGGAGTCCCGCTGTGCATCCAAATCTAAAAATGAGATCAAACTCTTTTTTGACGTGTAATTTGGTAAAGGCTACAGGGCAGCAGCAGCAGAGGGACTAAAGTGTATGTTGCTGCAGACCCTTATATATGTAGATGATCCAGAGGCACTTATCAAGCTTTAATCACACAACCACAAAAGTATAAGATAGACGGGGAAATCAGTTTGCTGCACAAAATAGACAAAAATATGCTCTCAAGTGTTTGAGCCAGAATGTTTACTCTATTGATTTACTTGACAAGTGATTGTGATTGAGGAGCTCATTGCTGCCATGCAAGCAGGGATAACTGAATACATAGTTAACAGCCTCTGCTCAAGCATTGGTTTCTGCTATATCATGGTCAACACCTGCTCCCTAATGTTATAACAGCAAGTCTTTTCACTGTAACATCACAAAATAACGCATCCCTGGGAAACTAATTACAGCAATGAAATGAGAATGAAACTGCCAAAATTTCGGACAACCCCCTGACCTGCCCTGCTGTTCCATAACCCAGCTTGTCAAAGCAGATGTTCCTACGCCACTTCTCTCAGACACAGGAGCTGGTAATTTTGCTCCCATTTTTACTCCTGTGAGTGGAAAGTGGGATTTCTCTGTTTCAAGGTCTCGACCCCAGCATTTTTCAAAATTAATTTCTTTGTGATTTTTTTTTACAAATAAAATAAATTGAGATGAATATTTATTGCGTTTTGTATGATTTAAGCTTATTTGGTTCACTATTTATTTGTTTTTAAATATGTATCATTAAATTGGTTCAACCAGAAAAGTGCATTACTCATTAAGTGGCCCTGTGACAAATTCACACATCCATAATGTCTCTGTCAGTGGTGATGAATGATGTCTCTCTTGTTCTGTCTGTATTTGGTTTCTCTAAACCTTCATCCGCTTCGTTTGTGAATGGGTTTTTCAATAGGTCTACTATGCAGGTTGTCATGGTAGTTGAGGAGATTATGCACTTCAGCCCTCTGATTGGCTGAACCTGAATGTTGCTTGATCATATGTATTATGTCTGTTAGTCCTACCAAAGTTATCCATGAATTTCTTCATTTGCAGGTTTGTTCATTCATTCCCCTCTTTACCTAATCTAATTAAGCAAGAATTAAAAAAAAATCACAAGACTTTATAATATGAAAATATTAGTCCTTTCTAGATTTTAGCCACTTCCTTTGCTAACTTACTGAATTGTAAATTAATTATAGTAATAAGAATGATATTCAATTGCCTCAATATGTGATAACATTTTTATATCAAAAATGAATTCTAATCAAAATTAAATAGACAAGTTCATTCCCTGTTCTCCTTTCTAACTATAACTGGTCTAACTGGTTGAAATAATTGCAGTTTGTGTAACTCGGGATCTGAAATTATCAAACGCAGGAGAGGCTTTTGTTCTGAGTCATTTATGGCTTGACTGCAACTTTCCTGATCAATTAATCTTTCAGCAAAAACAAACACTGTAAAGATGTGGATTCCTCATTCCTTATGAACGAGGCAGTTTAAGACACATTCTTTACATTCAGCATTCGGACTTAAAGCTTCCGCCTCCATCTTTACTTCTGGAGCACTTTTTATATAGAAATAATGCAGCAACCTATATGTTTGTTTGGGGTTTTTTTTCTACAATTGTCTCAGTATTCTCAAAATCAAGGTCAGATTATTCATCCTTCAACACATTTGGTACTTACGCTATGCATGCTGAAGACGGGATGAATAAATACTAAATACTAAAAATGTTTCCTATATTCCTCATAGTTGAAAAATGTACAATATACTGAAGCCATTTGTATTTCTTAAATATATATATATTTTTATATACCTCATAGGTTATGATGATATGGACGTGTCAGAGACCATTTCAATGGCAGATAAGTTTTATTGATCTGCTGGCTGCTAGTCTCAGCTGAGAAAAGTCAAGCAGTTGTTGATGATAATGTAGAAAGATTCTTATTAGTATATATCTCATTCAAGCAGGTATTGATTTTGGATCATTAAAATGGCTCGGCAATGATTGTCCATGATTTCACACGATTCCTCCCCATATTCACATCATCTTTCCAAGAAACATCGATCCAACTCTCTTGCATCCACATGGTAGCGAAAGGAAACAGGGGAATTGGGAAATGAGGATGTGGGTGGGGAGGGTGGAAAAGGGAGCAATGATGATCACAAATCTGTGTGTGTTTCGTTTTTCACTCATAATGTTCTATTTCTCCTCAGAAACGGGGATGGTAAGCTTGACTTCATATGCAAAACAGAATAATCCTACCCAAAGGCCGTGGCATGCATTATCAGTTTCAACATGGTGATTCGTGCTGCATGTATCAGCCAGCCATTTCTTTAAGGCGACATATATCTTCTGATGCAGCCAAAAAAATAAATAAAAGTACGGTCACATCAAGATGGATGAAGGCCGTTTTATTGACATAAATATGGGAAAATGCATAATTCCAATTTTTTCCAAACAAGATTGAATAAATAAGCAACATATTTGCGTGAAAATCCCTCATATGTCTCGGCTTATACAGGAAGTTGCACCCTGACAATGAAGTGACAATTCAGCATGCTGTGATGACTTAATGAATTGAATGACAAATGCCTGCAGAGAGATTTTGCCACAACCCAAAGTGAATCTCTGACGAAAAACAAAACACACTAATATTTACAAACCACATTCAAGACGGTCTCATAGCCCTGCCGCAGGAGGCAAATTTGTGCTTCATGAGGTAACCTCAGAGTTCACCCTGGGTGTTCATTATTGCAACAGTGGTGAAGAAGTCATGGTGAGTTATGCTGAACACGAAATCTGCTCCCGAGCAGGGTATCTTGATAATATGAGCTCAACAGGCATGAAAGACCACCTTTACTGGCCGACTAGAATACTTGAAAAATTGCCTGTCTATTTTTTAAAGATCCTGTAGCTGTAGGCGCAAAAATATTTCAAGGAGGCTTTTCTGGGATCAAGATAATCTCTTTTTCTTCTCAACTGTACATTTAAAAATATTTTATATTGCTTTTCCGCTTTGTTGTACAGATATATTATTTCTCCTCCATTCTGTAGCTGAACATATTTTATGCTTTGTTATGAGATAACTTGAGTATATTTTAAACTCACTGCTCTGCTGGTGTGCACAAAGCTGTCTCACCTTTGTCATACACCCTGTATGATAAGAATAAAAGCATTGATATTTGTAGTTATATCATGACAGGGACCGATAGGAACTCTCGTAAATCAGCAATCTGCTGCGGCTTTATGTCCTCATACGGTATTCAACATTTGCATAGTGAATTCAACCTAATGACATTTTTGAAAAATAGTACCTGAATCAGATTCTAAAAAATTATCGTAAAATTGTAAAACTAAACAATAGAGAAAAAATCTATCCAATAAATGCATTGATGTAAAGCAGAAAAAATATCATGCTGGCAAGCTCAAATCCTATGTGGAATGTAAAGACTAAAATAGAATAGCTTTCACTTTTCAAAAGGATGCCTCTATCTCACCCCACCTACAACTGTAATCCATTCTCTCTGTTCGACCAGTTTGATATCGCCAGAACCCTCACATCGCTGATGACTCAGAGGCCACCTCTCCAACTGTAGTGAAGGGGTGTGGAGAAAAACAAAACTTTATCCAGTCCTGGTTCGAGTAGCGCTGATTTGTTCTTCCTCCCGCTCATCATTTCACAATGGGGCTCTGCCTGCTCACCTTGCAGAACCACCTGTTCCTCCAGTCTCTCTCTCTGTAGGGTGTATGATTTCCTTCTCTTGTTAGCCTTTGTGTTTCCCTCTCCATCCATTCTAGCATTGCTTTCTCTGGAAGGTCAAATGAGAAAATGACACAAATGATCATCGATTGAACTGGCATATAATGATGACTGTGAGGCTGTCCTGTAAAGCATCAATAGAATTATCTAATGCAACTTTAAATTGTGATGTGTGAGAAGTGACAGCTCTGCTTATTTCAATCCCTGCTGCATTTACACAATTCTTCTGAAGGAGGGACACATGGACCACTTTACACTTTGTCCTAAACTTTTTTTTTTAGATCTGGTTTCTATGATGTATTTAATAACGATAATTGGCTGTCTGGGTCAGTGATGGCAAGGAGCACTGTGATGTATGATGGTGGTAAACATCAAAAAAGTGCTAAAAATGTACAAGACCCAAAACAAACAGTGAGGAAGTGTTGAATGAGCGTGGATTCATCATTCAACCGAACACACTGAGTGTTCCGTCTCTTCTCTTCTGTTCTTGTTGCAATAGTAATATATATTGACAAGAAACCCCACTGAAAGCCTGTCTGTGTCTCCAAGTCTCAAACTGATTTGTATTTCTACTGAAGCACACTCATAACAATTTCATTTTTACCATCTGCAAAACTATTTCCTCAAAGAGTGTTTAGATTTAAGAAAATATTGTTCAAATGAAAGATAATATTCCATTATCAATAAGGGTTCTCTTCATTGCACATCCGGTTCTCTCAAACTATTTGGAGTATATTCAGGATTGTGTGTGGATAAACTAATTAAGAGATGAAAGTCATACTATGCAGCGGTGGAGCAAGTAATATCAGATATTATCAATGCCAAGAAATCCAGATTAATTAAATTCCTAATTTAACAAGAAGCTGTGATTATATTTTCAAAAGTGTGTCTGCCAACCTTTAATAATTTTGTTTTGATGGCAAAGGTTGTAATTCAAATTGGATTTTCAACAGCTGGTGAAAAGCAATTCTAAGTGCTCTACTGTGACAAGAGAGTTCGAGCTACTTCTCTCGAAATATAAAGGCATTTATAGTTTGTGACGTTCAGCCTACACAAAGAACCTCCTACAATATATTATCAGTTTATGTTGCACAGACAGAATTATTATAGAACCACTTGACCCACATTAATGAACAGATGGATGATGCTATAAAGCCAATATTGGATGACAACGCTGCCATATGTAGTGTAGGAAACAGCGCTAAATATGCCTATAGTATGTATGCGTATGGTAAATGCATACTTATATGTACCAACACAGACCCTTGACTCATCACTCAAGGTTTTCTGTTTTTCACAACAAATAATGCCTTCACACGTATGTACAATTTCATTTATACAGTGTTTCTCTGCCTCAAGCGTTTGAGGTCAATGTTGAAGGTCAAAGAGATAAATATTTTATCATGTCGGTTAAAAACAGACAGTTAGAAACTGTCCTCAACCTGACCTGCTGCAAAATTTAATTAGTTATTGAAAATTCTGTTTTCATGTTTCTGAATCTGACAGCAACTAAGTAAAGAAAATAATTACACCAATAAATTATTTTTTTTGTCAATGTCCACAAGGCTGTGAGAATAATATGCTCAGATAAACCAACTCGACTGACATGTCCCCTTCCTGCCAAGCCGTACTGAAAGTGATAGCTTGTGCTGACGACCCGGGACACCCATCCATGTACCCTTTAAGCCACTTTGTCCTGTCCAAGACCGTGATGCACTTCTGCCAATCCTAGTTCACTGTGAACAAATGCTGGGTTCGCCCAGGACACGTCGCCTGTCCATTACAGGGCAAACACAGAAAGACAGACATGCACAAACCTATTTGTAATTGATGGTCACAATTTTCTTCCGGATTGTGAGAGGAAACTAGAGTAAGAAGGGAATACCCAGACACACAATGGGGAAAACATACATACTCCACACACCTGTCTCAGATTTTAACCCACAACATTGTCAAAATGAGGCCACTGACGGTGCACGCCACCTGGGACAGACACTGTGTATAGAATAAAGTGTTATTTGAGTAGTAATGCACATCAAAATCTGGTGACAGAATTTTCACAAATAGCAGCAGTCAATAACAAACATTCCTTCAGAAAGACTTCCACATTTTAGGCACCCATCTAACCGCACATAATAGTAATGATACGACAATGGCCCCTTTGACTTAAGATCTGGTTTTCATTTTCCTCGAAAAAGCTTTGTTTTACCCGTACAAAATGTCATTGTAATGCCTCCTACTGCCCTAGTGATTTGGGGAATCTGTAGCATAATTGTATGCAACAGTGTGTGCTGTGGACCTGAAGAAGCTGGGTAAAACATTGAGATACAGTGTACATCAATACGCAAGAATAAAAAGCGTGGTTAGCGTTGCCAAATTTAGATATCGTCTTTCAACATACAGTTGTACTTAAACAGTTTGTGCTCACTCTGTTCCTCTTACGGATCAGCGCTCTCATGCTCTGGTTTAGGCCTGCTCTTATAAAGCATAATCCTCGTTGCCATCCACAGCATTTCAGATGCAGCATTTAAAAGCCTTTGAAGGCTTTGTTAACAACAGCTTCCAGCACCTGTAGCTGACGTCTCATTGCCTCAGTATGATGAATAAGTCACAATTCACCGTGCGCACCTGTCTGCAGATCACATCCAGCACGTTGCTCTTACTGCTGTTGCCGTGCTGAATGTGGCATTATGCCAGGAGATGAATATATCGTGCATATATATCATAAATATCACATATATGTAATCAAGCCTATTTCCACGAGGGAAAGCTTGAAAGCCTCTTGACCACTAGAGGACAGACATATACGTCATATATATGTACGAGATGGTAATGGGGTGTATTAATGTAGTCTTGCACTTTCTGTTGAAGGAGAGTTTCAAATTATTTTGCTGTAATGCCAGAGCTCCACTGATTGTGATCATTTGCTGCATTTCAATTGGTTGGTATTTATCTGCCGGTATGAACTAGGAACAAAATTGTTTAAGCAGCGTATGAAAGCACATTCGAAATGTTGATTACGGAAGCTGCCAGATCGTGAAATGACACCTACAAAAGTATGAAAATGCATCGTGCATTTCTTGCTTTGCATTACTTTCTGTCAGGTATGAAAAATTTGTATTGGTCTCAAACGTTTTAAAATGAATGATGAGCCATATCATAACTCTTGAATCTTAAAAATAAAAATAAAAAACTACTGCTGCAAGAGACTGAGAGATTCAGCATTTTTTGTGTAGCTCAAGATGTGTAATTAGAATGAACCGTAAATACAGTGCTATTCTAAAATATGATTCTAAATAGTGATTGAAAAACACAGATACAGGGGAAGGAAAAATTCTGATCTTATTTAAATGAGCCAAACTCTCTGTTTGGACTCATTTATCATGAAATTATGTTCAAGAAGCATTATTGGTATTTTGTGTGCAAATTAAAATGTATTTTGATTTCATGATGAAAATGGGAAGGTAGTCACGATTATTTCAGATCCTCCTTGGACCAGATGGAAATCACTATGAAATACAAAAGCGTTGTGTCTGCTTAACCATTTATTGGGAAAGTGAAGCCTCCTTTTTAGAAACCCCACATTGGTTCTTGTTTCTTTCAAAATTGTACAATGAGTTAATGACAGTCACACAATGAAGGGGGAAGTCTGTGTGTAAAACACTGAAATGGGAGGTTTGGGAATTGTAGAAAGTGTGACAGTCCCAGGATGCGGGAGAGTTCTAGAATGTGCAAAGATTTTGAGATAGTGTGAGTTCTAGAATGTATGAGACCTGTACAATTTGTGGGACGTCCACAGTATGTGACAGTTCTACAATGTGTCAGAGTTCAACAACTTGTGAGAATTCCACAGTGTGGCAGAGATGATGTGGCAGATAGCATTACAGTGTCAGAGTTCAAGTATTAAAACGAGTGCCCTGTGGATGGCTGACCATATTACTATTAAAAACCCACACAATATTACAGAAGCAGGGAACATACAGTATATCTAATTATTCAATTCAGGTCATCACAAAGTGAAGACAGGCTGTCCTTCATGCGGTGTTGAGCAAAGTAAGTAAGAAATAGGTTTCAAAGATCAATAAGTACAAGATTCAAGGATTCAAGAATTGTGGCGCAGCATTATCTCATCTCCTTTGGTAAAAGGCTGCATCAGTGTTTCCGAGGCTAAAGAAGCTTCTAAAGAAAGCATTAAGCCTCCTTTCCTTACCTTACTGAGAATTCGAACATTCCTTATCATGGCCGCCACTTAAACACTTCCAGGGTCAAGGAAAAATAGATAGGAAAGGAGAAGAGGGACTATTCGCATGGACCCTTTGTCTGTCTGCCCCTGTGTCTCACCTGATGTTTCCAATTATCCTATCGTGTTCTTCCCCTGCTCAGAACAAATGTACAGCACCTGTGGTCTCCCTGCCTTCCCTGTGTATATAAACCCCTCTCCCCCCTGTTGTCTGTGTTGACTCGTCTTGTCGCTTCCGGTTCCCCTGCAGTTTACTTGTGTTCCCTATTATTTAAATAAACTCAGTTTCTGTGGAACTTCTGGGATCCACGCTTGGGTCCATCCTCACACATCCAGTGGCAATAAGCAAAGCATTTTCTACATATATTAATATTGATGAATGGCTTTTATATTTCTTGAACATAAAGGAACACACAATTTTGTAATATGTAAATGAATTGCACCACAGGCTATCGTATCATTGGACTGAAATGGCTCGTGTGCACATTGGAGGAACATCAAAGAGTAGAAAAAAACAAAGTGCAATGCACATGTTAAGCAGGGCCCTTCTGTGATTTATTTTTCTTACACCATGATTAAAACATGTCAAATAATATATTGCATTGCCATTTGGGTCACTATTGAAAGTTTTAGAAAAGTTACATAAAAAAAAAAAAAGACATTTCTTTGAAATTAGGCTTAAAAACATGAATGAATAACAGAGAACCGCTTGCAGAAAATCAGCACTTTGCAGCACATTTTGTCAAGGTTATCTTGTCAGCAATTAATGAAATTGAAAACAATGTGTAAATGTGGCGAATGGTGCACCATTAGCTAGAATAATGCAACCACGGGTGCATGCCGGAGTGACAGTGAGAAGGATGTCTTGCCAGCTGTTTATCCACACTTGTCTTTGGAACTCACTGAAACCGACCATTAGTGCTAATTCCAGTTGTCCATCCATAATCCTAAAATGAGAAAGCAGACTCTCAGTGTTTGTGGGATTTCAGTGTTTTTCCAAACTGGGCAGTATTGTGTTTGTTTAAGCCGGGCGTCTGTGAAGTACAGCACTCTCAAATGACATTATAGTTGATTGCTTGTTTGTCAGATATTGACTCAGATAGGGAGGAAAAAGGAAAACAATTAGGTTTATGACATTTATAGATTCTGGTTTGGTGCCTTGGTTGAGTGAAGTGGGTATAGAATATAGATGGGTGGATGGATTTCACTTGGTCAGAGTGTTTAATCAGTTCTGAGGCAGTTCTGCTTTTCATATTCACAGGGTAAACTTGTGATATGGTTGTTGATTTGAAGAAATGCTGCTTCCATCTGAATAATCAATGTAGAACATGCAGGGGAAATTTTGATCAGTATGATTGCTATAAAAAAAAAAAATCATGCTGGCTATCAAAGGTCCGTATTGTGACTGAGCACATCTGCTACAAGGATATAGAAATTGTAGTTAGTAGATTTTTAATGATTTCAATAAACATCACAATAATAACAATAATTATATTTTTATTAATCATATAACTGCAGAATATTTACAGTTGACAAAACATTTAAACCTGTAAATAGCAACAAACAAACAAAAAATAAACTGGGTCCAAACTAGCTCTGCCACCAACACAAACATGATTTAGATGTATTCTTCTGTACAAATCCCAAAACATTAGTTTACTGTAGACACCGAAAAAGTTGGAGATTTGTGGGTTCAATGAATATTTTTGATTAATGTCATATACAACTTTCTCAGGACTATTTGACGTGCAGATGTGAAAGGAAAGGTCTGTGTGGAAAATTGCAGAAACAATAAGCAGTGTTGGGCCTAAAATAGACAACAGATCAATTTAATGACTCCCACCGTGATCTGTAATCATTCTAATTGTGCAGGGGCAACTCAGGACCAAACAAACAAGCTGGCAATTTCCCCCTCAGAGTTCTCCAGACAGATTGGATGGAATATGAGATAACAATATTAAACAGACAATTCAAATACCGTGTAATATATCTTGATTTGTAGCACTGAATGGGGAAACACATGTATTGATATGTATTTTTACATTTATGGGGTGTAATTTTAGTTGGTGTTGAGGGAAATGACTATCATTCATTTTGCACTTCAAAATCTGTGTTTAGAAATTGTCAAACAACCATTTTATCACACATTGAAATAAAGTACTACCTTCAACCTATTCATTCACTTATTATACATTTGAATAAAATCACAGCCTTATGCCACTTGAGGCAGTGATTTCACATGTATAATTGCCTTACACTTACACATCCAATTACATTGTCAAATTATGCAAATTAGGTGATGATGATCATTTAGCAACTTCTAGCAACTTTGAGGACGGCCAATAGCTACTTTCCTTACTGAGGAGTTGGCAACACTGCACCTACCTGCCTTTAGATGCAAACAGAAACACAGATTTTATCCAGAGCTCCATTGCGGACAGAGTTTTCAGGAATTTCCTGTTGAATCTGAGGAATGAAGCCGCAGGATCTTTCTTGTCACTTTCACCGCTGGACAGGGCTTGACCAGGGTCTCTTGCAGCTGAGTCATCAGAGTTGAGGGTTTGAAATTTGCCGCATCAGTCTGTACTGCACACGTTCCTCCTCATCTTGAACCCAGTGTAGCTTGAATCTTGGCACCAGCATAGCGAAGAGTATGTGCTCCCTCTTGTCCTGAAACGCTGCCAGCCTTGTGCTCAGTGACTGCAAGATGCTCTATATGGCATGTAATGAGACCCTCTGCAGCAGTTGGGCTTCGTGTTCTCATCCAAAAAGTCATTCATGTGACATTGCAGTTGCACAATGGTTGGAGCCAGGAAGCCAAGGAAGATGCTCTTCTTTGCTTGGAGGATGTTTAAGTGCTGAAGGCCTCATCACTTCTGCGAACTTGTGTATGAAGTTGACTTCATGTGGAGAAAATCGACGAAAGCCAAACTCATCACTCACAGTGTGCAGTGGCATCATTTGCAGGGTTGACCTCAGCCACATTCATTTCTGGCTTGAGAGTTGCGAGACAGTCTGAAATTTTACAGAGAGCGAACAGCAACTCACACCCCGTAATACCAACAGCCACCGCTGGATGTCACTACATAACAGGAAAACCTCCTTCACTCCTTATTTGACTGAAACTGTCTCCATTAGACAGATCCACAGACATCTACTGGACAAACTTCCTTTGATTTAGTCAGAAGAAGATTCGGTACATTGATCGCAGAATGTTCCTGAGACATATTAAGAATTTAACAGATTTCTACTGCATGTGTTGTACCCCCCCCCCCCCCCCCAAAAAAAAAAAAAACAACAACCCCCAAATAACTTTTTTTTTTTTTAAATTCTGTTGCCAGATAATCAGTAGAAATCATCAACAATAACGATGATGCTTCATCAGAAACCAGTGGGAAGCATCATCATCATCATCATCATCATCATCATCATCATCATCATCATCATCATCATCATCATCATCATCATCATCATCATCATCATCAGCTCTTACTGCAGAGCCACATCAGAATGTAAAGAAAACCAAACTTGGTGGATTTAAGTCGTCCCTCTGTCCAGGTTGGACCGCATCATGCTTGTTTTGTCTTTATGTTTGACTTGTTCAGATCTCTCTGCCCTCTCTCCCAGTTCTGATCCTCCAACACTCACCGTAACCTATGTATTCGTTATAATAAAATAAAATAAATACAACAGAATTATTTATATATTTAAACAGTATTCACAACTATAGAAAATGTTATTTAACCACTTAGTTACCAAAAAAATAAATAAACTTAGAATTCAACTTGAAAATACAAATATACTAAAACAAATAACTGATATTTATCAGTTTATTACGTATATTTAAAAATACTTCTTCACTTGGGTTCAACGGCAGTTGGCATAAGTGAAGATGCATTACTGCCATCTGCTGGTTCTAGCTCGTCCATACAATTCTCACCACAAAAGAAGGAAAGCCCCAGAACAAATGTCAAAACCATCATCATCTCTGACATCATGACGAAAAATGACATTTAAAAAAATTATGTCACATCCTGTCTTTGAACTCATCAACTGCTAAACTCATTACTGTGGAAGAACACCTGGTGGAGTGATCACACTTCAAATTGACGCACGAGAATCTATTGGTTAGGAATTAAAACATGTTCTTTACTCTTTGTCTTTCAGACATCAGTGGGAGCTCTGTCACTGACTGAAAAGCTGGACGGCGACGAAACATGATCTTGGAAGAAGAAACGAAGAGTTTGGTTAATTTAGTTGTTTTAGTGTGTAAGACGCTGGTAATAACTACATTGGACATCTCCGTTGGTAAAAAGCAGTCAGACAGTGAAAGACAGCAGCAGCTGAGACACTTGGCTGCTTTGCAGTTTGCTTCATTGTGATTTTGTACATGCAAAGACACGCCCACAGATGCAACAGATTTGTGCACAGATCACCAAAGTGTTTTAAAGAGGGAACATAGGGTGGCACAATAGTCATAAAAATGAAGGCTGCCTTTTATGAGTCTCTTTGATATTCATCATTGTCACCTTTGATGAGACTCAATCCATTTTTTTAAACGTTATCCGTCACCTTTGATTGAGCCATTTACTACACTGCTGTTTATTTTGTGGATAATGTCGGCATGTTTTGGGAAGGACATGCGACAGACCAATGTATGTAAAATAGAGCAAATCCAATTGTTTGCAAAACTTTCAGTATTGAGATCCCACATATACTGAGACCTTCATACGTTTTAACTGTTTGATATTTCTTCCATTACAGATGTGCCTTTCTTTCACAATGGAGGAGGAGATCAACTGCAAAACAATATTCACGAAGAGGAGGGTGACTTACCTTTAGTCCAAGTGAATGTCAGAGAAGATGATGACGTCCCGTTGCTCCTTCAGACTCCTAGAGAAGTGTATGACTTTGTCATAGGTCACCATGGCGATATAGGAGAGGATGAGCAATTCCCAAGGATAATCCAGTCGTGCATGACAACCCCATGTTCCTCCCATTTAATATAAATAACGGCATTGAGTGGTTCATCTTTAATAATGGACAAATATGTAATAACTACTTGACCGCCAGCCTGAATGGGTCGAGAAATGGGTGATGGCTTTTTGATCGACAACCCGGTAATTATGAGGGTAGCCTATGATTTCGTGGTTGAGGTTGAGGATGAGGATGACTATGATGATGATGATGATGATGATGATGATGATGACGATGACGATGACGATGATGATGATGATGATGATGATGATGATGATGATGATGATGATGATGATGATGATGATGATGATGATGATGGTGGTGATGGTGAGGATGACCTAATAGTCCTCCCAGAAGTTCAAGAAGGGGTTGAGGATGCCCCCATATTCATCTTAGATGATGAAGAAGAGTTGAAGGATGGAGAAGAGTTCTGGAAGAATTTAGAGCAGGGTTGGTGCTCTGCTGCTCATCCTGGTCACCCTGAGGCTCTTCAGCAGTCCCCCATGTTGCCCCCCTGCGTTGCTTTTCAAGCCCAGGAGTTTTTCCTTTCCGCTGTCGCTCATGTTCGCTCATGTGGAATTGTTGGGTTTTTCTCAGTAAAGTGCCTTTGAAATGACTGTATGGAATTTGGCATTATACAAATAAAATGGAATTGGAATGAAATAGAGATGTAAAAACTGGACAAAGAAAAAAAAAGTGAAATTAAGCAACTTTTGGTCCCCTTTATGTCCAAAGAAAAATATTTAAGGCAGCTGTCCAATTACAGACACTGAGAGCTTCAATATCTAACCATCACTTCAGGTTTCATTTGTGCCACGATGATGAGGTGGATTACAGGTCGTTTGTTATTTTCAAAGAATTTTTTTAATTCAAGTTTTTTTTTTTTAAGGATTGTCTGTAATTGCGGCATTCAGACGGAAAGTATGTGGAAATTATGTGGCATTTGAACTGTTGAATAAGAATGTGAAAAAAAACATTAAAGTTGCTTTAAGCTTGACTGATCGGCAAAGAAGTTATTACTTATTTGTTCCGGCAACAAACAAAAAAACCCTTAAAAAAAAAAAAAAACAATTGAGGTCAAACAATTTTGGAGATTTTGTTGATGATGTAGAATTTTTTTTATTTTTTTTTGTGACTGAGCAATTAGAAAACAAGAGAAAAAGCAATTTCTTCAAAGAGTAAATGCTGTAACTTAATTGTGCATACAAATGATATCTGTTAAAACTTGGGCTTTTTATAAGTCAAAACAAATTGTCGATTTTCACGCAGAAAATAACAAGCTGCTATATGTTGAGCTGTTTTCAGATCCGAATACCAACGAGCCCGCTGGAGCTGCAGCCGATGGAGTCTGTAATAATCCTATGCATCAAACAGGCATCTGATGGTCTAGTTGTGTCGCGGATCCTGCTGAAATATGAATATTATTGGTATCGACTGAGACCATGCTCATTCAGTTTTGAAGCAGGGGCTCTCATGGTGGCCGTGGAGATTGCATCCTTGCTGCCTAGTGGATGAAGTCTAAACCTGGTGCTGTCGATTTGTGGGGGGGATTCCTGTGAGATTGTAGTATTTCTGTGTTCTGTCTAAAAAGCAAGACTTTATATGCCCAATTAGAGATGTGCAATAATAGTTGCCTGCTGTTTCTGAGGCCCCATGACTTAATTGGACTTCAAAAACACAAGTCGTAGAGGATAATACAACACTATTGAACTGTGGCTGATCCACATGTCTCCACAATCGTGTCTTTAAAATGAGTTTCACATTATGTGATAGTTTGACACTTCTAATTTGGCTCATGAAAAATAAAGTTTCCAGAGATGGCCGTTGTTATATTTAACCATCTCCAACAAGTTGAGATCTCAGAAACAAATTCTTGATTTGCATGAAACTGCAAACACTCTCTCTTGTGGGTTTTTTTGGGCAGATTTGTTTTTTTTTTTTTTTTTACAGCATTCATAGTCACTGTGGATGTGTGGTATTTGTTTGCTTGCTCACTTTAAGATGCTTTAAGGGCAGTCACATTTGCAAGATTTAAGCACTTCCATCATTATTATTCAATCCAGATAATAGGATGTGACTTGAATGAAATTACAGTCATTACATGGCTTCCTGGAACTACTCAGCAATCACTACAATGATAAACAAACAACAGTCGACAGATGAAGGCAGCAATAGTGGTTCATTTGATAAATAGGAAATATCTATTCACTCTGAAGAAATGGTTTGAAGCAACATCAAACACATATTAAGTAATAATTAATACTCCAAATGCCAAATTATGAGGTGAAGGTTGACAGAATTTGCTTTGACGTTTGACAATTTGTTTGAGTTGAGTGGCTCCAACAGCAGCTGACGAATGGCCTCATACTTATTGTGGAGCTACTATACATTTGATTAGTGCTCATTCTCTCTTGTAACTCTCAGACTAAATGCAAGAGACCAATAAAAATGAGTCATACACCTTTTTAATGCGATGATAATTAAATCCAGATCCTCAAAAATCACCTAAATTAATTCTGCTTCTTGTTTTTCTTTCTGAACTCTATGGTCACGGTTAAACAATCCATTTGCAATGTGAACCGGAATATATTTAAAATAATAAAACTGCACAGATTAGCACCTTGAAAGCATTTTAATATCCTGACACAAGCGGGCACGGTGATCATATCAGTAAAGCGCAATGAGGCTCATCTTGAGCCCATTTTCAACACTTTGTAGCTGCTTTTCCTGAATAAATGTCTCTAATCGCTAAAAGAAATCATGATGACGGATGAATCCCTCACTTCTCCTGACATTCCAGTGTCTGATATTGACCAATATGTGCTCACCCTTTGTGATACTGTTGATTTATTTCTGCTCATTCACTAGAAAAATGGGTTTTGGTCCCCTGACATGTAGGATTTCTTTAATTCCCAAAGCCAAAAGTCTCCGGTGTGTCACAGTGAGAGTTAAGGACAAAAGTTATTTGTTTATTCACTACTATTCCCTGTCTAATGGTACAACACAACACCTTGGATAAATACCCATATTTGAATAGCTAAGCAATTTGGGTGTCCTTGTGACTTTTACCTCAAGAGCACATTTACCAGCACACTTACAGCCTTACAGCCGTAATACGTGGAAATCCTGCGGTGTGACCCTGGACTGAGCTCTCGGAGAAAATCTTTGAAAGTGCAATCAGTGGCATTCTTCACATTCAGCTGGGATTCTCTGTGACTCCCTTTTTTTTCCAGCATAATTTAGAGGTTAATTCAGACAAAAGGGCTGTTACACAACATTGGACCCTTACAGTTGGGGGTAGCTGGGCAGACAGCCAAAGATCTTTGACTGTATGCATACTGAGTGGAGATGTTATGCTATAACATACTGTGTGAAGTGAGCTCCATGTTAAAAGATGTTATGTAAAAAATGCTTATTCCAATGATGTGTCAGTCCTCATTTCTTTCTGTTATTAAGATGTATGTGTGATTCTTTTTTTTTGTTCTTATTGAAAGAGTGAAACAAGCAACTCTTAACACAATGCGATTGTGTTTTCTATTACAATAGCATTTCGGAAAAAAAATTTTTTAATACTTTATATGTTTATAATAATAGATTTTTAGAATAAGTGACTGGTAAAATAGGCATTACTTTTTAAAGCATGTTTTTCAACAATAAATGTGTTATACAGTCAAAGTATGCCAATTAAAAGTATGGATTAAGATGTAATGGAAAACAAAATTCAACACTATGTGTGCAGACTCATGTATTTTCAAAGGGAAAGCTTTCAAGCAGCAAAGCCCTGCAAACTCATGCTCCCATGCACTCGTATGTCAAATACATCCAGCTTTATTAGAGAGCAAATCTTAATATTCACAAAAACTGATCTTAATTATGTTCAACATACTGACCTTTTTCCCCCAGCATGTAATCATTTAAAAACCAATATATTTGTGTGTCCATATATGATCAAAGTGCTTTTTAACCATATATTGTATCAATCAATACAAATGGCTATATTTGGTTCATATTCTACTTCTGCATGCTTGCTCTAGATTCAACCTTGAAGGGTGTGATCAGTGGACCGCCAGCTCCCCCTGCTCAGATGACCTTCTCATGACAGCAGTGACGTTTGCACTTCTGGTGGTATTGTATTCAGCTTTGCGTCAATCACATCTGATCACAGCACACATGAATAAGCAGACTTTGGATTGATACCTATTTACTTTTAGGGAGTTTTAGGCAAAACATTTTGGGGTTTTTTGGTACGTGATAAAGTTCTTTAAAATATAAGTTACTCACACATAAAGACAGGATTATGTGTGAGTGTATCTTATAGACGTTGAAATAAATCAACAAAGAAAAGCCCATGTTATCTCGCTTTGGGTCCGTGTTTCATTTCTGGATTTGATTTCTTTTTTTTCAACCGTGGAAAGATTTCTGCCAGAATTGACTCACATATTCAACAAAGATTCCCCTCTGCCCTCACACTCTCTACCTCTCTGCATCGGATTTGCTTTATAATTTTGTAAGGGAGTGGTCAAAGCATGTTGCTTCTCCTCCACCCTCACTTCGCCTCATGCTTGTGTCTTCCGCACACTTCGCCCAAAGCGGAAGAACATCCAGTTAACCTCCAATCGCCCATTAAAGTCTGATGAGTCACTCAAACTCAGACCCTGATTTCATTTCTAAGCTCACGTGCAAATATATCCGTCTCACTTCCCCTCCACGTGAACCCCTCCATGTGAGAGAAAACCTTTTCCCAACTCAATCACCCATCTTATATTAGATTATCAGCTCCGTCTTCCCAGATACACGGCAGGACGCAATGGGGTATGAGGTGATTAGAGCCTCATTTCTGCAAATATTTTCTTAATCTACAGGATCATGTAAGTTAGGATGCGTTTAGAATGATAAGCCCTGCTTCTTCAGCCATCTCATTTGTCTTGAAATTAGAAAAAAGGAAATATTGGAGAAAAATAATCCCCTGATCTCGTTGAGAGCATTTTTTTTCCACGAGCTGTCCATAAACCACACAGCACAGCACATCAATCAATAGATGTCTGCTGAAAGTAATGTACAGTGTCTATCAACGTGTAATAAAAAGGTACTTCAGATGTGCTTTCAGGACAGATCGTCACACATCATGTCACTATAAAACAGGATTTCACTTGGTTGACAGCTCTGTCATGTGTGTACCAGTGTGTGAACAAACCAGAGTGCAGGTGCCTTCGCCTCAATTTAACACATCAATCTCAATATATAAATCACAAAAAGCCTCATAATCTAATGTGACATATAAGTAATGTATTCAGTTATTCTAATAAAAACACATTTCTGGTCATTTTTCAATATTCTTCTGTAATTATTTCAGACATAAGTAGTAAATTTATAGAAATAATGTTCTAAAATCAGGTGAGGAAAAATCAACTACATTTGAAGGATTGAGGATGTTTAAAAAATGTGACATTAGAGACACAGTTGCAAAAGAAAATAATCATCATGATCATGAACGGTGTGTTCAACATGGTTTGAAATGCATTTGACTGCTGAAGCTGAAGAGGAACAAAGACATTAAGTCCCAATATGAGAAAGTACAAATTTGCTCTGTACTTTGAACCTTGACTGTGCTCACCGCTGGAGGGCCGATCATGGTGACTGTGTGCACTTTTGAGTGTGTATTTGGAAAGCTGCTGAGCAGTGCAGCACTGCAGGGGGTCCTTAAAGCTCTGCGGGAGAGCTTAACAAAGGCAAAAGGGCAGCCGTGAAGGAATAGTTGGCATTTTTCAACAGTTAACACATTTTTGTTTAATAATCAGTTTAAGGAAAACTCATTGAGCCCCTTAGTTTGTTTTACAGTCCCACACATTCCAGACCCCTGGTGCAAATCCACAGAAATCCAAAATCATTGTTGCAAAGTCTAATTTACCACAAGGAAAAATAAAGGGAACATAAAGTTCCCAGTCTTTGTTAAGTTACCTTTTTTTTTCCTTTTTCTTTTTTTAAATAAAGAAATAATATAAAATAAATGAGCAGCAATGAGTCAGCACCATAGAAAAGCCAAAGGCAATATATTCAAATACTTGTTTGCCCACAGACAATGCAAATCATCTTTGTACCAATATAAACTTGTGAGAACTTTAGATTTTTTTTAAATTTATTTTAGATACACTTGAACTGGCCTTCAGCTTTATTACTTTCTTTGCAAGGTACCTGAACCTGCTGACCTCTGATCACATCCAACGCTGCTTGTATTTAATAGGGTTAAAGGAAACAACACTGAGATACTGCGCTGATCGCTTCATGTCCATTGGAAGCATCCCGGCAGGCGCCTGCTGAAGAAGAGTCCGAAAAGGAGCATGTATGAATAAACAATGAATAAATAATATTGTGTGATTTTAAATCATTGCCATTGATTTGCTTCAGTGGCCAACATATTTTATTTGAGAAAGTCACAAGTCACCACATACTTTGTTGATGCTTCACAGACCTCCCCAGAGGTAGCCGTCTGACTTTAATTGTTCATTTAAGGTTGACTAGTTTAGTTACAGTTTAACTAAATTCCTAAAGGGAGCACAGTACACCTTTCTGTTGCTCAAACATGCAGGGGAAAATGTTGATATCAGTATCAGGGATGGGCAAAAACGTATCATAATTATAATTTGGATTTCAAATGGATCTCAGTTCTCGGTCCTTTCACAATAATGTATATTACATGTATAAACAGTTTTACTCCACATCAAGCTATGGGATCCAATGAAGTAAATTGGATGTGCAGAGAATTGACAAAAGGCTGTGCAAAACCTTAAAACAATACAGACCATATATTTGAGAAGTGTGTGATTCAAGGCAGAGGGATGACCATCTGCTCTACTTGAATTGTTATAACCACTATGAAATCTCCTGTGTGGTAATTTGAGGTACTTCACAGCAGACCAGAGCAGACAGTGTAAAATTAATGTATTTAAAATCAACGTAAATCACCTTTCACACATTGAGAGTGAAACTGGCTTTGAGTATTATCTCCACAAGTTAAAAAATTAAAAAAAATAAAACCTCGTGATCATATTGAACCGCACCGATAAGTGTACATTTTACGATATTTACCCTGAAAGCCCTTTTGATTTGCACCAAGATACTTGTAGTTGGATAAAAAAGTACAGTGTGTTCTTTTGAGTTTGTTTGAGTATCATTTGTGGCAAGTGAGAGTGAAAAAAAAAGAAGAAGAAAAACCTTTCAAATACTAAATTCATTATGCTCAAGCAATAGTGTAATTAAGTGTCCGTGCACTGCCATTAAAAGCATCTTTTCGTGCACTTTTATAATTCTCTCGAAATGTTCATTCCTCTCCACTGTGGCGGCACATTATTTTTGCTCCAGTGAAGCTGAAAGCAGGTCTCACAGGTGAGACATCTTTGCCAGTCCGCTGTCTGCTCCGACCCCTGTGGTGAAGACGTGCAGGGTTCACAGGCTCTGACAAGTGGGGGCCCGACTGCCCCAGTCCTGCTTTGTTAACCCCTGCCTTGTTCCTGCAAGATTCTTTATGCACAAGAATGGGAAAGGAGGGCGAACGGCACCAGCTTACTTGCCATTTGCCCTCCTTTGCTGCTGCCCTATTAAGCCACGAAGATGGACATCTTCCCCTGCAAGTGACAGCAGAGGCTGAAGGAGGGGAAAGAGGGGAAGAGCAGCAGACGCTTCTGCTGCTAATCTCTGGAGGTCAGACCAAGTTTAGTGGAGCAGACCAGAAACAAATTGGACATATATATATATATTTATTATCAAGGAGAAATTGGCTCCTGGTTGCAGATTGGGAATTATAGACCTTCAATACCAACGAGAATGGCTGTAAAATCTTTGTAAAATTTAGGTTTACGAAAAGATTGTAGAAAAAGTTTAAGACCTTTTTCACAATGACACAATCTGTGTCTGCTCTTCTTTTTACTCTTTAGGATATAAACATTTTCAGTCCCCTCCAGAAGCCACTTTTTCTCATTTGGTATATATTTCCACAAAGTTGTTCACATGAGGAGGCAACTCAAAACTGCATAAATTCAACCACTGCCGGGTCATGTTGCACTGCACCATTACTCCACCACAGTCCTTGCTAAGCACCATCATATCCATTTTACTCCCACTTTAGGGGGTAGAAGGTGAATATATAACACGATGGAACTCTGATGTCATGTGGAGCCACAATCTAATAAAGAAGAAATGCAAAGTGAACAATATGAAGGACTAAAAAACATAAACAAAAAAACTGAAGTGTCAGAATTTCCTGTTAAAATATTCTCTCAATGGGTCCTCAGAATACTTTATTTATCACACGTACACTGAAGGTACGAGACAATTTGTTCTCTACGTTGAACCGATCCGTAGAGAGTAGTGGGCAGCTACTGTGCTGCGCCTGGGCAGCGGTCGAGGGGTCGGGGCATCTCGCTTCGATCACAAGCTTGCTTCTGTAATCTCCAGGCCTCCACTGTACCAGACAATATCGAGTACAGCTGTTCCACTAAAAATTGCTCTCAGTATGACTGACGAGACTGCATCAGTCAAGTCACTACATAAAACAGGCCAAACATTAAGCCCCCTCCCCTCTTGATGCTGGTTTTAACAGAGCAGCAAGGAGGTTTTTGATCACCGGGATCTTTTCATCAGCGTTTCAGTTTTGTCAGCATTTATCTGACGGTCATTTGAAGAAAGCGCTTGGATGAAACAGTGAAGGATAATGAATGAATCTCTAGATTCCACTTGATTTCAACTGTCACCCCTCAACGTCACTCTTTTTCTGACCGTTTTAGCTTCACTGAATGGGATTTAACACCTGATCAGCATTTCTTATGAGTAGAGCGGGGTTGCTCACAAGACAATTGATACATTTGCATTTCAATTTAATGAAGAAAAAAAAAAAAAGCACAAGGCAACTCTTTTTACACACATTCTTTATTTAAAACATTGCAGACCATAAAAATTGAAAACAGGTGATTAGAACTCACAGTTGAAGCTTCACAGATATAAGAAATCATAAATATAAAAATCCGTCTCCTTTCTTACATATAAAATCTCCACTTGAATAAATATAAATACGACTTCTACTTTGAAGGATTGCATTGAAGTTCAAGCAGGAACTTTTTTCAGTCCCCCTCTTTCCAGGGACGCAAGAGTTTTATTTGCGGTTTGAAGAACTTTCGGTTCATTTTCTTTGGCAAAAGCATCATAAATAAAAGGCACATTCAAGTTGTGCATAGAATCGTTTCCAATCCAAACCCACTTCTGGAACAACCTGTCCGGTTTATACAGCACAAACATGGACATGATGCAACTTTGCTACACACTATAAAATACAAAACGTTGAGGGTCTCTTCAAGGACATGTTGATGTAATTTGTGCAACGTGAAGTGCAGGAAACACAAGTAAACCTCTTTGGCACTGTTGTATGGCCATGTTTTCTGAATCCCGGTGGCATTTTTCCACCTCAAGAGCTTTTCACACTTGAAAGCATCTCCCGTCTCTGCAGTGTCTTGTCCTCTGAGGTCTTTTTATCGTTGGTACAGTGATGTGACACATCGGGGAACATGTTACCGACAGGCTGTAATATCCGTCCACTCAAATACGCACTACGCCATGACCTCCGTAATTCACTGACAAAGTCCGTCCTCTCCCGTCACTCTCTATCTCGAGCTAGAATGAGTCTGTCCGTCTCCTGGCAAACACAGCGGACATGCTTTTCACGATGCCTTTGAACCCCAGAGGCCTCTTTGCTGTCAGCTTGGCGTCCCTCATCCTGGTCACCAGGCCGTGAAACACCATGAGCACGCTGTGGTAGTTCTCAGCTGCCGAGACCTCGTAGAAGTGGCAGTCCGTGTTGAGAGCCAGCAGCCGGCCCTCCTCACTGAGCACGGTCCGCCTGTGGTGCAGATCGCGTTTGTTTCCCACAATGACGATGGGCGTCTTGTCGGCGCCCAGGCAGTCCTTGGTGGATTTGATGGTGTGAATGAGCCTGCTGACGCTGTTGAAACTGGCTCTGTCGCAGATGCTGTAGACCAGAACATAGCCGTCCGCCCACCGGACCTTCTTGTCAAAGAGCGGCGCCTCCGCGGTACAATCCTGCAATGGGACACGGGTTAGTAAAACAACAACCAGTGAGGGAGCGTCATGAAGTAAATGACAGGATTTGGTGTCTATATACATCTGTTTACTCCTAGCCTTGGATGCTTGTACATTTATAAACTTCAAGAAGGCAGGAAAATAAACTTTGAGTACATATGCCAGGATTTAAAGCTTTTGTAAAACGACCGCCCCACAAGAGTAGTAACATGACCGCCTCCGGACCATGAGAAACACATAATAATAATCAAGAACGACCAAATACTAAAACTTTAACTCATATTGGATGAAGTAGCAGAAGTTCTCAACCATTACAGAGTTTCTGAAAAATCCTCACATCCTACCTGAATCAAAGAATAATAAGAAATATATAAATCCAGTAAATCTAGTCATAAAAGGTTAACTCTCCGCTTTGACATAAATAGATCATGTGATCTTCTAGATCTGTGTTCTTACCCCAGAATAAGGAGAATCCCAGATATTCAGTGTTATCTCTCTGGCATCTGATATAAAACTGTGGCTGTAGATGGATTCTGCAAGGAAAGAAAAGGAAAAGTTCAGCAAAAGTTTTTTGTCATTTAAAAAAAATTCATAAATAAAAGCTGTCTTGCATGAACAAACAGGAGTCTTACCAATGTCCCCATACTCTCCAATGAATCTCCTCGTTAACAGGCGCACAGTCAGAGCTGGAAAACAACAAGCTTTAATGGACCGTGTTCAACAGGGAGTGTAGATTTTCAATCTGTCCGAGCAGAAACAGAACATGCTCACCTGATTTCCCGACACTCTCTGTGCCCAGAACCACAATGTTGGCTTCCATGTTCAGAGTGTGAGCTCCATGTGAGGCTGCTGTGCTGCTGCTGCTGCTGCAGGCTGGGGACAGTTATTATAGCACTGACAGGCAGGTGGGCGGGGGAAACAATCATTTAATGCTGATTCCCTCACGTGGCTTCAGAAGAAGAAAAGAAAGATCCCTTATGACATGCTCATGACCCTCCCCTTTTTTATTTGTGTGTTTGTTTGTTTGTGTGTTTGTTTGTTTGTTTGTTTGTTTGTTTGTTTGTTTGTTTGTGTGTTTGTTTGTTTGTTTGTTTGTTTGTTTGTTTGTTTGTTTGTTTGTTTGTTTGCGTTAAATAAGACTTTCATTCAGTTCAAGGAGTCTGGCTCAAATAATCTCGGTTCCTTTTTTTTTTTTTTTAAGAGTCTGGGTTCAGTTCTTGTGTTGTTTAGAGACATAAAGTCAAATGAAGCAAATACATCGAATAAAGGCAATTAAGAACCTTTTAAATTAATTTTAAATGATTAAGATTATAAAATTGATTTTTGGTGTCTAATTTTAAATAAGTGAGTGTGTCAGCAGTGGGTTTGTTCCATTTGATACGTGTCAGATTCACTTTGTTTGCTTCTGACTCTGGAAATACTTTGAAAACCTCATCCAGAGGACTAACCCTAACCCTAACCCAACGTAGGTTAAAAAGTGAAAAGTGTATTTTAAAGAGTCCAAGTCTTGGAAAATACTCGAAAAATACATTAAAAAGAAAAAAATGGCACATTTTGTATTTGCAGTGCAGTTTAAAGAGTTATGGTCCAGTAGAATAAGTCTTGTTCTTTTTGAAAGAATTCAGTTTTGGCTTTAATAATCCACCAACAGTTTGAAGAGTAAATCATCTACTTCCAAGGGTACGGAGTCAGGATTAAACAATTCACGTTTTATGGAAAGAATCTGAGTCTCCCTTAAAAGAGCAGGTAGATTTTAAAGAGTCCTGGTCAACTGTAAATAAAATACAGGTGTTTGAAGACTCAAAATCTGTGTCTATTTAAAGAGTCTGTGAGTCTGTTTGAATGACTCAAACAATTAAGTTGAAAATTGTTTCATGTACCACTTTTTGAAACAACTGTGGTATAGTGTAGATGAGGAGTTCACACATTGTAGACTTTGTGATCTTTTTCCACATTGTTGTTTTTCTTTATGCAAAATCTCACAAACTTTTTTTTTATTGGAGGAAATCTGAAACTAAAGAACATTTTCTCATTTCATTTGTTACCATTACACTTGTGACACATTTGATTCTGATCGTTAAAAGATAAGAAATATTTGCATTTTCCACTAAAAACTTCTCTTTAAAAAGTTAAATGAAGACACCTTGCTGTGGAAAGGCATCCCTGTGACCTCTGGATTCTCTGGGCTTTATGTAATATGGTAGATAGATAGATAGATAGATAGATAGATAGATAGATAGATAGATAGATAGATAGATAGATAGATAGATAGATAGATAGATAGATAGATAGATAGATAGATAGATAGATAGATAGATAGATAGATAGATAGATAGATAGATAGATAGATAGATAGATAGATAAATGATGTGTTGCCACAAGCAACCACAAGGGGGAGGTAGATTTCAGTAAATGATTCTCCACAGCAGACAGGTTTATTTTTCTTCCTGGAGCCAGAAAAAAAGCAGAGCAGATGGACTGGACACTGATTGGTGGAACAGAAAAAGACCCTCACATAATTGGCCGTGAGTACAGTTACACTGTAATCCACACGTTCCTTTGTGTTTAATGGCGGAGGGTGGACTTGTATGGTCATTTGAGTGGTGACGAGTTAAAGAGTTAAAGTTTACAGTTCTGTGCAAACATTCACCAACAAGTTTGCAGTTTGAGGTTTCAAATCAGTGTGTGTGTGTGTGTGTGTGTGTGTGTGTGTGTGTGTGTGTGTGTGTGTGTTAGTGTGTGTCTGTGTGCGCGCGCGCGTGAGAAACGTGTCCTTATCTTATCCAGCTTTACTGACCCCCCTCTGTGCTACAACTTCCTGTTTTAATCTCATCTCTCCCATAACCTGGTTTTCTTGTGTTTGTGTGAGAATAAGAATATTGCATGAAGGGAAAATGTACTTGGTTTATTGTGTTTGTTGTTGTTTGAAATCACACTTATTCCTAACTGGGTGTGATTTTTCAGATTCACCTTTACTACAATACTTTTTTTTTGTGAAAGCCTTTTTTTTTTTTTTTTTGCAGTGAGAAATGTTTTGTTGTGTCAGAGGCTGTTCACTGAAGATGCTACAATAAAATCTGATCACAGTTCCTCCTCATATCATTTCCTCTCTGTTATCTCATGTCGGTTATATTTTACTATGACCGGAACCTGAGGGCAGCTACGCAAACATTAGTTTAAGGTGTCTCTACGCAAACAATGGTTATTGCATCATCATGTATGTTTGGCAATTTGTGCATTCAGTAAATTTAGATAGAAAAAGAAGGATGAACGTGCACGAAGAAGTGCTTCACATCAAGTTTAAATACCAATTTTTAACCTTATTGGAGATGTTAACACTTGCGGCTATGTCCAATTAAAAACAGGCAGCAAATAAAGCTACCATGCATGTAATTACTTTCATGAGATATATGCATGTGAAGGTTATTCCATAAAATGAATTCATCATCATTAATATCACGTTTCGATGCATTACACCACTGAGGGGGGAAATAAAGGAAATGAACTAATGTGTGGAAATGTATTAACAGTTGAAAGAACAAACATTTATCACCGAGTCACATTGTTGTTGTTGTTGTTTTTGTTTTTTTAATGATTTGAATAAACCAGTCCTGCTATTTCCCAGGCTGTTAGCAACATTTCCTTTATCATTATAGTATGTTTGTGTGAAATTCATCACAGATATTCGAGGTACACTAAGTTTCCTGTGCAGTGGTGGTGCTACATTCATGACAATTCATACACTCATATTAAACTGGTGAGGAAATATTTTCTATCTCAAAACAAATCAATATACACCAAAACCAGATAATTTAATGAACTATTTCTGTCCCGTGTAATGGTGCATTTCTTCATCTCCACTGAAACGTCAATATTATGTCCCCAATGTCCGATTGTCCACGTCAACATCTGCGTCATCCATGGAATAACCGATTCCATGTAATCTTCAGCAACTTAAATTATGTTAAAAAAAAATTAAAAAACACGATTATCATATTGCAACTATATACTTTTCTTTCTTGTTTTCACAGTGAAAAACAGCCATAAATATCTTGGAGGTTAAATCAATACAACTCTAGTTTTGGGGTTTGCAAACTACATGACCATAAGAGCCACTTTTGTGACAAATTGTCTCTTTTAACTTAAAAAAAACAAAAAACAAACATGTCATGATGTTTCATGACTACATTTTAGAAATTCAGACAGTTTTTTGTTGTGGTTTGAGTGTTTTCTTTTCTTTCTGTTTTTTTTTTTTAAACAATTTTAGCTGTTGTAGCTACTTTCACTATTTTGACTCCTTGTTGTTTTGGGTTTCTTTTTCATTTGGGAGAACTTTTGTATTTTATTTTTCATATCTGTCCTGTTGTTGTTTTGTCATTTGTACTTTCTTTAGTTATTTCTGATTCTTTCATAAATATACGTAAAACTTGTCTGTTTTTCCTCCTTTTGTGCAGAATTGAGGTTTTCTCATATATATATATATATATATATATATATATATATATATATATATATATATATATATATATATATATATATATATTTGGTGCCAATATAGCTGTTCAAGCTATATTGATCAGGCTGCTCTACCTTTTTTTCAGCTATTTTTAGCCAGAAGATAAGAGTCCTCCCAAAAAATAGTATAATGTGCAAATAAAATTAAGATAATTTTTTTTTTTTTTAAACATTGCATTTTTCAACAGCTCTGGGGTGCTGTCACAGCCGGGATAAAGAATCACATCGCTGCAGGTTGCAGACCCCTACTCTCATCCAACACTTCTTTTTTTACTCTTCATGACACAATACCAGGCAGCCACTTAACACAATGGCATCAAATAGAACCAATGACAATTAATGGTGACACCAAAGTTCAGACTTTAAGGTTCGGCGCCTGTCTCTCGCATGTGACACATGAGTGTCAGGTTTAAAGACATAGCTGTATACATTCGAACCTGTACTTACTGTATATAGGTTAACACTCGGTATTGTACATTTATATTGAAACTCATATTTTGGCATCAGAGAATAGAGAAATCAAACCTCTGCCATTTTTATTGGTGCATTAGTTATATAGTATATCCTCAGCAAAGTCTTTTCATCAAAGGCTGTTTCACAGGAAGCTGCTTTGCCTGTGTGTGCTTATGCAAATAAATCTTCTTAGGGACTTAACTTACTTTATGTGTGCGATAATTCCACATTTCCTGTTTCAGAGGCTCGGATAAGGAAATAAACTGAAAACTATGCTCGCAATAAACGACATGGCTGGTGCTTATTATTCAAATGCACATTTGATTTGCAATTCAATGTTGAATTTGCCACTTTATCAAAAAGAGACTAAAATGAACTCAGCTCAACAGAGAGATCATATTCATATTCAAGCTTACTCTCCGTTATTTTAAAAAAAAAAGATTTCTCAATATTAGTGTGTTATCACTGAAAAACATCTTGAATTTCCAGAGTAAAATACATTTTTTAAAAGCACATATGAAGACTAGCATATATTGTTCAGTCTCCTGGGGGAAAAGATGTTAATGTGGTGGCTGACAGTCCTTTTTAGATTCTTGTTAAATCCAGTAGTTAACCACTTTTTTCAGCCTCCTTTGGTCTGCAACAATCTCCTGAGAGAAATATCTGTCTCCTTGACAGCTAAATACTTTATATTAGGTGCTAGCCAGGGAACTTAAAGTGAGTCTTTAGAGTTTTTATTACCAGTTCAACACTTACCTGATAAGAGCAGTACGAGTGAATAAAAAGAGGAGAGTCTGTTATATGTTTGTAAGCTCTGGGGAAATGGGGGACTTCTCTGACAGTAATGCACCACAACTTTTCCCTTTCACATAGGATTTGGGCTGTTGATGTGGAAGTGTGCTTGACTAAAACACCGAACCCCAAATTCCTCCCAATGGATGAGTTAGGCGCCTTGCATGGCCACTGCCTCCATTGGTGTGTGAATGTGAGTGTAAATGGTAGGGGTCTGTGTTGGGACCTGACGCTATTTATTCTTTATATAAATGACATCTGCAAAATCTCTGAAATACTTCATTTTGTTTTGTTTGTGGACGACACAAATACTTTCTGTACAGGGGAGAAGTTAGAACAGCTCAGCAATAAAATGACATCTGAATTAAACAAATTTAAAAAGTGGTTTGACATGAATAAGCTATCGCTAAATGTGGATAAAACAAAATGTATGGTGTTTAGTAAGTATAGGGGGAAGATTGATATAAAAATTATGATAGTGGGTGTAAATGTAGAAAGAGTTAAAGAAATCACATTTCTGGGGGTGATAATTGATGAAAACATCTGTTGAAAACCTCATATTAAACATATTCATACTAAATTATCCAAAGATGTTTCAGTCTTCAACAAAGCAAAATACCCCTTAGACAACAAAGCACTGCATATTTTATACTGCTCACTAATACTGCCTTTTTACGAATTGCAATGTCCAACATGAGATTGTTTAAAAAAAAAAAAAAAAGGCTCAAACTTAAAATATTAAGATAAATCCCAGTCCCCAAAATGTTCAATGTGTGGAATGTCTGTTATTAATACAGAATTCTAATATTATAATAAACAACAATCGCTAACTCATCTCAAAACTAATGTTATACTGTATTTTTTCTGCTGGTAGTATAGCTATACCAAAACCAGAAAAGTAACTATTTTTAGCAGTCCATCCAGGCTTACATTTCTAGTTTTTGTCACAAGATGGTGTATTGAGTAACTCAAAAACAGGACAAGTCAACACAAACCTGGCTGAACAGTTTGCTCTGAATCACTGTGGAACCAATAAAAAACTGTGCAGTGTGTATTCTTGATTAAACTGATATCAAAGCTTCAGACCACAGTTGCAAGTTTGAACCTTGAACCATGAGACTGAATTATACCACTGCAGCTTATTAAAGGTATACAGGAGGATTTTCAGGAATTTTAGGAAAGAACCGCCCTCTCCACCGTTTGAAAAAAATGCGCATGCGCAACGCTGTACCTGCTCCCGAGACGGAACGCCTACTAAAACGCGTGCGAGAGACATGCACGAGCCCAGTTCTCCTCGTGCACGCTCTGTTTACAAGTCACAAGTCGGCATCGCTCACATAAGCTCACTTTACAAGAAGATTTGCACCAGAGGGGGTGAAACTGTGTAAAAATGTCCGAGAATAATGCGTCGGGTCGGCCAGCGGCATAATGAGGACCGTGTGGAGTGAGCTGCGCGCAGGGACGAGCACGTACGACGGGCTTACGTCATATATCACCAGAATGATTGACAATTGGGAGGACCAGTTATTTTGATGATCCACCCGGAAGAAGAAAATCCTCTACTATACCTTTAACTAAACTACAAAGAGCCAGGACTCTGAAAGTCAGACTGAGAATGAACTGAATGCTGAAGTACTCTCTACTGCCACCAAACACAGAACAGTCACATGTCGTGCACTGATAAGCAGCAAGAATATGAACAATTTGATCAAATAAAAACTAATAAGACTATAAAGGCAGTTCCGGCCATGTAAATTATTACATTTTATAGAAAACATTTATAAACCCTAAAGATGCAGCAGTGATATCCCTACATGCAGACAAAGACAAATTGATCATTTAAATCCACAGCTAAAAAGATTATATCTGCAGGGCTACTCATGCCAGTTTCTTGCAGCTGATTAAACTGAAGGCATCTATCATTACTGGCCACTTATACACTGATGCTCTCATTAGACAGCTGCGATACAGGACCAGAGAGGGGGAACGAGCCTGGCCATTAGCATGTCATTTCCGAGACAGGAAGGAAGCTTTCAGAATCACACTGGCTGAATTACAGGATGAGAGTCAAAGACCAGGACACCTTTTATATTCACACACTGACGCAATCCCTCCTCCATCCTCTCCAGGACTGGCAAGCAACGAGGCCCCTCGCAACTAAATCTAGGAAATATGAACACTGGTTATTTAAAAGATGCTCAAATCTTTCACAATGCCTTCAATATAAATCAAGTTTTTGCATGTGCTTGTAAATATAACAAGCATAAGCTGGAGGGGGTTTAAGTAGATAGAAATAAATTCTCATTAAAATGTGATTTAATGTTGCATTCTCTAACTCTGCATGTTCACTGGAAAAACATCTCTCCCATGCTGCTGTCCCGCTGCGTCTGAGTTCGTCAAGCGACCATATGTTCACGTGTTGCATCCATTTTGGTTGCATTTGACTTGACGTATGGTCGTGTGCTTGCTTACTGAGAAAAGTGCCGTGTGAATATTTCATGGTATAAATATGGTAAGTGGTTCGTAATGGCCCCTGAAAAGCTCATCAGAATTATACATAATGTCTTCTCCATCACTCCCATGTTGCCTCTCAGCTTATGCCACACAACAATTTCCAGCCGTAAAGTACTTTTATTTTATAAAACGACATATCGAACACCACGGTGTCAAAACAACCCCCGCTCTGCCCAATCGTAAACTAGTATCAAGGAATCTCTTGTGAAGGATTTTGTAGATCTTGGGGTTGTTTGTTTTTTTTAGAGGAACGAAATGTCGCAACCAATCATTATTTTTAGATTAGTCAGGAAGAGTAAAAATCAAGGCTCATTTTGTAAATTGAATAATTTCTGACCAATTGTTATGGGGGTACTATTTTCTCACTGGGTTATAAATTAGCTGTGGATCAGAGTAGACTCACATGCCTGCTGTTTATTTTGTTTGTGTAGACAGGAGGATTTGCATTTCTCTGCTTGTTTGCATGCATTTATTTTCCTTCCTGGATTTTATCGGTCGCTGTTGCAACAGTGTATCGCCTTTATTCTAATACCATTTTGTGTCCTTCATCCCACCAATCGCCTGTTTGTCCTTCCTCACTGCATCCACAAACGTCTTCACTACCTCTCCTCTTCTCCTCTCTGTCCTCAGCCTGTTTTTTCTCTAATCAGCAATCATTTCTCCAACATACATGAAAGAATCCATCTCAACCTCGTCTCTCTAACTTTCTCTCACAACTGTCCAACACGATCTGTCCATCATTTGCATGCATTTACAGTAGTTATAAAGTTACGACACGCTGCAGTATCTCTCACACTCAACATGATGGTATTGAGTATTAAAACTATACTTTATCTGAATAAGTGGTGAAATCTGCTCTGAAATCAAGAATGGATCTGCACGACTGAGCCCAGACAACTCACATGCATATCTTGTGCTGTGCTGAGCAAAAAAAAAAAAAAAAAAAAGTTGCAAGTGAATTATCTCTTTAGTCCCATGAAATCATCCTAACTCTGGATAGCCTCCAGTGACAGAGAGTCTTTTGGATGTGGTGCCCAATTAGTCAGCTTTTCAACATGAATTATCAGTCCTCCACATGCCAAACGCTGACAATCAAAATGTCAGTGACTAAAATATCTCTTCGTGTAAAAATGAGCAAAGAAATCTGCCGAGTGACGCTGCGGAGCCAGGAGAAAGTGCTACTCTGTTTACGATGCGGTGCCCTCTGTGCTGCAGAGTTCTGGTTGTCAAACCTCGTCGCGCGGATCACCTCGCCCTCCCTAAACAAAGCTCGGCTTTGACTTCCCCTCTGTGTGCAGAACGGCGACATCTGATTTACGAGCCTGTTCCTCTCGAGCTGCCGGTTTGAAATGGAGCTACGGCGAGGAGGCTTCAATTAAATAGATTACAGACTGATTCCCATTTTGAAAAAGATCACATTGCAAAATGCATAGTTCTTCCTCACGTAGTTTTTTCCTGCTTCTATCCTTGTGATCATGGGTCTCTGTTCTTTGAATTTAGCTCGGTATTGATGAAGTAGCATTTAAAGCCAGTTATAATTCGAGTATGCAGGGTTGTAGCAGCCAACCGGCACACCACTACCATGTGCTCTGTTGTTATCTATATATTAAAATCCCTTTACATATTTTTCTTTCTATCTATCTATCTATCTATCTATCTATCTATGTACCAGAAAACTTGATATTTGGAACAACGTGCAGGCCATAAACAAACACGTCTTCTGTTCTCAGTAACAGTCTCCAGGCTGTCAAACTCAGACATGGGACTTTTGTTTATGATTGCCTCAATTGTTTTCCTGAAACTCCTTAACATAAGCTGCACAGTACACAAAAAATTCCTGCGATAAGCTTCGTAAGCCGTTACCCCAAAAGACCCTCAATTTGTGTGGCGAACATGGGATTATCCTACGATAATACGAGAGCACATGGAGTGTTTTCACAGTGCCGGTCGTACACGCCCGTGACTTCGCAATGTTTTTGACTGTGGTGTCTCGCTTTGGGACCGACACGTTTGTGTTTGCAAATATTGTTTTGACAGACAAACGGTGGCCCCGATACGAAAGCGAAAACAACGTGACTAGTCCAAGTCTGCCAGAAACGTCCTCTCAAAGGTTCCCCCGGGCGATCTGTTCTGTCCTGCCATTGTTTCCATCTCAGCCCAGCTGTAACTTAAAACTTCAGGATTTGTTTTTTTCCCATGCTCAGGCTGGCTCACAGCGGTTTGTCTTTGCTGACTCTTTTCGTGTGTATGCCATCCAACTCGCCTGTCTGGTTTCAGCAGCTTTGCATGTCAATGAAGTGGTGCTATGTGGCAAACTCTCTGTGGCACTCACGTGAAGCAGGTTTGGCTGCAGTTTTAAATGCCCTCACCAACCCAAACACACCTATGCTTTTCAACAATACAACAGCTGGGTGGATTATATTTTCTCTGTTATTCATTGTATGCTTTAACGCCACATTTACAAAGATCAGCTGAATTAAAGTTGAGCACTTCGTGTCTTTGTAATGAGTATGCACGTACTTCTATTGGTTTGATTTACTACAAAAGTGGAACATTTTGCTCCATATGTGCCATGTTTGAAACCCTCTCCCCAGCGGAGCAGATAATATTACTCTATTTTAAAACAACATGACGCCCTGTCTATTGATAACGGAGTAAAAATAGAGAGCGGTGAAGCAGCATGAAATAGTTTAAAATGTAGAACAGACAGCAGCGGGCTATATTTAGAAGAGACACAATCACAAAAAGTGCCTCGTGACATTTTACCAACTCCCCATTGAATGCCATTTGGCTGTCCTCACATCCATGCAATATTCATGCGCCCTGGAGATCTGCACTGACGTCTGAGGGCACAGTGTGAGAGTAACTTTACTTTTGCTCACTTTACATATACCTGCAAGACAGTAGATTAAATCTGCAATTGTTTGTCTTACACTTTGAAGTATCAATAGCGCAAACAATGAGGACTAGTGATGCATTCGTGAAGCTGGGAACTCAGAACGCTATCCAGCTGGAAAGTCCCATTTTTCAGAAACAAGAGCTGGCAAGCTGATAGGCTTGCCTAATGAAAATCTACAGAGAAACAATAAACATTATCACCACTCATATAAGCCAACACAGGGATTAAACAATACAGGTAAAGTCAATATTATCAATAGATTTTACTTGAGCATGTTTGGCAATATACGTCTGTCGCTCTGCTATACTTGATGAAGTGAGTTCATTCTAGGATTTCATTACAAGTATGAGGGTTGTTCATTTCATCATGATGTAGATAAGCTGTAGAAGTGAGTGATATCAAATCAGGTTCTGTGACCTTTCAGAAACCCCCTACTTGTTGGGAAATTTTTCCAGCTGTGCAGAATTCAAAAGTATTTATCTACTTGTGGCACAGTGGTTCGCGCTCTCGCCTCACAGTGAGAATGTTGTGGGTTTGAATACAGCCTGGGGCCTGTACCTGTTTCCCTCTGGGTACTCCGGTTTCATCCCACATTCACTGGGGGTTCTTGAGCAAGACCCTCGGCTCCCCCTATGTGGCTGCCTGCCAACGGGCCAATTTGGTGAATACATTTCCTCAAGCAGATGAATGAACTGCAATCGTGCAATCAACAACAACAACCAAGCAACTCATCACATGCAAGAATGTTGGTGTAGCTTAACCCTCCCATGATGACGTTTACCTGCTCACCTTTCTGCATTCCAGGGTAGCACATCCACCCATCGCACACACCTTCTCCAGCCTACTGCTGAATCTCCGGGCCAGAACCTGCAGACTCCAGGATGGATTCCTCATCCACCAAGCAATAAAGCTAACTTTGGCCTTGACCTTGAAATTCAGCTAAAGGGGTCAAATAAATTTTTACATTTATGCACATTAGCTTTACACTATATACTTTGTTTATTGCGACAACATATTTTAAAAGCCTTAGATAAATAACCTAGCTTTCTCATAATGCCAGGACAAACAAAAACATGTGGTATAGTTTGTTTCCACATGACTTTTTGCTGAAGCCCATCCTCACCACAAAAAAAAAAGCGTTCATGAAAGCTGGCACGCCATCTGAAGGAGTCTTGACATCGCAGGAAATATGATGGTGGGGGTTTCCACGAAGAACTGCTCACCCAACAGTGTATGTGTTTTCGCGAGCGCTGTGCTCTGCAGAGGCAGCTCCCCGCAGGTAAAATTCCAGCTCAGCTCAGCAGCACTGATTGGCTGGATTCTGCAGTGCCCGAGGCCAGACTGACAGGGCATCGGTCTGAAAGAGACAGCTTTGAGTCCAGAATAAAAAGGGAAGCTGTTAGTCCCTGAACATGCAGTGAAATTCATGCAGAACCGGTTTCTGTCATAGAAATACATAGAAATAGGAAAAATGCACAACATATGTACGTATATGTGTTTGGTTGAATCAAAGAAAGGTACTGGCAGTACATCAAAACATGTTTGTTGAAACAGAAAACTTTGACAAGGAACTAGAATGACTGCATGATCGAGACCCAGTTAGCTTGTCTGAGCATAAAAACTAAATAAAGCTGAAGTGCTTTAACGGACACAAAAGTATTACAATAGTGTTTTTAATTTACAAAAAAAAAAAAAAAACATGAAAACAAAAAAACACTTGAGATTTCCTCCCCAAAATCAAATTGATAGCTCTTTTTTTTCCCCTAAGCTCTCCAAAACAAGTCCACACATCATCTTTACAGTGCTGAAGTTTTAGAAATGCTTTTCAGTGTGTTTCACACTTTGGACAAATGTGGGTCTACAGCTGCTTCTTGCCAAGAAATGTAATGCCAAATCAAACTTAAATGCTCACTACAATTTATTGTCTGAAATGAAAGACCATACTTAAATGTGCTTTTTTTTTCCCCTTACCATTTTTTCTGCCAGAGCGCAGACCAAGAGGGCATCAGTCATTTTGACAGAAACAGTTCACTACTATCAATGAATATAAAATATAATACGATGTGCATGACAAAAAAACATTTATCAAGCTCAAGATACCATCTTTACGCAGCGTCAATGGTGAGCCACAGCGACTACCATATTTTACCCAATCACTTGTCATTTAAAATACATTTACTGATAAGTTTAATCAAATTAAAAACCACAGTGGAATGAGGGAGGAGTTTTTCAGATAGATGCTAAAGACCAGAGGACAGACAGGATGAAGACTGTTCAATGATAAGTTTCCCTTTCCGTGATATTTAATGGACAACCCTCTCAGGTCAAGCTTGAGATGAATAAACTATAGCTGGACCTGTGCAGATGTTTGGAGTGCAGGTCATGTCTGAATTTGTGTTTGAAGTTTTGGTGTTACCACAAAGACAGAAAGCGATTTTGACAGCTACAGGTAACAGACAGAGAGCCCGTCCCGAGACTTTCATCAGAGGTGAAACCCTGTGTGGGACCAAAAAGGGCAGTGGACCATGAAAAATCAGAGACAGTGTTGCTTTGTGAATGTAATGCTTTATGGCTCTTTCCACACAGGGACCTGTAAGAAAAATACTCTTCACAAAGGATAAAGAGGAAGAGTCCCATCATTGAGTCCCATCGCAGGTCATACTGCACACCTTCATACCTCATGTGTTCAGGATGCATCCAGGTCCTGAAAGGAACACTTAGTATTTATTGAAGTGAGGCTTCATGAGATGTGGGGATCAATGAATCATTAACTCGGCAAGAGGTTGTAACATCATAAAAGTGAGCAGATAACGTCAGTTCCCGTGGAACTAAAAAGAAGCCATAAAGAGGGGGGGGAAATTCACAGCAATTAAATCTTTTTTAATCTACTTTGTATGTTTATGTGGAAATAAAGACATACTCTGTATAAAATAAACAAGTTCCACTCATTATTCTGAAAAAGAATCATGCTGGGGAAAAGCAGAGACCCCCCCCCCACCCCCCCAAAGCGCTCTGGTGCCCCCGAGGCAAGACCTGCCCCTACAGTTCTAAAGTACAAAACATCATAGTATTTACTTTTTTGTGTGAATGTCGGTGAGATGCTGTATTGACATCATCCTTCAAATGTTACAGTGCGTCTCATTTTCCTCTATGTCACGCCATAGAGTATAATATAAGATCAATATAAAGGAGAAGTAAATGTAAGGGAGCCAGCGATCGTTCATCATACCAGGCAATACTGGACAATGTTAATATGATACATGAGACTCGGGAACAAACATGAGGTGATGAGCATAATTCTAAGTTAATGATATAGGTGATGAAATACAAAAATAGAGGGGAAAAGTGATCATTTTTTGTATGCCTATATATTTTTAACACTTTGATTTTTTTTCCCCTGGTGAAGTAATGGGGAGTACAGGAATGTTTTCCTCCCAAAATTAAACAGGAAAGTTACAGTACAGTATTGTTATTGTACTACCAGTCATTCCTTAGACTCCTTCAATTTTCCCACTGTCTCACAGCCAATGGGTTGGGCCTCTTTTCCACAGTCCACCCTTTTCCAAATCCTATAAATAGCAGCTGTTTCAGAGGGCAGAACAATACTCCGCAGGCTTCTCCATTCATACATTCCTGGCACCGGTCCGAGCCGTCTCCACCCTCTGCCTGTTACTACCTGACTCATGTCCCTGCACGTTTACTTTATGTAAACATTGGTGTGCTCACATGGACACACACACGCGCGCGCGCACACGCATGTGCACAAGATGTTTTCGTGAATTCTTCTATTTTTTTCTACATTAAAGTGATTGCCACCCCCAAACAGTTGCGGGTATGCATCTGCTGCTAAAATGTAACCAAATCATGATTAAAACCCTGTCATGTGCCAACAAACATATCTACAACAGACTACGCAAAGCAGTCGTCTTCTGCATTGCACTATTTCGCATTTTGTGCAACAATGTCATTAAACTGCAGCTTAAATAAAGGGTTATATTACATTTTGACAGAAATAGCCATTAAAAAGGTCGAGAGGGACCAAAACTAATACGAAATACACTATTAAAAAATATTGGAGGAAAGCGCAAGACATCAGCCTGTTCTATGGTTAAAACTACCCTCTCTACACGGTTCTCACAGGGCTGGACTCTCAATGCTATCTTTGAAAACAAGTTTCACTGAAAAAAAAAACAACCTCTCAACATTAAAGGCTGTAGCACACATACAGCAGAATATCACCACAACAGCAGGGCAACAAAAACATCTTCTATTCACCTCAAGCTGAGGCGGTGGAGGCACAACAATCAGTAAAAGGTCCAACCCAAGGTCTTCCGACACAGTAACTGTTGAGGGAAAGTGCTGAGAGAGTGAGTAGACAACATCGAGAAGTGTAACATCTCCATTCTAACGCAAGATAGACAAGAGTTATAACATTTGTGTTATCGCGCTTTGAATGACACCCCTATGACAACACTGTTAAGAGCCCGATTGAATAATTGTATTCCTGATGCACAATAAATATATTACAATTGCTTTGAACAACAATAAGCATTAGTGACACCAGTTGGGTGTCGTGTGCCACAGTCAGACTTCTGACAACATCTAAATACAAAATGCAAGCATGACACACAACTTTGTGACTTGCATAGCAGTAAACTGATAATTTTCTCTTCAATAAACCTGTGTCTAACCTGTCTTATAGGGCAGAGCTGTTCTGTTATCATCCGCAGTCATAGGTTCTGTCTGAGCTTGCTTGATCGTCAAAAAAACAGCATATTTGAGCTGCATCTAACCATTAATATAGAGTGGATTTAAAAAAAAAAAAATAAATAAACCAGTTTCTGCTGCTTTGTATGCTTTTACCTAACACCTTACAGTAATAGCAGGACTTAGAAACCTTCCTCCTCACTGTAAAATATAGCTTGCAGGGTAGATGTCATGCTGCTATTCCATGTTTCCCTTTATTGTGAGAAAACTATCCAGCTGCGTTTATGCTATAATATCTCATTTATCTTTAATGTGGCATGACTCAAACTGAGCGATAACAGTTAACAAAGAAGGTCTTTTTAACTTCTCTTAGTCCTACTGTTGATTTGATTTTCTTAATATAGTTAACAATTCAATTCAATTTTTCTTTATTTATACAGCACCACACACAACTCCATCACTTGTAGGTGCTTTTTACTGAGACAAACAAAATAGATTTAAACCAAAATCTTATTTAAAGGCAAGAACCTTTATCCTTTGTTCACTAAGAGAATTATTATTATTATTATTATTATCAACAACAACAATAATAATAATAATAATAATAATAATAATATCCATCCACAATACATATCATATACATCATAGAGATACCATAACATTATTGCTGTACTTTGTATTGTACTCTAAATAAGGTTTTTATTGTATTTTGCCATTCTAAGATTCAAGTTTTATCAACTTATGAAATAATTACTCACTTCACACCGCTCTCAAGACTTCAACAAACATATGGGATGAATAGTGATGAGTGCCCTGTGTTTCCAACATTCATTATCGGATTATTCTGTTTTCATTTCTCCTATAATGATGGGATGAGGTATTGCCACAGGTTATGATGTAATGGAACCACATAATGTGATGATTGGCTGCAGGAGTTTTCTGACTGGGTGTGCAGACAGCTTTAGATGCAGCAGCAGCAGGAGACCTGCAAAAGGTCAAATAGATGAGCTGGTGATTGATGAACTGTGAATTTATTTATTTTTTATGGGACATGTGAAAAGCAGTGCAATAAGGCCTCAATGACATGCAAGTGGTTTGTTTTTCGATTGCTGTTATAATTTGCGCTCTTTTCTCCATTTTAGGCCAAATTCAATTACAGTTTGTTATGACTACGTTTGAAACATGATTAGAATGCTTTATTTGATTAAAAAAAATATATAATTAAATCAATATGTATAAAATAAATATGATTAAATATTTTGGATATTTCCAATTATTTGGGTAATTTTTCACAAGCCCAACCTAGACTCATACCAGAGACAGTGTTATTGTGACAATAGAGTGCCCACCGGACACTCCCACTCTTCTTCATGCAGCTTCCTACGCTTGGCCTGATGTGAAAAGCAAACCGTAGATTGTCAAGCTGACCATTTTAGTTTCTGATGGCTCAATCATACAAACCACATTTTAGTGTTGACTTCCAGCTGAGAGGCGACGCCTTAATATGAGTAAACGCTGAAACATTGAAGGCTAAATGAGCAATGTTATGGGAAATGTAAATCTTTGAGCCACAGGAAAGTTTCAGGAGCAAAACTGATTGCTTCAAAGAGCGCGTGACCTGCACAGCTGCAACAGCAACCATGGAGGTTATTTGCATTGACAATTCTTTTTTCCAGTTTCTCCACCATTTGAGTGTCTGACTTGCCGAGCTTGTCGATGTTGAAAACGTCTACAGCATCACTGCAATTGAAATTGTCTCTGATGTTGTGAAAATAACAACACATTGTTGACATGTCAGCTATTTTAAGATTGTCTCACAAACAGGATTGGCAACTAAGTCCATTGTTGGTTGATGACATGTTGCTTTTGAAGTCTGCTCCCATCCCCAACGGCCCAGCACAAGGTGACTTAACAGCTGATTACAGCTCACATGTTTGATGCCATGTTTGTAGGATGTGAGCGCAGACTACAAAACTAATTACAAAACTGTTTGTGACTCTCGTAAACCTGCTGTTCTACATGTTTTGTCTTTTCTCTTCCAACACATAAGTATGTTAAGTTATCATCTGGTTTGTGGAAGTGAGGTAACACTGCGCAGCTGAGAGATGGCTAAATACTCTTAACCAGACGATCGAAAAGCCACGTGTCGGCTACAGTATGAGGTGAATAAGCCAACAGCCTTGGCTTGAATGGTCGTTCACTGCCTTCAAGTGTCTTTGCTTTGGAAGAACCCCACGGAAAAAAAATTATAATAATTTTGAGTAAATTAGTTCAATCGACCATGAGAATAGCAATAATCCTCATAATACTCAACACATTGCACAATGAACCCATGGTTAGCGTTGAACGTTTTGAACCTGCCAGTCCTTCTGTATGAGGTTGGCTTGTTCTCACTGTGCCTGCTTGGTACTCTGATCCAAACATGAGGGTTGTGAGGCTGAATCAATCCACCTAACTGTAAATAGTTGCGAGTGTGTTTCAGGGTAAATGTCAGTGTTTTAGCCTTTTGATGGGCTGATTTCCCGTTGAAGGTGTACTTGTCGGCATTTCGCGCGGATATGGCTGGGGTGGGGATCAACACTCGTAACTCTGTGGATGAAGCAGGTAGAGAAGAAGGGCTTTAAAGAAATATTTTGTGGGTCATGACTGGCTTGACTGACATGGACATACTGCTGCCGTATGGGGAATTAGGTCAAATCATGTTGCATGACTGAATGCATGTTTTTATTCAGTTTGGATGTGATATCGTATTAGTAGTAGTAGTAGTAGTATTAGTAGTAGTAGTAGTAGTAGTAGTAGTAGTAGTGGTAGTAGTAGTAGTAGTGGTTGTGGTAGCAGTGGTGTCTGGGAGGCTGCTTTCTTTTACTGTTTCAACACAGCAAACTATTGCAACTTGCACCCCAGGCTTTGCTAGTAGCCATGTTGCATTCCCTGCAGCAAATAAGATTCAACCCAGGTTTGTCACACTTAAAGTCAAATCTTAACTCTATGTCTCACTATTACAAAACCTGATTCAGTTTTAATGTAATGACTGCATTTTTATTGCAAAACTATATCATAGATGTGTAAATTGTTTGTTTCTTCCTCATTGTCAGTGCATGAATCCACACACTTTCTAAGAATGTTGATTTTGTGATTTAAAATGTTAATGTGAGTTAAATTTTTAACCTTCAATGTCAAATGTTGGTTGGCTTTTCACTACTGAATCACCAAACATCCCCTGTATCATTTATGCCCACTTTTCACATGCTGTCTGTCGTGTCAGGGTGTCTGTGTTTTATATATTCATGAATACTGCATGTCTAGTTTTCTTTTTTCTTTTTTGCCAGCACCTATTAAGCATGTAATTAAACTGACTGACGCTTTGCACAGAATACTACTGTACCTTGTTGTGGGTGACATAATCCCTAGAGGCTGCCCTGCGGGCTGCTATTACACTCACAAACAGGGAGCAGACGTCAGAGTGGCATGGCATCTAATCTTCCCACAAAATGCCAAAACACAGAACAAATAGGTGCCAGAACTTACATTGATAGCGAAAATCACTGTGGAAAAAAAACCTAGAGAAAAATACAGCTTTTTTTAGTAAGCTAAACAATTATGTATGTGAGGCTACTGTTTTATTGTTTACATTACACCGAAAAAAACAAACTGTAAGAGATTCTTTGTTCAACCAGGATTTTCTCAAAGATATGAGCTATTCGGAACATTACATCAATTCTTTATTTGTTTATTTGTAAGGTTTGGAAAGAAAACTATTGTTGTGTTGTTGAATTGAAAGTTTTGATACAGATAAGGCATTGTCTATCCAGCTTATACACCCTGGACAGGTCGCCAGGCTGTCACAGGGCAAACACACACACACACACACACACACACACACACACACACACACACACACACACACACACACACACACACACACACACACACACACACACACACACACACACACACACACACACATTCACACCCAGGGGCAATTCAAAGTCACCAGTTGACCTCACATGCATGTTTTTGGACTGTGGGAGGAAACCGGAGTACACAGAGGAAACCCACACACACATGGGGAGAACATGCAAACTCCACACAGAAACTGCATGAACTGCTGTATTTTGGATTCAGAAGTGTGCCCACCATTTTAAAAACCTTCACCAATTGAAGCAATTCAACTTTTCAAACATTCAACTTTTTAAACCTCTTTGTAAACTTAACCTTATCTTTTAAACTGGGTTTTCCCAGCCACACATTGAAGTGGCTGGGAAAACCCTTCAACTTACCTTAAAGGTTCTAAAGTCCTAAAACTCTTTCAACTTTGAACCACGACCAGTTCACCATACTTTCAGGTATAAAGACTTCATTTAACTTTTTAAATGTTGCCACACCTGTCTACTATTCAGGCAACATTCACAGTCAGAGTCCCGCAAGGTGGACTCATTAGTCTAATGTATCTCAATTGTTATGGATTTGTGACCTCGGTGTCACCGAGGTCACAAATCTGTGGCCTGCAGTAGACAAAACATTTGTGTTACACGAGATCAACATACACAAAACAACTCCCCCCCCCCAGAAAAAGCTGAGAGTTAATAATCTATTTTACGAACATCGTTCAGTCGACTGCTATTCAATTAAAACCAAATAATATCTTTGCTTCAGTAACTTTGTCCGATTTGAAGTGTTCAGCTGTGTTGTCTTGCACAAATATGAAATAGAAATCAACCCTACTGAGGTGCAGTTTCAGAATTTGGTCTAAATGCTGTTTCAGTTTCGGAGGCTACATCCTTTCAGGTGCACACCATTTGAGAATCACTGATCTATGAACCTATCCATGTTCTATTCCACTCCACCCTGTTCAGGGTAGAAGGGTGCAAAAGCCAATTCCAGCTAAATATGGGCAAGGGCAGCATCCACCCAGTACAAGTCACCAGTCCCTTACCGGGCCAACAGAGAGACAAACCCACATTCACACCGAGGGAAATTTAAGGTCACTGATTAATATTTGTGGACCATGGTGCATGTGGTGTTCACATGTTCTCTGGTGAACTGGTGACCTGTCCAGGATGTAACCTGCCATCAGTGATAGTTAGATGGGATTACCTTCAACCCTGCTGTTCTGATCTGGATATAAGTCAGAAGATTGATGGATTGTTGGATGGATGGAGGAAATCAGAGGAAAACATACACACACACACACACACACACACACACACACACACACACACACACACACACACACACACACACACACACACACACACACACACACACACACACACACATTAGGAGAACGTTCAAACTATTTGGACACATGAGCTTCTCACCAACCAAGAACTACTGATCTAACCTGTAAAGTTAATCTGAAAGATAAATAACACACGCAAACATATGTGTTGTTTTAAGTTGAGTAAAGTTGTGACGCTCCAGCGTCTCTAAACTGCTCCTCGCTTAATACCCGCCCTCCAGGGCCGTGCACGTGCTCACAGAGGAGGCGGAGGGAGCGAGCAGGAGGGAGCGCGCGGACACGCAGCACGCGCCGGGCTGTGTGGAGGACCGTGACGGTCCGGAGCGGTGAGAGTTGGAGGAGACGAGGAAACAGGAGCGGGAAAACCCTTGACGTAGCCCCTTCAACCGCCGCCGCACTCCCCCCTAGCTCTCTGCGGCGGAAACATGCGATTCGACGGAAATGTGCGTCCCCTCGCCCGGGCGCCCCGTCCGGGAGGCGATGTGTAGAGGAGCAGCCGGCCGCCGGAGCCCCGCGGAGTTTGGATGTAGAGACGGACGGTTTGTTGAAGCTGCGCCGCGGATGTAGCCTCCAGGAGAAGGGGGACGGTTCGGAAATCGAAACGCTGTACCTGCCACAGTGTCTCCCTCTTCTTTCTTTCTTCTTCTTCTTGTTTTTTTCGTCTTTCTCCCCGCGGGTCGTCCTCCTGTGAGCTCCGGTTCGTCTCGTAGTGCCACGGGAGAGGCGGCACCATGCAGGTGAAGAAGCACCGGGACTCGGACCGGAGCAGCGGGGACATGCTACAAGGAGACGGTCCCCGCAAAAAGTCCTCCTGCTTCTCAAATATCAAGATATTCTTGATATCGGAATGCGCCCTCATGTTGGCACAGGGTACCGTCGGAGCGTACCTGGTAAGTCCTCACAGTGTTTTTGCTGCCCTTTTTTAAATGTTTTATTCAAACTAAACAGGGACACGGGGATCTTTCTCCTCTATGGAGTCACATTCCTCTGTTAGTCATTATAATAAGAAAATCTCCATGTGTTTATCTGGTAATTCATCTCATGTGGCACAACTCAATCTGCCCGTGCTGGAGTTTCCACAGAATGCACTCAAAACTAGTCTTTTTCTCGTTTAGCCGCAAATATATTTGATCTGAACATCTTTAAGATGGTAATAAAAGACAATTTCACACCAAAATGTCATTCAAGGTCAAAGCCTCCTTTTCATATGTCCATATATATTTATATATAAACCGCAGTAGATCTTTAAGATAAAATATTCCAACTGGTGTGGATGATGTTTTTTATTGACTATTGATCCCATCAATAATAACATCCTATAATGTGAAAAATATAAGGAAGTCCACCAATCAATCAAAAATGTCTATTTGGTTGGCCAAAGCATGTGCATTTGGAGAGTTATTTAACCCAGATACACTTTGAAAACACCTGGTCTTCTCTAAAATATATTCCATAACTTGTTTTTTTTACACAAGACTTCTCGAACCCCAACATATCAGTTACCATTGACTGTATTCAAAGTCATAATACAAGTCAGTCATTCAAGCTATCACCCCCCCCTCCTCCCAATACTCAGTGTAAAATCGTGGATGTGGCAGTTCTGGCAATCACATACTATATAGTAATGTCTACCTCGCACGGCTAGCAATTTTTGTTAATGACTACTGATCCCAAGAAATGTTACAGTAACAATATTTTTCTTGTGATTTGAAAAAGATATGGAAGTCAGACTCAACCAAAAAAAAAACTGCCCAAAAAATACTTAATGGTATGAGCCAAAGTATGTGCAGAGTGAGTTGGGTGTCTGATTCAAACCTCCCACACTCTGAAAACCCCTGTCTACATTAAAATATGTTTCCATTTGTTTGTATATGACTCACAATGCGCCTGAAGTGTCTCTGTTTAGCAGACCTATTAAAATTTTAATAGATTGGAACAATATAGTACACAATGTCATTTGAGGTCAACTCCCTTCTCAGTCCCCTTGTTTCCTGATCTTTTAGTTTTATGCGTTTTCACTTTCTCTTTTGTGCATTTGTAGCATTATCAGTGTGGCATGGCAAATACTTTTTTTTGATGAATAGTTATACGTATTCCCAACACTGTTGCAATGAAGATAATAAAATGGAAACAAATCCAGCGCACACAGCCACTCCAAATATAGATTTTATTTTTTTATTTTTTTTTGCAACAAAGCTCCCTGATGTGCCCTGAAATTTTCCTCAAAGCATCCCAGAGGAGCTTCACAGCCTCGGGCCACCGCTGCGAACATTTAGTTTCGACATTAGCCATGTTTATTCTCCCAGATTCTTGCTGATTCCTCTGCTCATTCCCAATTAATAGACTAAATCCTTTGCTAAATGCCTCAGCCATATTTGGAGTGGAACATCTTATCTTCCCAGTTGCTGGATCTGCTGAGCATCAAGAATCCTGCGGCTCTGAGCAGCGGCACGGCAAGCTGGTACAACTCAGTCTGTCTGAATAAAAAAAGAAAGAGGAACTTTTTTTTTTTTGTTGTACAACTGAAAGTGGCAGTTCTGATATATGTCACATTCATTATGGACACCTGTTTAAACAATAAGTGAAGCACAGACCTGGAAGTGAGAGGAAGAATTAAACAAACACATGCAGCTTTTTTTTTGTCCTGCCTTTGTCAAAATCAAGAGAATGAATTTACAGGACATTCGGTCCTGGCGCAGTGACAATCTGACGAGCTGCTTGTCGACCTGCTTGAGCGACTGTGGCATCTCTGATTGGATGACGGCACTTAAGAGTGTTTGCTGGCAGCGGAGTGACAAAAGTGGACTATCATGGCCTCGTTGCTTTCTGTGAGCAGCTTACTCTACAAGACACTTAGCAAAGTGCTGCTTGCCCTGATTTAGCAGCTCGACTTTTAACCCGCACAAATACATACAGCAGAGCTGAGACACAGGTGTCGGTCCTGTGGACCTGCTGGCTTCTTTTCTATTTCCAGGCATTCACTGAGTTCGATTTTACCTTTGAAGTGGATCTGAGCTCTGGTGGCGATGCCATGGTAGAAGGATGAGCAGTAGCTATTTTTTTTATTGTCACCGTTGGGCCAGAAATTTTTACAACCGGCATGAAAATAGTTACACTTTAGTGATTAAATTGTATCTCTCAGACCCATCTTCTATACTGCTTTATCCAATTTAGCATGGTTAGAGGTTAGAGCCGATACCAGCTGATCCTTAGCGAAGGCAGAGTAATGCTTGGACTGATCACCGTTCCAGTAAAGGGCAAACGCAGTGAGGCGAAGTGGGTTACTCTTGTGAATTCAATAGTTCATTCAATAGTTTGAAAATGGAAAGGTTCTTGGTTTCAAGTGAGACTTTTCACTGCTGTCTCTCTTGGCTGGTGTGTGATTTGGCCCTTCCTGATTCAACCGAAGCTGTTTTGTGGGGTTAAGGGCCTTGCTCATGGACCCACAGTGGTGAACTGTGGGTTTTGAACTGATGAACTCACAAGGAAACCACAAGGCCAACTCTGCCCCAATGAGAGGTGGCACAAAAAAAAAAATCCAATTTGTTTTATTTTTAGTGGTTAAACCCTAAATCAGCTGCTCATAGAACTGTTACTTAATAGGCCAGCAGCTCAGTCACTGATACTGACCAAACTGGACGTATAGAATAGAAAACACATTATTAATCCCAGAGGGAGAATCTTTAATCTAAATAGAGGAGATATTCAGCAATTGTGTGATTTTTAGACATCTAAGCACATTGTCATGAGTTTTGTTGACCTTCAATCGGTCCAAACGTCTTTATTGACGACTCTTAACTGTGACAGTGAATGGTATATAAGAAGTATTAAATCCTGGTAGATGCTGTATATATCTTATATGCTCTCTTCGGTCAAACATAAGGCCCGTGGGCCAAAACCAGCCGTAAAAAGATTCAGTCTGGCCCCACAAACCATCTTCATATTGGTTCAGTTATCACATGTTGCAATTTTGTCGTCCACAGTGCATTAGAATGCACCGTTTCAGGTGTTTGTAGGGGGGGTAGGACAAAACAATTATTTTGCTCTATTTATTTATTTTCATTTTATGTTTACTTGATTTTGTTATGCGATGTATAGACAACCTGGAATTGAACTGGTTATGTGTCCTGCCAACATGAAGGTCACCCCTTTTTTAAAACAACATGAAATAAATAGTGTACCCATGATTAGAATGGTCTAATTCTACATGTTCGTTCTTAAAAAAAGAGCTCATTCAGTGCAGTTAAAGTACATTTATGTAACCTTCAGTCAACCTTCAGTGAGCGACACCTCGTAAAACTGAAAACTGAGAGGAAATCATTCTAAATAACTGAAGCTTTACTTATAAACAGCTGCTGGGCCATCACAAATAGCACGATTTCAGCACTTTTACATTAGCACTAAAACCTTAATGTCCTGAAGTGAATATCAGCAGTGAACAGCTTTTTTTTTTTTTTCTTTCTGCCTGCTGATAATACAGCCACATGTAGTGTTATCTATGTCCATATGTAGAGTGTATGGACCCTTGTATGCACCGTGAAATTGGGGATTCCTTGTGCTCATACAAGGCTTGCTCCTGTGTCGGGCAGCATGACGAGGTTTGTTTTGTTGCCGTGCAACAGATTAGACATTTCCAGAGGCCTGGGTTGTGATTTGGTTAAATGCGGCTGTGGCTGATGACCAGTATGCATTCTACTCAGTTTTTCCTATATAATTTGTGCCGTTTTAAATCCTCCTGGAAAGCTTTATGGTAAAGCCAGAAAGGGAGAGCACAAACATGTTGATCCTGCGCACGGGAACATAAATCATTCCCGAGAGTTTCTGTTACACAAGCTGCCAGTCACACACGTTCACTTACCTCCCTCAATAACAGGATGCGATCTGATTGGATTGGATAATGAGCACTCTCCTCCCTGTGCTGCTGTACTCGATTGCCGCGATGATATCGCTAAGCTGCAGTGTCAACAGGTTGGTGTTGTCTCTAAAAGCATAATGCGATGATGTCCGTGATCATGTGGCAGCCGGGCGGAGTCAGCCAGGCATGAATGCAACCAATTTAATTGGTTTGCGTTTGTGAGAAAGAGACACCGAAAGGGCAGAAAAAAAGCTTTGACTCATTCTGAAGCTTTCCATCCACTGAACTTTACTGAAGGACTCCGGCACGAACTATCATCCTCCCCGCGCTGTGATCCATAGTGAAGGAATGACTGCAGTTGTGTTCAGAGCTGCTGCAGGAATGACCTGTACTTCAGACTCGTAAAGGTCACAGAAAATAACTTCTTTTAAACTCGTATGACAAAACAAGTACCGTATATAATAATATATATATATATATTTTTTTTTTTTATGTTGACAGTGACATTCCAAACTGTGTGCATCAACTTTGGGATCAAACAAGGCAGCAATAATCTGCATAAATACGATGATGAAGTGTTACAGGGGTTATTTATCAGCCCTACAATGTCATTTTGACAGAAGAAAGTAAACTCTAACCTCATTCGCTCATATTTACACTGACATGCGTGACATTGGGATCAAACGTTGTTATCAGATATGACATCATTCCAACAATGGTGCTCTGTGCTGAGCTAAATGCGACACCTTTGTACTCTGGATTTTTATCAGTTAAGACATCACCAGCCGTTAATAAAACATGTATCGGTGTATCGATAGCGGCACTTCCGTTCCAAACAAATATATGGTGTGATTGGTGTGATTTAATTTATTGACGCACTGAGAACAGACTCAGTTTTCTTGTTTGGTTTGGATGGCACCATTCATTCACAGTCGCCTTAGAGTTTGGTTCAACAAGTTTGATCAAAAGCGGTTTTATGAATTATTAAAAAAAACTGCACATTGTAACAGTTTAAGCTTTAGCTTTGTGTTAAACACGAACAGAATGAAGTAAGACGTTGTGATTGTTATTGTTCATTCTAAGACCTGATCAGGCCTGTTCACAGGAAATATAAAAACACAAGGAAATAGAGGTGTGGCTGACAATGACTGTCAGTTTATGGTTCTCAGCAGAGATAATTTATTGATAGTTCCACAGAAGCAGATTCTGCTCTCGTGACAAAGATGGGTGAGTGTCTTTGACTCAAAAGAATGATTTAAAAAAAAAAAAATACAATAAGGTGATGTGGTCTGATAATCTTTCACAATGTTTGATGTTTGCATCTCCAGTCCTGAATATTTGATCCCTCCTGCGACAGGAATCCTGCATTTTTGTCATGCTGTAGTTTCCATACAGATTGCATAGTTGCCGAGGCACTGCAAGTTAGTAAAAGGTTGCTAATGTGGAACCAACCTTGAAATATCTCTATCCTGATGGGAGTGGTCTCTTAACGAAATCGCAGCGAGTTGAGCGTCAAACTTTGCCAAGGCAAGTTTGTATTAGTCCTTCCTTGAATTTGTCGCCTCTCAGTAACATGCAGTGTATTTCTCAGATGTAACGTGTGAACTGATGGATAGATGCCGAGTGCAACCAAATGTGGGAAAAGAACATCATGAATATTTCATGAATATTAGTCACTCGGTGCTGAATTTCTTACATGTTTTTTTTTTTTCCCCCATGTGATAAAGATACTGAGCTGCTGGCGTCACAATGATAATTCAATGTACTCAAACAACTTGGAAACCTAAACCAACTGCGCATTTAAAATTGTACATAATTGAGTATTCAATGGAAAAAAGCAAAACCACAAACTGGATGTTATTGTAAAATCTCCTACTTAAAAATAATTACTTTTTTTTTTTTTAAAGAAGTGTGTTTATGTTTTAGGATCTTTGACATTTTTTTTTTTCAGAGCTCAATCAAAACTTTTTAAACAAGCCAGTTGAGAAATGGAAAAATGTGGTGGCCTCCCAAGGACACTTTGTGCCAAGTTTATAAATAGCATTTTTACTGTGACACTGGTTCACATCGCAGGAAGAGACTGTTCCCACGTATCACAAGCAAACATGTCCTCGCTTCATTTTATCACATTCATTCACATTTAATAGAGTATTGCTAATATAATGCTGTCCATTTGAATGTTTTATGGCATTCAACTGTCTCACAAGTTTAATTTTCTTTGCATACCCCCCTAATAGACGCGTGTCCACAGTTTTGGTCACTAACCAGTGAATGTGACCAACTGTGTCTGCCAAATGACCTTCCCACCATGTTAGCTTCCTCTGGAAGTGACTTGTTGGCACTGTCTCTGGTGTGGATGGCAGCTGGTGTAAGAGGCGCTCGTGATGAGTCGCGTTGACTGCCCGGCAAACCAGAAGCAGAGGCCTGTTAGTAGGGAGGGGCTACAGTGTGCAACATCTGAACAGCTCATTAGTCAGGACCTTCCAGTGGAAAGAAGGTTGTTTAAACAGATGATGGTGAAAATGCACAAGCTCTGTTCCAACGCAGGTCTAATGGAATTGAATGCAGACGCTTGTTTGCGGCCAATGATGATGTGCGATCTATGTCTGGATGCATTTGATTATATGATAATGACATCTGTTACACTTGGCATCAGTAAGTGTCCATATTGTTATCATGTTTTGCTCTTTTGTTTTCACCTTCTCTCAATCGAAGTAGATGCAAATGACTTCCACCCCTATGAGTTTCCTGTAGCCTTTTCCAAAGCCTGTTTAAAAAAGATTTGAACTTGATTTTGTAGATTATCTTTTTTTAAATGGTTATGTACCTTTGTGGTGTGAATTTAGATTGGTTTTTCCTGAAATTGACAAAAAAAAAAAAAGTTGGGAATAAGATTAAACCATTTTACCATCTTGAATATCGCTTTAACCAAGTGATCCCAACTGGCAAGGCGCTCACCTTGGACAAGTCACCTATAGATCACAGGGCACACATATACAGTTTGTGCAATTAAGAGCCAAACCAACCATTACAGAAATGTCCTTTATTTATGAAATATAAGGCACTAAAGGAGTGAGTTATTGATGATTTTCATTCTCAAACCACACAGTGTGACTGCAAAAGAGCATGTAAGCCACATTGTCTGTGAAGGTCATACATTGGGGCTTTGGTTCCGGTCATGCGTTGCTGTAATGAGGCTGTCCGTTTGGCGGTTTGTGGTGGGAAAGTGTCTGTTCGGTGAAGTCATCTGCTCGTGGCCCACCGCAATGCTGCACCGGGGGCAAAAAAGATAAATTTTCTGCAAACCAGTGAAATTGTATTATTATGTGCATTTTTATAACCAAATGACTGTAACAGAGTTGCGTCTGTTCTCAAACAAAGCCCCTGCTCGTAGTTTTGGTGTTGGGTATAGAAAATGATGATCTAATGATTTAGAAAATTTCAAAGCCCTCACAGCAGCATCACTTCACTCTGACTCTTTCACATGATTTGCCCCGTTGTTTATAGGTGAGCGTGCTGACCACACTGGAGCGGCGCTTCAACCTGCAGAGCGCTGACGTTGGAGTGATAGCCAGCAGCTTTGAGATCGGCAACCTGGCGCTGATCTTGTTCGTCAGCTATTTCGGGGCCAAGGCACATCGGCCCCGTCTGATTGGCTGCGGAGGCATCGTCATGGCACTCGGCGCTTTCCTGTCCGCTTTGCCCGAGTTTCTGACCAAGCCGTACATGATTAAGGGAACGTCGAGGACCGACGTGGGCCGGGACATTTGTTCAAACAGCAGCAGTGCGCAGATCCAGGATGACGAGGACGCTGTGTGCGCCAACAGAACCAACACCAACATGATGTACCTGCTGCTGATCGGAGCCCAGGTCCTGCTTGGGATCGGAGCCACACCGGTGCAGCCTCTGGGGGTTTCCTACATCGATGATCACGTGAAGAAGAAGGACTCGTCACTCTATATAGGTGAGCCAATGCTATAAGTCATCTGTTGGATTCCCATTGCTCTGTGATATGTACGAATGGTTTCAGATTAAGTGCAAAATCTAACTCCGATAATATTAATTACACATTTCCAATGGTAATTTTTATCCATGCTTTTGCAGAGTTGGAGATAAAAGTTTCAGAAGTGGCATAATTTAGAAAAAAAAAATTTCACCAGCTCCCAAGGTGGAAAGATTCTGTCACGGTCGACAAACTGTTGTTACGATGCATGTGCATCTCTCCATCGCTCCCCGCCTCCCCTCTCGTCCCTGTAAACAAACATGGCAGACCCGTATTGGTGTGACTCGTGGTCCATATTCTAGTTCTCTCGCTCATGTCGATAGTTTAACAGTTGAGATTCACCCCTGATGGCATCCGATTCGTCATCAGTCCATACGAATGTCGGGTTGTCTCGATTTTGTTTACGTTTATTGCGCATTGTTCTCTGCACACGTCTGTGTGCTTCCATTACAAAAACGAGCGAGAGCACCCTCCCTGGGCCTGGCACATGAACGCCTTTTTTTTTTTTCCTGTGGGTTAGATGTTGTCACATGAAACGTTGTCGTATAAATGAGGCCGAAGTGTTCTCAAACAAGGATTTCTGGAAGCAGCTCAAACTGGTCCAATGTTAAGTCAACTACAGGGGTGTTTGTTCATCACCAGCAGGTGTTTACATAGTTTGAATCAACACAGCATGTGTGCGTTCTCCTCTGTAGCGCATCATGTCCCTTTGTTCATCGCTCGTTGACGTGAGTGCAAGGTGAGCACATCTCTCTGCTTTTTAATCTCCATTACTGAAGTTAAAGAGGCGAAGGGGCCAAGATGCGGCTGAAATGCGTCTGCTTTGCTCAGTCCCCTTTCAAAGGCGTGATGCTGCTGATGTGGCTCTTTGGGGTTTTCAAGGTGCATTCAAAGTGCTTTCAGTGCAAAAATCTGGATACACAAAGGGGTTATGTGGGGATGTGCTTTTGCTGTTGCATATCTAGTTTGCTATTTCGGTATACAGAGAGAAGCTCTATTTTGGGACCTATCTGAATTCAAGAAAGTGTACTTGCCTACACATGTACAAGTCTTTTTTTGTTGTTGTTGTTGTTTTTTACATGGGATATGTTTGTGTTTAGTTAACATAATCATTGAACCTCACGACTGAAATCAAAAGATGTAAAATATGTGATATATGTATATAATTTAAGATATTAGGGGCTATCTCTCAGTTTTCAGGTAGATTCAACTTTTCTATAGATGTCATAAAAAGTGTGAAAGTAGATGTATGCATGCCTAAATTTAGGCTATTGAAATTACGAGCTGGTATACCATCACTGATCTTCAAGAGCACTGATCACTGACGCTGTACAAACCGGTTTCCAAAGTGTCCCAATATCTCAAAACACTCCCAACAACACGTAACACGTTCGACTTGTGAACCACAGCATCAAACCTGTGCAATCGGAGCTTTCCTCGTGTCTGCTGGGCCTTTAGCTTGTCATCCAGACTGCCGCATGAAGCTTTGATGGAGTGGATGAGATGTGTCTGCACAGTGTGCGATGCTTGTTATCAGTGTGGAGCAGAGACAATGAGAGGCTGAATGTAGGATGGGTTCAGGCTGGCACACACCCTTCCTGATGCGTCCACGCAGCAGCGTGCTGTGTGGCTGCCTTTTGTCACCCAAGCACAGATGTTTTCTGTGAACAAAGGCGTCACTGTTGATCTGTAATCTCAGGCCCAAAGTAGATTTTTCTTAATTGCCAGTCATTGTGTTTATTTGTCCCGCACTTGAGCCGTTTTCTTTCTAGTAAAAGCACCTTGAGCTTTGTTGGAAACATTAAAGATCCTGACACAATGCCATGAAAACGGCTTGGGCCATTTTGCCCCATTGTGCCGTGGCTTGTTAGAGGTTAGTGTTGGGAAGTGGGCTGTGAGTGATTGAAGTTTGGCTGCCATAAGGGGCAGCGGAGATTTGGTTCTGTCGTCCTCCGATAAGCTGCAAGGAGAGTTGGAGGAAAACAAGCGGTGAGCTGCGAGGAACAATGTGGTATTGAGTCGTGCTCAGCTGATCGTCCTAATCCTTCTGCTGCAGGCATGTCATGTGCCCCTAGCTTGCATGAATGGCAGAGATTGTCTAAATTTCTCTGAGATTTCCTTTCATATACTGCTTGTATATGGATTATTCATCATCTTACGTCAGCGTCAACATTGGTACAGCACTGAAGTAAAGTATTGTTTTGTAACACTTGGTTGACGTGGCCAAATATTTTCTGATTTCCTGCAATATCGAAACGGGGTTTATTCAGCTTTGACTTCTTTCTCATGTTTAACATTTCATTTCTTGTGAAGACATTTATGAAGAGGCCCCCCCCCCCCCCCACACACACACAGGATGATCTCCTTTAAATGTACTTTGTGTTGTTGTCTTGAGATATAGCAAATTTTCCACATGTGGCTAAAACTAAAAGTTTTGCAAAATATTATAGAACCAATCCATCCATTGATCTTCAATATTGCTTAATCTAAGCAGAAACTTAAGCCAGCTCCACACAGATTTGTCATTTCAGCACGTACAGTAAAACTTCCTCCGCTTACAGTGCGGTCTCAGTTTCACACTGCAAAATAACAACCATTGCAAAACACTGTGTGCCACGTACACTTCAGCATTTGCGGCAGAAGTTCTGTTTACGTTTTGTTCAGTATGTACAGTTTTAACATTTGTGCGGGGTTAAATATGCCGTGGTTAACCCCAATTAAAGATGCATGACTCTGAATGTAACTGAGGCTGTTCTGTGCCTCGACACAACCCGACTCCTGCTGCTGTTGTCGGAGCATTCTTTTTCACCCAGTGACGAGGGATCGTTAAAATTAGACTCCAGGTAAAATGCACAGGTGAAAAGTGTGCGCCTTTTGAAGGAGGCAGGTCCCGCCCTGCAACAGTGCAGTGGTGCTCGGAGTGCACAGCCGAGAGGCCTGGAGAAGAGCCATAATTACAGAGTGAAGCAGGAATGCCAACCAGCCAGCCATGAGGTGGGTCTGTGTGGGCCTGGACGCACATGCATACCACGCAGGCCTGTGAAAAACAACCCCTCCGAAGGCTCCAGCTGCTTGATTATACTGTGTATGCTGCAGCAGACATGTCTCACTTCTGTTTGAACAACTCTAAAACACACTCTGCTGTGACTCCTCATAGAGTTCTTTGTCTCCTTTTCTTTGGGGGACGAAACGTGCTCACTGTCACTGTTTAGATTCTTTTGGGCAAGTACTACATGTTCGTCTTAAAAGGAAGTTGTTCAGCATTCTCAAGAAACCAGTTCGAGTGCCTTTGCCACCGTCATCAAACTTTAAATTGCACATCACCTTGTTTGGGATGAAGTTGTATTGCTTCGTTTCCCCAAGTCTAGACGTGGGCGCTCGTCGCAGGCCAAAGGAAATAAATATGATTGGACAGATTGCGTCAACAGGATCTGCATTCCCACTGCTCTATGACCTTTCACTATCCACTGCTAATTCTGGCTCTTCCCACCGGACCCCCGACTGCATAAATACACTGTACGGGACACACATTGAAGGGCTTCGAGCTGAGGTGGAACAGCACACGCTGTGAACTTCACCCAGCTGCCTTTCTAGGTTTGAGAAGCTTTTAAACAGCCAAGATGTCCTTCATTAAACTGTAATGTAAAGTATGTGGTGCCAGCAAGACAGTGCATCTATGGCAAGAGTGAAAAGTATGACATCAATTAATCACATCGGGTCAGCACTTCATCTGTGAAATCCCTCAGATTTCCACACGTGAACTTTTTGCATAATGGATACACAAAGAGTGTAGGTTTAATAAAGGTGTTAAAGTGTCCCTGAAATGTTTTTCAGATTTCATCTTTAGAAAGAAGAATAAATATGCTTTCGAAAGGTATATAACATTCCCAGATAAAAGTCCGAATTCCGACCCTTTTAATTGACTTTACATGATGCAGCAGACGACGGTATATTTGCGGGCCATAAATGTGAGCCGCCTGAGCTAGACCGGATATGACGTACGAGGGGTTATATGTCCCAGCCAAAACAACATCAGCTGATTGAAGAATGGAGGGGTTTGGCGATACAGAAGCACCTAGGAGCGATGTTAGCGAAGATTTAAGTGACGTATCGTTGGTTTTGGACGAAGATGAAGGAGAGGAATCATCGGAGGAAGAATTAGAAGAAAATCAAGGCGTTCAACCATACATGTTTGAGCCGTGAGTACATATTGTGTGTGACCGGGTATTTACCCGTGAGTACATATTGTGCGTGACCGGGTATTTACCCGTGTGCACATATTGTGCGTGACCGGGTATTTACCCGTGTGCACATATTGTGCGTGACCGGGTATTTACCCGTGTGCACATATTGTGCGTGACCGGGTATTTACCCGTGTGCACATATTGTGCGTGACCGGGTATTTACCCGTGTGCACATATTGTGCGTGACCGGGTATTTACCCTTGTGTCAGAGTGGGTGTTTTGCAAAGTTTATTGGTCTATTTGTCTTAAGTCTTAGCAGGTTTTAAAAAGACTTACTGAAGGTTGGGTTTAAAAATCCGTTAAAAAGCCGTTTAAAAATGGTGGGGACAGAACCAGGTTTCAGGATACGTTTCCTCTTCACAGCAAAACCAAGTGACTCTCGGATTGCGGGTGCTGTTTCGTAACAGTCATCTGTGAAATGTTGACTGCAGAGATAGGAGGCCTCTGTTGGTGTCCAGTTGGAGCGAGTGCGCTGCACTTGTTTTGTCCATAATCTCCTCAAAGTTTGATCTTTTGGGAATTTATGGACACTTACAGACGGACTGGGCATTTGGGAACACCCAGCCGCAACACAACGCTTAGGCATGGCTCTAAAAAACTGCTAAATAACGCGATAATGCAGAGCACATGTAAACAAGACGCTACGATCAGCTGTTGTGGGCGGAAGTAAATAACCCCTCATACGTCACAGCGCAAAACTACGGCAAGTTGGGAAAACTAGGTCAGATTCACAGGCCGGGAGATTTAAAGGCATATTTAGACGTTCGGCGCTCAAGAGCAAGATAGTGGTGTGATTGTCATTGGTGTGTCATATATCATTCGAAAGGGGGAAAATAATGCTAAATACTGGTGTATTTTAATAGAATTATTTCAGGGACACTTTAAGTCTATTTTTGGGGCGTTACCTTCCTTCCTCGCATTGACTCCCACTGAGGGTAAAGTCTATTTTTTGTGCACAAAATATTCAAAATGTATATTATTTTTAGTTTGGTATGTAAGCATGCTGACATTCTGATCAGTATTTCGAGGCGAGTGTTGATAAAGCAGGTTATTTGATAGCGCAAGACAGATTTACTTGGTTTTGGATTTTTTTTTTTCCATATTATCCAAAACAGTTGTTGAGGAATTTGAATTTGTAACAAAGTCTTGCATTGACAGTGCTCTGAAGCAGCAGAATATTTTACAGTATGATGAAAACAATGGTCTGGGATTCAGGTAATTTCATGATTTCTTGTGATGAGTAAATTTTCATCATGTCAACTCAATCAATCAAATTTACCTGGATGTGGGTGAAATGGATGTTTTTCCCTCCAAATGAACATTCAAAACCTTCTCCTGAAAGTTTCTGCTGTACTTTGGTGTTTAAAGACATCTAAGTGTTAATCATTTATACAGTTAAGGTCAGTAAACGTACACAGTAAACAATGTTTGCGGGAATGGAGACAATTTGACGCACATCTAAAAACGGGCTTGACGTTTTTAAAAGAAGTCAAGAATTCAATATTGGCAGCTAAACTAAAAGTTGTACAAAAAATAGGACCCAAGAAGCTCCTTCGGCCATGAAAACATACATGGTGAAGGAGCTTTATGCATGATGGAGGAGGATAGAGTTTAACCCCACTGAAGATAAAAATATATCAGCGGTGAGAGGGATAGAAGATCCACATCCTCATCCACACAAGTCGCACCCCATACATGTACTCTGTATCTATAATTTAAATCCAAAGCGCTCACTCTTCACCTTTAGGTTATTTCCTGAGATGCTGATATATTGTTGTTGGGGCATTTCTTTTGCTGCGACTTAACAGAAGAGATTTGATGTCCTTAAAATCGGTTAAAGAGCTTTTTCCTTAGTCAACAAGGACATGTGTCACATTTGTTTATACACTTGTGACATACTAAGAAAGAAACATGTATTTTTGCTGGCAAGCCAGCTCTGATATACTTGTGATGCAGTAAGTTGCTCACTTTGTTCTTTCTCTTACCAATATTATCAGCTCATCACTTAGTGAAACACATGTACACCTTCAACTGCTTGAGTTCTGCTGGAGCATCTCTGAGGACGATCCTCTCTTCATTTTAATAAGTGCATCTTTAACCCAGCATCAGTTGTGCCTGCAGACAGAAGTGAGTCATTAAGATTTCAGTTGGGCTTTTCGGTGTCGTTCAGCAGTGACAGACAGCAGCCCGAGCGTGCAACTGTGCGAAATCCTGCCACTTTTTATTGGCGGACACAAGCTGGTGTGAGTGCCTGTAGCAGACATGTGCTTTGAACTCTCCTTCCTCTCTCTTTCAGCCAAACAGCAGCATGAAAAGCTGTGGGTGAAACTTTTTTTTTTAACAGCATCTTCAGCCACAACATAAAAAAAAAAAAAGATGGCCACATGGCTCAGCATAAAAAAATAGTCTTTTAAGCCTCTGGACTTTTCTCCCAATAACAGTTTCTTTTTTTCATTCTTTTGCAGGATCTTTCACTAGCATGAAACCTACATACGTAGCATTCGCTGATGACCCATTTCAGTATTTTATATTCATTCAGGCTCTGCAGGAATAGATTTAACTTCAGTCTTGGTGAGGAAAAACCGACACCAGTAGTTGCAGTGACAAGGGTCTCAGAGGGATCCTCGAGAGACTTGTCAACATTCCTGCTAAAATGCTCCGACTCCATGCGCTTGCTGCAGCAGGCGCGTTTATATAAGCTACTTAAACTCAGCGCATGTTAATGTCATCTTGAAGGATTAGATTCTAAATGGGTTTTTCCGTCCCTGCAATAAGCTGCGCGCTGAGTTTGCCTAGCAACAGCATTTTGGTTTATCTCAAGATGATGGACGTCGTCGCAGAAGATGCTCGTCACACGACGGCTGCTTGCCCGCGTCGCCGCATGGAAGTGCGTGCGGCGTTCCAGTGCGCGTCACAGGACGCAAAAGTATCCTGTGCCGCGAGCCGAACGGCACAGATAATGTCTGCGTGGGGGCTGCAGTCCCGGATGTAGCGCCCACCTCCTGCTTAGTTACTCTTACTCTGGTCCTCGAGGGTCGAAAGGGCACCGGACACGAGATTATCTCGTATCCAACTGGTCGACAACATGCTGTCGTTTAGCTAATCAGCAATTATCCCCAAATACTCTGTATCCGTATCGTGTAAAAGAGTCAGAGAGGAGGAAATCTGTCGCTGCGCAGAGCAGAGGCAGGCTCTACACTTCACGCTGCAAGTCGGTGTGATTGATTAGCAACTTTGCCCAGCAGCAGAAGGAGTCACATGATGGGAGTCTGCTCTGCTTCCTCCACTCTAATAAGGTCATCGCTCAGGCCCGCAGAGCAGCAATGAGGCAAAACATACTGAGCAAATGTGTCCACTTTTAATAGTTAAAGATTTTTCTAGGGCTTCAGTTGGGAAATGACAACAGGCTCCAGGAGCAGTCTGTGTTTCATGCACAACTGACTAGGATCTCCTGGCAAAGAGCTGTCTGATGATGCAAGTTGTCCTCAGGTTGGTGCATGAACTTCAATGAAGACCAGAGCTGTTTAAGGCCAGTTAGAACTCCATTTAACAAGTTCTAATAATGTCATAGATGTGGCCACATATGAAACTTGGACTTGATTGTATTGTATTTATATACTATTGTACTGAGTTTTAAAACCAAGAGCCATCAACAAGACTTACTTTGAGGCGTTGGAGTAATACTAATGGGTCTTGTACTGCAAACGTTCATAAAAATTACAGTTTAAATTCATATTGTTCACACTGAACACTAATGTTTTAATCACACCCTGATGGCTCCAATGAGATACTCACTGAAACAAGGCCAGTTAAAGAGAACTGTTGCTGCTAGTTTTTTGGGGGTTTTTTTTATATCTGGCCCTCGGTAAAAAGAAAAAATATATATATAAGTTAGGGAACCTCTGATCTACGTACGAAATTGTCCGCACAGGAAGTTTGACTTGGACCTTCCAGAATCAGACTAATCACAAACGTTGACTAGCTCAATTACGAATTATTGATTAATAAAATCTTCACTTCAAACACAAAAGCTAGAACAATTACATATGTCCAAAAAGGAAAATGATCTTGCATAGTAATCATCATCAAACTTCTGTGCATCGTTGTATTCTATATATACAATTTATATTTTATAGATTTTTTTGTAGTTATTTTTCTATGTAGTATTTACAAATCCATATCACGTATATGTGATGCACACATGCCATGTACATATCTCCACACACATACACGTACAAATATAAATATAAACGTACACACACATGAACTTGTGTCTCTATAGTGCATCCACATATACATACATTTGGTATATAATTTCAGGGATAGTAATGCAGTGTTTGTTTCATCAAACAGCTGTTGGAATATAGTGAATGTCACTTTCTCTCCATTGAAACCTGATAAAGGTTGTAGTCTGCAGTGTGGAGATGATTCAAGGCTTCACATGACATTTGTATGTGACCTTTCACTTGACTGTTAAATAAACAAACAGAGGGCAAAGAATCCTCCAAAATAACCTCCAAATAGAAATGCATTTACAGTGGTTTATTGTATTTGTAGGTCGTCATTTAGTTTGATTTCAGTTCATGTCAGAACGCAATGAATCAATTGGTAATCAGGTGTTGATCGATTATAATTTCAGTTTTACTGCTTGAAGTGGAACATTTTAAAGCCGTATTAAACGTTTGAAGTCTTTTATCAGTTGAAAAAAGGCTTTGCTTTTCATTGGAAACAATTTGTTCCTGCACAGTTAATGTCTTTTGTCGCAATAAAAATATTTATGTTCTTTGTAAATACTTGCCAATTACAATCTCGGCCATATAAAGCTTAAGCAATTGTCTCATAAAAAAAAAAAAAAAGACTCATTTAATGCACTCATTTGTCAGTTCTCACATAAAGTCAAATACAACTTGAATTCCAATACATAATTAAAAAACTGAGATAATTAACTATTTCATGGAATGTCTTGATATTGGTTTGAACCCCGTTTATCATGATGTAACGTCAACACTGTTGCAACAACAGTCTGTAAATGTGTGGGAACTGAAGACACCATTTAGAATAGAGTAAAATAAAGTGCATTATCTCAGTTTACGGCAACAAAAAGATTAATTTGCTTGATTGTAGGGGGAGACAGGTCTGAATCCTGGTTTTGGAAGAAAGGGCATCTGGTGTAAAGAGTCGCCACGTTTATGGTGCAGGTGACGTTGCTGTGGCATCTCCTGTAACAGGAAGCTGCTGAATAGATGCTAATCAGGAGAGCGAAATTGCCCCATACTTGCCTAATAGTTGTTAAAAAAGAAAAGGTAACACAACAGTGAATCCACGCTTCTCAACCCGATGATTCAAATAATCCTCATACACATGGTTTCCCCACACAGCTGCCTGTCGGTTGTGAGAAAGTTAGTGGCGTTCCTAATCAGGCTGCTTCGTATCTGAAGAGTTTGACCCTCACAGGACCAGTTTGTGGTCCAGGAGATTTGTGATCCTCAGTTTTGCTGGGAAAGTGCGAGTTTTACCAGTAAATAGATCAAATCTACTGTGTGATTATGGATCATGTCTGGATGACAGATATGAAGAACTCGGGCTGTGTCACCAGAGCCGTCTGCTGAAACTTGTGGTTACTGCCAACAGCTTGGGTTTTTTTTTTTTTTTCCCCCGTTGTTTTTTTTTGCACGAGCTTGCCATCTGCAGCAGCAGAGACGGGGTGAGATGGCCTGAAAGGTGGAGCATCCTTCTTTTTATCACAGCCGGTATTTTGGCCTCAACACGCCCGTGGTATTCTGAGTTCTCGTAGCCTCCGTGAACCTCGTCCTGCCGGCCAGCCGTCTCCTTGAGGCAATGTGGGTCAGGCTCTGTCGCAGCTGATTAAAAAGAGGATTTTTTTTGGGGGGGGGGGATAAGAGGTGGGAGGAGACGCATCATAAACACAGTACTATCAGCAAAGCTGTTACTACAGAAACGGCTGCTTGTTTGGCTGCCTTTTTTTTTTTTAAGCTATGGGATTGAGCTGCTCTGTTGCTCCTCTGCTTCTGCTGTCGAGGATCCAGCTGTGGCTGCGCTGTGCTGGCGTGATCATCAAAGATTACACAGTTTACAAATCAAATAATTGGGAGACTCCTGATGGTCTGCACCTGCCTTGGACTTAGCAGACACTAAGCAGCTCATTTTGAAGAGTGTATGAAAAGTCCTGACCTTGGGCAAGGACTTTGCTCAGGAAATAGAGATTCACCGTGCACTCTTGGCTTTACCACAAATCCCGAGCCTCATTGATTGAGTGGGGCATAAGTGCGAGCTCTGTGGACTCCTAGGATTACTCCGAGGCATGTTCAGCACTTAATCCCCGTATCAGTGACGGCTGAGAGTGAAGGATAACAGTGCCTAATTAAATGGAGTCTGATCAATAGGTAGGTAGTAATTATAAATAACAGTTTGATTCAATCAAATTTGATACATTCGTTGTGGCAAACTGATGTTAGTTGTTCTCCTGTGGTTTCCTCCACAACCCTGCTGAAACACACCTGCTCTTAATGCTCAGTTTCACTCGGTTGTAAAGTTGTATAACCTTAATACTTTCATTAAAAGTGGAAGCCGACAGCGTTGTTAATTCGCTGAAATGTGATTACTGTCAGTCAGCGTAGTTCAACGTATCGACTACAAGTTGTAATATTTCTGACACTAAAAAGCAAAAAAACAGGAGTGTTTCATTAATAAAGATTAAGCTCATATCTTGAATACAATCTTAATCTGGTTCAGTGTCATGGGATTGCATAAAGTCCAGTCTGATCTCAATTTGGCCAAAGTGATAAATTAGCCTTTAAACACATGCAGCAAACTTTTTCTTTATTAACTGCAAAAAAACACATACTTTCTGAAGATGTTCACATTAATGTTTGAACGTGCAGTTGTTAGGCCTACCGACATGTCACTTCAGGGGAAAGTCCTGTTTCTCAGATAACAGGGTTTTTGCAGCATTTAGCATCCTTGTTTTTCACATACTTATAATGTGATTCGACAAGTAATACGGTAGTTTAACTGAACCATAACCGATCCGAGTTACAAGCCTTGCATATAATATACTTGCATAATATACATATAGGACCTAGAGATGACATAATTGAGTTGGAATGTTTACATGAGGAGTCTCTTAGTTTTGATTTGTGAAAGGTATTGGATGCACTATTATCATTCTGACATATTGAGCTCACTTACATTCACAGACACTGCAGTTGAATCAGACTTTTTGAGTCTTAAAAATTGATGTTCCATGTTCGCTCATTTGCCTGTATCTATAGCTGTTTAAAATTCATAAATGAATCATGGCCATATTGGTTACAGTACATCCTTTCTGTAATTATTGTTGTGTATGAATGAGGGCTTATTATTTGAAGATGTGCTCTGGCTTCATTTTCTTTGACAATGATGACGCTTTTTAACGTTTTCTTCACTGGGTGCAATGGACTTTAAATACGCATAAAAGAGGACACAAGTGTTTGATGCTTCATGTTGATGGTGAGATTTTTACCTGATCGGAAATCTATTAAACCACATTTTAATGTGCAACGCTTCTATTTGCCTCAGCATTCTGTGTTGGGCCGTTGCCCGCTCCTCTCTGTCTGGTTTCAACTCAAACGCCTCCCTCTTAACACCGTCTTTCATAACTTCTCCTCTTCCTCCGGACGTTGCACAATTACTGCTCCATTTTCACAAGTGGCAGACGTGATATCGTACAATCCGCCCCTGTACGATGTGCCCGCTTCTCCCGAGCTCCTGGAGGAAAAAGGGGAAAACCGGGCTGCTGGCATCTCCATCCTGATAATTAGGCCAAAGCACCTGCTGAAGAAGCTGCTACCAGCTGCTGTGGAAGAGCCCCACATCTCCCTGCGCTCCTCGGCTTCAATAGGGCAGCTGTGGCTCTCCAGCAGAGAGTACATACGCGCTGGTCTTTTGCCCTTTGCCTTCATCCTACCACGCTGCCTCACAACAATTGGGGCCGTTGTGTGGCGTCCTCTCTCTCTCTCTCTCCCCCAGCGTCTGAGGCCGATTACAAACGGGCCGCTGTGTGGTTTGGGCTGCTCTGCTCTGTTACCTTGCCTCCTACGCATCGTCTCTCCACCACCCGTCCCTTTGTGTCTGTCCTCTTGTGCTGACCCGCTGCTCACAGAGTCTGGCAGTCTGGGCCGAGTCCCTTTGAGCATCACACCGCCGCACTACCCCGTTTGAAAACATGCCCGGCCTGTTTATGTAATCTTACGGCGCAGACAGGCCGCCATTGTCATTATTGCAACAGCAGGCAGACTTTGCATTACTGTAACATTTGGAAATTGCAGGCCTTTCCACAGAGCGGGCACAACAACAGTGACTCACAGCGGCTTCAAAGTAAAAATCCCTGGTAATTAGTATTACGCGGGGCTTTTTTCGGTTCGCGCACACGCATCATTAATTAGGAGTGTGGACTTAAATGAAACAAATGTAAGTGGACCACGGTCAAGTCAGATCCATCTAATACTGCTGCCATTTAGGTTAATGAAGGCTTTTACTGCTTCCTGGAATAGTGTGATGACACAAGGTTAATTGGACTCAAAGATTAAGTTACTGCATGTCAAATTAAAGTAGCTTAATGGTATTGACCTACAAGGTGGAAAAGAAACTGATTGTGGGCATACCGGGCACAACATAAATACTCGTCAAGAAAGCTCTTGGCTTGTTTAAAGGAGGCACTAACAGAAGGAACAACAACATTGCCTTATCTGACTGTAAAGTATTTATGAAACTTATCTTATAAACCATAGAGTAAGTGTAAGATACTTTAAATATTATGTGAACGGTGACGGCCAGGGTATAATTAGAGCTGGTTTTACTGCAGATGCTGTGGTGGTGTGATTAATGTGTGTGTGACTGTTACGTAATGAAATTTACACTTGGCAACAGGCCAGTAAACAATACAGAGCTGAGCGGGACAACACTCCTGCTTGGTACTGTTAGGAAAAGATGAAACAACTTGGGTTTTTTTTCGTTTGTTTGTTTTTTTTAATTGCTATTCCTATCAATCATGCCACGATTCTTGCTTTACTGAGATTTACATGTTTACACTGAGCTGTTTGGTTCAATGTAGAATTGACTTGGTTTGGCACATTATCTGAAGTTCATTCAGTTTAAAAGTTTCCTTCTTGACGTGAATGACAAAAGCCGCCTGTCTCCGCACACGGCCCTGTTTGTATGAGTCCGTCAGCTTTGTATGAGACCACATGACCACATCAGTGGATACTTCGCTCAGTTTTGAATGTTCCAATTTCCATGTTTTCTAAGCACTTCGGGGACTTCCCAGGAGTGTTGACTTTGAGCTTTGTAAGCTTACATACTCGCGTATTTAAAAATTGATTCCATATATTCACTGTGATAATAGTAAACATATTTAAAAATCCACGCGATATGAATTTCTCTGCTCTTTTATTGGGATTACTGCAACGTCTCCACTTGGCAGCAGTATGGAGAAAAATAGCATTTCTGTGCATTTTTGTTGAGTTAAGGTGTAAAGGATGAAAATGTTTGTGCCGAGACTGAGTGGGCCGGTCCGTCATCCAAACTGGATGTTTTCACAAGCCTGTTTGCCGTTCATGTGATGCGTTACACAACGTTTACCGTCTTCGCTTTTCAAACAATCACCTGTAGTTTGAACATCCATAAGCATTCCGTTGTCAGGACATAGTATTTATCTGGTCAGGAGACACACACGCACGCACGCAGGATATAAACACACTGAAATGGAATCTGTTCCTCTCCCAAAGTTTAATATGATGGCCTTATATAATAGTAGGAGGGCCAGATGTGGATTTTTTTTTTTTGATTAAAAAAGCATTTATTTCCATGACAGGCCCTTCACTCTTGCCACTATGTCTTGCATCTCACTCGACAAAACCTTTTTTTTTTTTCCTCCATCTCCCATCCCGCTGCAGTGTTTTACTTAAGTGATTTTTCTCTGTATTGTCATCTGAGGGGATGTGGCAGCTTGGCTTTCACAGCAGCCTCTGAATTATAAAGTAAGACAGAGATCTGTTGGGCACAGATCATCTCTTTATTTTAGTTTTATTCTAAGGCAAAGACCAAAAGAGTATCTGGGTAGAACAAAACAATGTGTAATAGCTGTCATATGATTGTTTACAAGTTATTGTGATTTAATTGTTTCCGTCTTTCTAATTCTTTCAAATAATTTGCCACGTGTCAGTTAAACTGTCTAATTTCTTTCTAATCCGAAGCTTTAAAAAATGATATGACAACATACATAATGGTTGATGGATTGAACTCGAGGTGAATGAATCAATGAATGAACGAAGTGTATTTTGAACATAAAACAGTGAATAAAAAAAAAATACATTAAACAACCAAAGGAAAAGGAGCTTTATCAGTCTTAATATTGTCCTAATTTTTCTCAAATCTGCTAAATGTAAAATTTGTTTTAATGATTCAATTGTGTATTAACTTCATATGGCATTGACTTGTGTACTACCCCATTAAAACCTATAATCCCAGTGCATCACAAGTTGCAATTCATAACGACTAACATTTGTTGGAAAATGTACACTTCACCAAAATCACAAAAATTGTATATCTTGGATTAATTAATTGTGTTTGAATTGGTTATATTCTCAGTTGAAATCTATAAAAATGATATAATCTTGGTGTCATGAATCCCAGAAATCCTTAGCAAGCAACATCTATAACGAAGTTTAACACAATGATAAAACAATTGAAGTCACAATTTTGGTGCTCATGTTATTTTAATGCAATTGCTTTCAATAGTGCAATATGACGATCCTCCTGCTCCTGAAATCAGAAAATATTATGAACTCGACCAGGTAATTCAGAACCTTTTTAATTTTCTTTAAACCCTTTATTGTTGTTTATCACTGCAAGGTAAGACAAGTCATTGAAAACCTAATTTTACATATTTATTTTGATTTGTACCAAGATAAGAAAGCTGTGAATTACAGTAGATACAACGAAATATGTTAAATATACACGTAACCATGATTTAATAATCATGATTTCAATATAGATTGAAATAGTTCAGTTCATAGTTTTGAACATAATCATGCACCCCCAATTTTTTCTTTATCTTACTAGAGCTGGATTTAACTAAACCTGAAAAAATGAGGAGGTTTCATCATATAGTGGGGGATAAAAAAAAAAAATTTTTAAGTGTATTTTGGGATGAATTGGCAATAGCCACAGAGCAGAAGTGTCTACTTAAAGATAATCATGTGAGCTTTCAGCTCAGGGAAAGCCAGCTGCACTGAAAGATCTTCAGCTGTGGTCTAGACTTGTTCTGGGCGGAGCAGTCTGCTGATAGAAGGTCCTGAAGGCTTCAGCCAGGCCGGACAATGACCTCCTGTTTTAGCCGGCGACCTCTTTGTGCTTAAGTTGAGCCAGAGTTCGGCTTAACGCGACGAGGCGTTGAGGGAAGACGAACCCGCTTGGAGAGCCGGCGTGTCGGCCCGGGTGCCTGGGCCTGGACGCCGCTCTGCAGTAACCCCTCCCGCTCATCCTCTGGGTCAAAATGCTAATAGCATTAAACGTATCCTCGGGCCACAGCCTTCATATAGCCACCATATGGCTTCAGTGAAACCGTTTAAGCTCGCGTCTGCTCCAGTTCTGGCGAAAAGTCAGGGGAGGATGTGGCTGCGTTGATGTCGGGCCGTGTGCTGGGCGGGCTTCAGGTTGGGGCGTGGGGTTGACGTAAGCGGAAGTCAAAGTAGGATCATCCTGATGTAATGGTATTTGAATGCGGGTCGAGAGCCTACTTTAAGCTTTGGCATGCTATCTAGGTCATCACGGTGTGGAGTCAACAGGGTTACTGTAGGCTGCAGCCCACCAACGCACCACCTCACTTTGTGATTTAAGGTGGATAGAAAAAGTTAAGGTGTGAGATAAGCCAAGTTAGGTGGGTTTTTTTTTACTTCTGGATTGAGAGGACATCTTCACAAATGTAGAAATTACTTGCATTACTTTTTTGTTGTTTTAATGAGGCAGCAAGTCTCCATTTCAGTTTTGTTTAATTATTTGTAATCGGCCTCAAAATGAGAGTATAGTTGATTCTGTTGTCAGTTATACCAACACTCATACAATATATAATAATGAGCTGCAAAAAATGATAACCTGAAGGTTACCACAATTAGATCTTAAAAAATAAGTGATCTTCTTGAATATATTTAATTGTGCTGTATTTGTATATTTGCATAACTTTGAAGCTAAAATTCTGAAAAAACATTTATGCAAGAAATCTTTTAGTATATGTGTAATATTGCACTTTGCATGTTTTTGGTGAATGACGGTTAACCTATTTGAATGTGTTAATATATTAATATATAACAAACCTTGATCTTACAATTGCGATTTGACAAGCGTCCTTTTTATTTACCTTACTGAGCAAAGCCGTTGTCATATCTTCAGGTAGAATCAAAGCAATCCGTTCGAGACTTCCTGTCTTCGGGGTGAGTAAAGTTTTCTCTGACAACTGATGTTGACGTTGATACTAAAAGCCACTTAGGTGGGTTGAGGCCTCACTTCCTGTGGAGAAAGCTGCTGCCTAATGCTGTTAGCACTTACTTATGGTTGACTGAAGATTTGGTGGCCATTAATCTTCTTTGTGCAAAGTAGACTTCACCTTAAAAGCGACTTTGCCTGGACTTTTACCTGCTTGCAGCAGGAAGGAGGGGGGCCAAGTTTACATAACAACATGGTGGTGTCACTCTGTGATCATCGCTGGCTTTTGTGTGGCTGTAAATGTTTATGGAGCCCCGGTTGTGTTCCATCTCACACAGCATTTATTCACGGAGGTTTGCACGTCAGGTGTTGACCAAATGCCACAGCTGCCGAGCAACAGCGTGCGGGAAGAGATTGTTCTCGGTGTCGTTCAAAGACAAAACTGGAAGTGCTGCGTACGTAAGATGCGTAAGATAAGAATTAATTGTGTTGCTCCTGCGAGCGCTTGAAGACAAATGACTGTGAGATTGAGATCTGATGCGACAGCAGAAGAGACGTACTACAAAGGAACTACAAGACAAAACTGTACAGGACAATCAGCATGTTTTTGCTGATTCTTTAAGCCTTTAGACTTTACCTGAATTCATGTGAATTTTTCAAAAATTCATTCAGGAGCCGGATCCTGCCGGTGCAATGTGATTGTCAGAGGCAGTCTGAGTGAGGAGCAGATTTAAGAGGCTGCTAGAAGAGAGCCAGAAAGATTATGACAATGAAGGGCCTGAATGGCCTTTTTGCACGTGAATGATGATTATCTTCTTCATAAGACTGCTCCAGCAAATCTGTGTGTGGGTCTTTTCAACAATAACTGAGGTGGTTTGTAAAGTTTAGAAGGCAATGTGCACCGCAGACCAAGGTGGCCACTTTCGCATAAAAAATTTTTATTTATCATGAATTTTGCACTTGTCCCACGAGCATATTGGGACTGAAGTCAGCTTTGATCTCTGCCAATGACCAATCATTCTGATTGCACATGGAACTTGTAAATCCTGGACCTTTAGTGGTTTGAAAAATGCTCCTTTGCCCTAAACCTGCAAGGAAGATATAAAATGAAGGTTTCTTTGAAGCAGCTCATAAACAGGTTTACTAGTTTGCGCTTCAGCACAAACTAGAAGACCTGTAGGATTATGTAATGTCAACAACTTTTTCCAGGATATCCAATTTTCTTACTGTCTTGCTTATAGTCGGTAATCTTAATACAGAAACATCAGAACTGCTCATCTACTTTATTTTAGGTTTTTTTTTAATAGCCCACTATTGTCTGTAGCATCACCAAATAATACCTTCAGCTTGCAGTATATTCAAAGGGTAAAATGTTAAACTTCAGAAAGACGCACAATCAGTCAAACTGATCATCTTATACATCAGTCTAAAGGCTGCATTCTGAAAATATATTAATATGAAATCTGCAGTTCCACAGCTGACCACTGGGAAATACTGATCAGTGGTTAATTGAAGTTATCAACAATCATGTAACTTGAAAAAAAAAACCACTGTCAAAATGGGTTGTAAATAAACTATTTTAAAATACTACTTATAGTTTTGTGTCACATTGTGGGCGGACATACTTGCAAGTCAAGCAGGAAATCTTGCCTCAGGGCAGCACTTTTTCAACTTCAGCTGTGCAACTTTGACTACAGGGAATTTCGCAGTTCCAAGGGGTACAGGATTACTCTTTAAATTGCAGCATATTAAGGAAAGAGAGCTTGAATTAAGTATTTGTGAGCATATACAAGTTTCATACGTTAGCATATACTGTTATGGCCTTTCATTTTCCAACAAAACACACCGCAGGTCACGGCCCGATAATGATCGCAGGCTCATGACCACGACGTCGGCTGCTGTCCCTGACCCGGGCTCACGGTGCGACGTTACATCCACCGATCGGAGCTGCGGCCAAAGATTTCACCCCGACTCTCTCACAATTGCAATCTTTTGCCTGCGATAGCCAGAAATAGCAGTGTGTGTAGGGGGTATTACTGCCAGTTCCTGAGCAACCGCCATCCGGGATGTGAACGAGTTGTCGCACTAAACTCATTACTTCTCACTGATTTGGTGTTTCAAAAAGGCATAGACTCTTATTCTCAGCGTTGTTCTAAAGAAATATACCTCAACTTCAACACTGGATGAAGTGTAAAAGTCGATTCTCCTCCGTGGCTGGTTCCGGTTCAGTTTTCTTTCAACGCGCGCGTGCTGTTATTACGCTGTTGTGCAGCAGATGAAGTCAGTTGTTAGGCGTGGTGTGGGCCTTCTCCGAGTTGAGGCAATCGTCTGTCTGCGTTTGTGTCTTGGAGTGCGAGCGATGCCAGTTTTACTTCAGTGGACAAGCAAGAAATGGGCCGACACCTCAGGCCTGTTGGGGAGCTCCTCCTGAGGCTCCGCAGTCTGAAGTGGAATGTTTCACGACCTGATGTACGACAGAGGAGGAAGAGGAGGGCTTTGTGTGAAAGCTCTGTAAATCTTCCAAGCCTTTCAACTCTGGAAGCCACTTAGAATATAACCGTGAAATTGCGCCCCGGCTTAAAGCTGCCGTTGCTTTTTGTTTCTTGTTTTATTTGGGGACCCTCTGACGGGACCTCAGGTTTCAGTTCCAGAGACGACGAGCACAAACGTCATTTCTCAGCTTTGTATTTAGTGATCATTTAGCTCACTCTTGGTTTCAGTCTGCCACCCCCCCCCCCCCCCCTCGTGAAAGTGGCACAAGCTGTTGTTTGGCCTCCCACACTGCAGTGTCCCTCTGCTCTTATTTAGCTCAGGGGATTACAGAGCCAACTTGAGCGGGATTAAACAGAGGAGGAGAAGGAATTCCTTTTGTACAGTGAGGGCAGGAAATGAACTCAGGACGGCGCAGCTGTAATGCAGCTGACATTTCGATTACCGTGGGCTTTTCTGCTTAACCTCGTACTACGTTGTCTTGTGAGTTGAACTTTTTGAGGGTGTAAAGCAGGTTGTCGAGCTCATTTCAGGCCACATGCCCTATGCGACCTGATTTGATCTCAGTTGGGCCACAGTGGTAAAGTGATTGTGTAATAACCGACAACTGCCACGTCTCAACCAAATCTCATGTGAGCAACCTGAAAACCTCTCGACCACTCCACCCCTCTTCAGACAAATATGGTAAAAAAAAAAAAAAAGAAAAGCATGCCGCGTCCCGACAACACCGGATTGCTGCAGCGTGGATGGATGTTGACACAAAGTCTCCTTCCTGGAATCGCTGGGATGCCAACTGGATTCCGTTCGCAATAACATTGCTGGCTTTCACTCTCTGCATTGTTTCTGTCCGCGCTCTTTCACTGAACATTGCAGACAGTTCAGGAACGGTGCGACTCCCACTGGACAAATTCAGATCAGCAGTTATTGTCAATCAAAAGCTGCAGATGATGTCTTGTGTATTTGTGTGGGTTTTTTTTGTTTGTTTTTTTTTTACTTTTCAAGGTCATCACACAGGCTGGATTGAACCTTCCTTCTGACAAGCCATATTTTTCCCACCTGATCTAAAGAGACTTCATAACTTTTTTTTAAATTCTTTTTAGGTTTTCGTGTCGAACGGCATTAAATCGGTCTCTCTCTTTCGATTTCACCTGGAATGACGTTAATCTCAGGATTGCTTATATAAAGAGGTAGCAGCATTCCCGCCTGGGCTTAGAGTTGTAGAGTTTCGGCTCTTTATGCAAGTCAGTCACATGCAGGCATTTGTATAAACGTGTGCACATTATCTTTGTAGTGCATGGCATCAAGGAGGTCCATATGAATTACCCTGTGTTCTCTGCATGGATGCTTTTATATCCAACATTTGTTCTGATTTAACGTTGCACATTTCATCTGGGGGTTCATTCGTATGTGGGAAAGAATAAAACCTCATAGGCAGTGGCTTTCCTGGCCTTTTTTGTTTGTCGTGAAATAAATTGGAGCGAGTCCCAAAAAAACCCAAACAACACCAGACTTGAGCTTTGTTATTGAATTACATCTGACATACTCCCCTGAGAGTATAATTCACAGGGTGCTGAAAGGCTTTACAACGTGAACAAATTAGTTTGTTTTGTACTTATCTTGTAACAGGACTGCTCAAAGGGAAAAGGGATTTAGAGACAATTTGGAAAAGTAATGTAGTACAAAGATTACTCACGGCTGTGGTGGTGTATTGTCCTTCATGGAGATTTAATGTGCATTGCTTAGGTTTGTCTTTTTTTTTCATTTTGTCTAACCCTGTTGCAAAAAAAACATGAAATGTGTCCCGTTACAGCTTGTACAGACACGGTCTTTTTAACTTTTACCCCTCTACGGCTGCAACAGAATACCTGCAGCACGGGGGGGGGGGGGGGGGCGTTTATAGCAGTTTAGCAATCTGTGTTCATGTGTGAAGGACTCTCTCGCCACATCCAGGTTATATCTTCACTTCAGTCCCTCTTACACCGTGTCATATTTTTTATTTTATTTTTTAGCAGTTTGAGAAGTTAGTGGACAATGATGACACGTGACATCTCCAATCATCCGGTTCCAACGGGGGTCTGAGGTTGTGCCGGGTGGGAGAAGATTGCAGTGGCAGGATGTGTGACAGCTGCACCGCACATCTGGATACCAGCCAGTGATATCAAGCTACTTTTTTTCCAATCATAATCACACTTGCAGTCCCAGACCAAAACAATGAAGTCTAAAGTAATGTGAGCCAGGCTGGGGAAAGGGGTTTTGGGTGTTCTTTTTATTGCATAACATGGCATTTGTTGAGCGATGCACTGACTGAAGTCTCACAGATATTCAAGCCACATTTATTGATTTTAACTTGGAAACACAACCAAATGGCATCACGTGTCTCCCGCGCAACGATAGATTGCAGATAGCATTGTGTGTATGAAGAGGAGTACCGCACCCTGCAAATACAACTGTTTCAATGTTTTTTTTTTAAGTTTACTTCGATTCACCTTTAATTAAATGTATTGGGTCAGAAAGTTATCGTTTGTTTTCAAATAACAGCATGGTTTTTTGTTTTATCAATAGGATAATACATTTACAAGTACAATAATTTGTGAATTCTCACTTCTATCCCTGTGTATTGCTTGCGTGTGTGTGTTCTGAGCTTTCAGTCGAGGCGAAGCTTACTTCCTCACAGGTCAACCACATACACAAGAGAGGGATCACCACGTGTCTGCTTAACACTCCAAAGGAAGTGAAGTACTTCCTGTAATTTGCATTTCTTCATTTAAACTTTTTTCCATGTAGGTGATTCAAAAGTGGTTCAGGTTTTGATTTGCAACAAGTCGCATCGAGTGGACTCGAGCAAAGAGACAAACTGCACCGAAAAAAGTTCTTCATCACAAAATCTGGTCGATGTTCACACTTGCTTAATACCACTGTGAGAGATTCAACACACTACACGTTGTTCCTGCTGATAATAATAATAATAATAATAATAATAATTCCAAATTCCCAAAAAAAAAACCATGTCAAATATATTTGACTTAATCTTTCATGTGAAGATAATCTCTAAACTTCAAACATGCGTTGCCCCGTGTCGTGTTCAGAAGCGGCAGATTGATAAGGAGGCGTGCTCCCTGGTAGATTACCCATCTTCTCCCCACGCAGCGCTGTGGCTCAGTGTTATCACCGAGCAGACAGTGCTTCTCCAAGCTGCCTCCGGGGCAAGGCGCAGCTCTCGGTGCAAACATTTATCCTCTCGGCTGTCGCCAGCGAGCAGCAGCATCGTCCCCTGGAAGGTGATTTCACTAACTGAATTTCCTCTTTGAGCTTTCCTGTGGTGAAAGCAATTGTGATGTTGTTGCCAGGAGAAGACAACACTCAGTTTCTAAGGAAACACCACAAACGGTGCACAGGCCTTGTTTGTAACACCGCAGGCAAATATGGTGTAGACTGCAGCCCCTCTCTTTTTTTTTCTCTCTCTCTCTCATTATTAAAGCACTATTAAACTGCAGACTGTCTTTGGTTTCCAGTAAACACTCCCTGATGTGCTACAACATCTCCTTCCTGTATACATTTGTGGCTTTGTGAATACTCGATGCGCTCGAGGAGGCGAAACTCTGTCCCCACATTTTTGTAGCAGTTAATTCAGTAAAGATCAGATGTAGGAAGTAAAAGGAGTACAAAAAGTACCGCAGTGTATTTGAGTTCATTGTTCAGGTAGACGTTTTTTTACTGGAGTATTTATTTATCTGGTGACTGTTTACTATACATTGGCCCGAGCTTTTTACTCTTTACATTCTCAAAATTGGTTTCTTCTTTTAACCTCTGCGGTGACAGACTAGAACTGAACAGAGAGGGAAAGAAGAAGTGACGCCCAGTCGATGTACAGCACTGATCATTTCCAGGGAACCAACTTGTGGCCAAACACTTTTCCAGTGTTCATCAGACTTGTGGAAACTCATTCAATCTTATTGGTTCTTAATCAGTTTGGCTGAAGTGAAGGAGTTGACTTCCACTTCTATCTTTTTTTTAACACAGGTTTTTGTTCTTGTATTGAAGAGTGTTATTTTGTCACCTCCTGTAGAGGAAAATGCGGTCTGCCTCGTTCTCTTACTACAGACCCTTTGAAGCAGGCAGGAGGAAGAGGTGAAGACTCGTCACTCTCCGGCGCCTCGTGGACACGTCCGCATTTCCGTGCTGGTCTGACTGTCAACCGCAAAAGAACGTTTCAGTTGTACAGAAATGAAACCGTTGCCATACTGGCAAGAAAAAGGGCCATTTCTGACTTTTGTTTTCTCCTTTCCTCGCCTAAATGAGCCTGCTGACATTACAGTGAATATAATGAACTCCACCCATCAAATCTGTGAGCCATTTTCTTCACGTGGATGAGTAAACTTTGTTGCAACGGAGGCTACGTCCCTTCCCCGTGTGGGCGGTCATGGCAGGAATTCACTCCGAGCACTGGCAGACACAGACACACAGAACTTCGTCACAGTTTCCATGCTTGTTCATTAAGTGGCTGCTCCTGGCATCCCAACAACCTCTTCCTGGAGATGCCACGCTGATGGCAGTGATGCTGAGCGCGGCCTGCCGCCGGTAAACGGGCCGTCTGTAACGCACAAGAGCTGGGAAGCCCAGTTAGCGCAGATATTTTCATTAAATTTGGGCGGTGATTTAAAAACCAGTGGCGCCGTCCTCGCTGGTAAACTTAGATCTGGTTTGTCTCTGCGCTGGATGCAGTCCAACAAGTCTAATAATACCACAGATCACAGGACACAGAGTCAGGGGGCCGGGGAGGGGGGATATTTGTCTCCCAAATTGGGCTTTGAGTCTTCATTATCTCCCTGCAGTCTTGAGTCGCAGCGGCAGACTCTCACCCTGCTGCCAGCGCTCTAATGAGGACATTTGGATCAGGCTCCACACTTTATCTCCGGCTGCCCACCAGAGCCGACCGGGACAAAAACAACCGCTTACTGTTGTCAGGTGCCTTCCTCACAGTGTGTGTGTGTGTGCGCGCGCATGTGTGTGTGTGTGTGTAACTGGCTGATTTGATCTTTGGTGACAGCAGAGATGTTTTCTCATTTGCCGTCATCCTTTCACATGGCACCGACTGGAAAAGGCCACTCAGAAGTGGAGCTGAAATGGAGGAAAGAGCGCACATTGAAATTCCAAATGGGTTTGAAAATGGGAAGCACTTGAAGATGTCACTTTGAACTTCAAGACCTTGTGATGAGCTTCTTTCAGTTTTTTTTTTTTTTTTTGTTATGCTTTCCAGTTCAGGGCAAGTTACAAACTCAGACTCCGACAGACTGAAAACCTTTTTGATGTGTTCTTTTAAAATACTATTAGGGTTTGGAAAAAAACTATTTTGTGCTTAATTAATAGCAAATTATATTACATATTATGTTTATCAGGGTATTTATTTGAAAGTGTTTTTTTTGTGTCTTTAAACTGACATGGGCTGGAGCCAGTTTGACTTTGTTTCTTGACACTTTGACAACACCTGACATTGGTGGTCTTATGAAGGGGGTGTTTTTCTAGTTCTGTTTGTCTTTATTTATGTCAGATTGTGTCAAATGAATACAATCAAACTTCATTGTTGCTTTTTGTTGTCCCTGCAGGAATCCTCTTCTCCACTCTGGTGTTCGGACCGGCCTGTGGCTTCATCCTGGGCTCCCTCTGCACTAAATTCTATGTGGACGCAATCTTTGACACCGGTGAGTCCAGTGTCCTTCCCTGTGTTAGTATTTCAGCTTCCTCTCGGAACATGCGCTTTATTGAGCCGTACCTCCTCACAGGTAGGCTGGACGGCACTCCGGGCATCACTCCGGACATCACTCCGGATCACCCGCAGTGGATCGGGGCCTGGTGGGCGGGCTTCCTGCTCTGCGGTGCCTTACTTTTCTTCTCGGCCCTCTTCATGTTCGGCTTCCCTCAGTCGCTGCCGAGGGAGCGGGAGGAAGAAGCCGAAAGCGAGCAGGTTATGCTTCCTCCCTCTCTGAGTCCAGAGTATGAGATGCCGAAGACCAGCAACGGAGCTGCTCCCAGCCACGAGCCAGCCAACAGCCCCACCTGCTGTCAGCAACTCAGAGGTGAACACGCGTCGTCCACTGCAATGCTGCAACACAATATTTACATGCACTCTCAGCAGAAACCATTTATTATTGTGTTGATTTGTGTTCTGCGTTTGATGCGTAGCATTCATCAGGGGAAATGAGCACAAAGGAGTTTGAAACCTGTAAAGTTGATCTAATGGAGCATTTCTAAATATCAGTATCAGGGCAGGAGGTGTCAGAAAAGTGACCGCAGTGATAAACTGGCTTGAGGCAGGCAAGCCTTCATAGGGACTTCGGTTTTTAATACTTCAATGTCGGCTCTTCGTGATTGTTAGCCCTTACCTGATTAAGGGAACGTGAGCTGGGTTTATATCAGCATGAGACGGTGTGTTACCCTCCTGATGATGTGTTGTTGAAATAGGCAAACAAATTTACAAACAGTAACCAAGAAAAAGAATGAACTCATCCTACTGAATTGCAATACTAATTCTTTAATGTTATGATCCAAAGCTTTTATGAAAAAACAAAAAAGTTCAACCGACCATTAAAACCATTCAACTCCCCAAAACTGGAGGTGGAAAAATTTCAGAATTTTTTTTTTTTACTCAAGTATAAATATAGATACTTCTGCAGATACAAATTCCACTTCTTCACTTAAGTAGTAGTAAGAAAAATGCATAAAAGTAAAAATGATCCAATAACTTTATTCATTATAGTGTATTTTATAGAAGGGCAGAAAAAATCTGCTTTCACCTTCTTTTCAAGGTACTTGGTAGTTTTTCACCTGTACAGATTAAAAAAAGCTTTGAGCAAGTTTTAAGAATGTAATAAGAAGAAATAATAGTGAATATCAATGCAGGGAATAAAATCAGCATCAGTGTGACTATTCAAATCCATGGAGCCAGTTACGATGAGTAAGTTACTTGAGAATCAGTGTGAATGCTCTTTTCGTCCCCCCCCCTCAGTGATCCCGAAGGTGACCAAGCACCTCCTGTCAAACCCCGTCTTCACCTGCATCATCCTGGCGGCCTGCATGGAGATCGCTGTCGTCGCCGGATTCGCAGCCTTCCTGGGGAAATACCTCGAGCAGCAGTTCAATCTCACCACCACCTCAGCCAACCAGCTGCTAGGTCCTCGTCCGGCCGCCGAAAGCACGCGCACAGCCGCGCGGTTCCACGCGACCCAGCGGCGCTGACCTGCTTTGTTCCTCCATTTTACGTTTTAAAGGTATGACGGCCATTCCGTGCGCCTGTCTGGGGATCTTCATGGGCGGCCTGCTGGTGAAGAAGCTCAACCTCTCAGCCCTGGGAGCCATCCGCATGGCCATGCTGGTCAACCTGATCTCCACCGCCTGCTACGTCTCCTTCCTCTTCCTTGGTTGTGACACGGGTCCCGTGGCGGGGGTCACGGTCCAATACGCAAACGAGTAAGCAAAAGATTTGTACGTGTGTTCTTGTTACAGGTTAGGTTGGAAGTCTCGAGCTGGAATGATGTCCATTTTCCACCAAGTATTATTCCACTGCAAAACTCATTTAACCTCGTAATGATAAGACTCTTTTTAAAAAAAAAATATATATAGACTTTTACGACCAAAACTGCGACTCAAGCTGTCATAATGTATTATATTGAGCTGATTACAGCATTACTTTAGATTTCATCACTTCTCTCTACATCTTCACACATCAGTAACTCCGGAAACCCCCCCCCCCACCAGGTGACACGTTGTGATGTGATGCATGTTTAAGGTGACAAACCATTTTTTTAATAAAATTTTTTAATGAAAGTGGCAAAAAAATTAGTTAAGAATCCCTTTCATAGATTGTCTGCTGTGCACACGAACAAAACACAGAAATGTTTCGTACGGGCAGTATGGTAGCCTGGAGAACTTTCGAAGGACTATGAGACAAGTAGAATTAGTTTTTCTGAAATATAAGACAAAGTCCTGCGTCCGATCCCTGACTGGGGCAGGAAGGGACCCCAACACTGCAAATGTCTCGCTGTGGTGACTCCTGTAATATACACATTACTGCAATAAAATAAAAAGACCCAGGAATATCCCAAAACTAATTAGGACTTATTAACACACTGAATGGGAATGAAAATACGGGTCATATGACGTTTTCTGAAACTCGTCTTTTCTTACTTGTCAGTCATTCTGGGTATTTAGTCTAATAAACTTGCTCTCTTCAAGATTTTCCGGTTTGGCAAAGAGTCCAATTTCATTGCGTCGTTTTCTTGCGTAACATCCAACCAGTCACCGCGTGGGGTTGGATGTTCCATAAAAGGAGCGGGGCTTCATCTCCAGATGAACAATGGACAAAAGATAATTTGTGTTCATACATTATGATCTTCTCGGTGTGTTTTTATGCTCGAGGTTGTGAATGAGGCGCTCGGTTAATCTAATGAATGATTACAAGCAGTTAACATTATAGCAGCGATATAAAACGCTGCTGCCAAGGTTAGAGGACTTTATGGGGGGGTTGATCTGCAGGGAGTCTGAATGTGTAAATAAAAAAAATAAAATAATAAAAAAAAAAAAAAAAAAACTTATCACTGCTGCTCAATGGGCCACAGTGGGCTCACATTTTATTCAAACAACTTTGTGTCATCTCATCGAGTCTATAAAAAGATATTTATATTCAGAAAGTGGCCTTGTGCTCCTGAAGGCTGCAGAGACTGAATACGAATGACTCTCACTGGATCACAAAACAAGTTTGGACTGTCCTGCTGATAAACTGATCAGCTGTGATTAAGTGAAGATAAATGACGTTTTCCTGAATTAAAATGAATCACAGTCACATGCTCAGGTCAGCTTTGTTGGTCTCTGTAGTTGTCGAGGCAACTTTATTTGTGTTATGCATTTCAAACACAGTGGTTTACTGAAGCTAAATGAAAACATTGGCACAGACATTAAAAACAGAATAACATCAATTTTTTAATAGGTTTCAGTTACACTTAAATCTTGGCTAAAAGAGAAAAAAAATGTCAATTTGATTATTATTATTAATAAGAATTATTTATGGGATATTAAAGCTGGCGTTTTCATGTTTTCCCTGTGCTTGAATTTTTTTTTTTGTTTGAAACGACCGTCCAGCTTTATCCTACAATAAATAAAACCATGCTTGTTTGCGTCTAGATTAGTTCTGCTCTGCGCAGCCCTGATAGGGAGGAAGTCGGTGGATAGACTGAGTGTACACACTGGTTTCATGTTAACTAAATGGATCATTTTATATCTTCTAAATGTTATCAAACCAAGCAAATCCTATTTAAACCAACACTATTTCCCCATCAGTTTCACGCCCACGGTGGTATCAACCATATTTTCACAGCTGAGCCTCAACAGTGTTTTTGTTGGGTTTTTTTTTTTTTAAACTTCATTTCAATCTGAAGAGGGAGACCAAAATCTCACACCCACATACATTATATCAACTAAAAACTGCACTTGTGTTATGCAGCGCAGAGAACTTTTTTAAGGTCCTCCAAAACTGTGTGCCTTTTATATTTCATCACAGACAAGTGAATAGTTAGAGGCCGAATATGTCTGAAAAAGACGTCATACGTGTCTACTGTCACTTTGCATCTGCAGTCCAGGCCCTGTACTGTCGTGTCAGTGAAAGATTCTGGAGGATCCAGTTTAGTATCCTTCAATCTCGCCACTCGTAATGCTCTTTCCTGCCACAGTCGAACAAGGTTGTTTCTTTGTGTGGCCACTTCAGCGAGAAAAATAATCCCAGTCAGGTTGAGATTCTGCACTTCGCTCTGTACAAAAACATAAAAAGGAGAAAGAAAGAAAAAATAAAACAAGACTCAAGGTTCATTACTCAGGATCGTCTCTTTCATCTCTTCTTACTCCAGTGTGAAGACTGTATTTTTGTGTACAGAAATACTGGACTTCCTTTCAATTTGGTGCCCTGGACTCAAGTTTCTCCAGCGCAGGTTAGCAGTTTCCATGGAGATGCTGAAAAGTGAACCGGAGAGCCATGCTATCAGTGATGAAGGGCTGAGAGGTCTTCTTCGATCTTTGCCTGTGCCTCCTGACAGATGTGGTTTGTGCTGAGAGTGGAAAAGATGTTGAGATTTGTGTGTGTGTGTGTGTGTGTGTACACAGGACTCTGCAGCCAGGCATGAAACCAGAGGCTCAGTGCATCAGTCACTGCAACTGCTTCACCTCCTCCATCAGCCCCGTGTGCGGCTCCAACGGCGTGACCTACCTGTCGGCGTGCTTCGCCGGCTGCTCCGGCTCAGGAGTCGCTCCGACCAGATCCACCGTCGCCCAGGTTTTCAAATTACAAATGCTTTCAGATTGCGATCGGTAGCGGTAATACTGTTCCAGTCCGTGTGATAGACACGGGGTGTCTGTCCACTGCAGGGGTGTTCAAACGGCGGGGCAGGACTGCACTCAGAGTCGCGCAGGAACAGAGAAAATAAATCGGGGGGGGGGGGATTTAAGATATGGAGACACAACAAAGGGACCTGTGTCTGTGTCACCAGGGTTAAAGTGAGGCTAAAGCCACTTGCGGTCCTGAAGAAAAATCTTCGACATTGCAATCCAGGATATTGTTGAGACTTTACCTCTGCTGCTGTTTAATTTTAAATTTTATTAGCAAGTGCATGGGGGCAGAGCTTGAGGGGCAGCCGACCTGGGCTGAACCCATCAACCATCGAACAAGAACCACATTGGCAGTTAATCTCGGACGTGCAACTTTATCAAAAATAACATTTGTCTACAAATCCATTCTGGAGAAAACAAGTTTTGATGGGGGAGGGTTCACTGGTTGGGAGTAAGGAGAGCCTGGCTCGGTCTTGACTTATTATATAAAAGCTGTCAATAAACAAGTGAATTAATTAGTGAAAGCTTTCGCAACACAAGATTTCTGAGTGAAACGTGGCGTCCAAGTCCTGCGGAGTGTTGTTGGCTTGCCAAAGGTGCAATGTGAAAAATATCGAACCAAACGGAGGCGGCCTTCTTTAAAAGAGGCAAACTCCCAGAATTTCCTTCTTAACCGGGCCTTCGAGTCCAGTTTAAAAAGCGCAGGAGCGTTGCACAGCTGAACACTTCCAGACGGCCGACTGTTCCTCATTACAGTCTTCACTTCTGTGCTCAGTCGCACCTTCTGCAGTTATTTATAAATACATGAATCTTTCAGACCAGGTCCCTGTGTACAATATAATCTCTCCTTAAGGCTTGGATTGATCTAATTTAGCAGAATGCAGGGGCAGGGAAGAGTTTCATGTCGTCACAAGGGGGGGGGGGGGGCTTCATCCTCCTACACTTTGAAAACCTCTGATGTATTAAGTGAACCACAGACAACAGTGCAGTGTGTTTTACACTGTGTCTGGCTGAAATATTTAAAAAAGAAAAGGAGTGACTGTATTTCACAGCTCTGTCGTCAGCGAGCACATGCTGGGCAATCAAGTGCTTCTGTGGTTGTTTCCAGATCAGATGCTGACTGCAGATTATTGTCTTTTTTTATATTCAAATCACATGTGGAGAAGCTCGCGCTCGGCCCCGGCGTCGGGAAATCTCACCGAGACGCCGCCTCGCCGAGTGTAGATTTTCAAATCCAGATCGTTTCACTTGACCCGCCAACGCGGCGCGTCACGTTTTTCAACATCCCTCGTTTCTGCCGGCAGAACCTGACGAGCTGCTCCTGCATCCCCTCGGACGGCGAAGTGGCCGCGGCGCTCCCCGGGAAGTGTCCGATGCCGGGCTGCCAGGAATCCTTCCTCATCTTCCTGTGTGTGATCTGCGCCTGCAGCCTGGTCGGAGCCATGGCCCAAACTCCGTCCGTCATCATCCTCATCAGGTGTTTGCCTTGCTGGCCTTCGCTTGCGGAGCCGCGACGAGTTGAAACTCCGAACTTCAAAAATCCTAACAGAGACTTTTTCTTTCGTTTGAAGGGCCGTGAACCCCGAGCTGAAATCCTACGCACTGGGAGTTTTGTTCCTTCTGCTGCGACTCCTCGGTAAGAACCGGCTTCAGATGATTCACCGGTTTTCAGACGCCGTCAATCCGTCTCACTCGCGTCGGTCGGGAAACGGACTGAAGGTTTTCTGAGAGCTCGGCTCGGTCCACCTCCGATGGGTTTTTTTTTGTCTTTACATGGAGATCAAATGAAGGAGATGACCTGTACTCGTGCACAGGCGGCGGTTGATCTGATGACATTGTAAAAGCTTAAATCCAGTTATGTGGCAGCAGGTCGGCGTCCCCAGATATTATTGAAGGAACCTGAAGATCGATATCGCATTGATTAGTGTTTTTTTTCTTGTGTGGGTTCATTTAATTGGATTTGTTGGATTTATTTAAATTACAAGTGTCTGTTCTTCTGTTCCAGTGGACAGTTTGTACAGCCAGCAGCCATTTACATTAACTGAGATGAAGTAATTGATCTTAGGCCTTGCTCACACTGCAGGGAAATGCTGCCTAAATCAATTTTTTTTTTTTTATTATTATTGACAAGTGACTCATATCTGACCTGTTTTGTGACCATGTCAAAGCGCCAATGCAGATTTTACATCCAAGTGCTTCGTCATGGTCGTGTGGCTGACGTCACAGATGAGCGCTGGTAGAAGCGGCTTCGCCAAAATGTTAAAAGCGGTTTAAATCTGTGCTTTTTTTTTTTTTCCCTCATTCTCCTTCTTTCCGTCGTCATCTTGTCGAGATTTTGTCGTATTCAACAAGAACTTGAAAATGAATCCACACGGGCTGACCAGCGTTGCCAGATATAGCGGTATCCCCCAATTGGGAAGCCAAACTCTCTCAACCTTTTTAACTTTGTTCATTTCGTGCCTGTGTGTGTGTTCATGGCGTGTTCTTTGTCACGCATATAGTTTCACCACTTTACATCGTTTGCTACTGGAAACGGCGAGTCACATCTGGCAACCCCGGCGCCGAACCGACGACCACGTAAATAGACGTGCCGCTCGGCGTGCGGGCAGATGGAGCGCTCTCACAATCCTCCGTCTTGTCTTCCAGGATTCATTCCCCCGCCCCTGATCTTCGGCGCCGGGATCGACTCCACTTGCCTTTTCTGGAGCTCGGACTGCGGCGACAAGGGCGCCTGCCTGCTGTACGACAACGTGGCGTACAGGCACCTGTACGTGAGCCTCGCCATCATCCTCAAGGGCGTGGCCTTCCTCCTCTACACCACCACGTGGTACTGCTTGCGCAGGAACTACAAGAAGTACATCAAGACTCACGAGGGCCACATGACGCCCACCGAGTTCTACCCGTCGCTCACGGACGGACCCAAACTGGTGGACAGGACAAAGTTCATATACAACCTGGAGGACCACGAGTTTTGTGAAAATATGGAATCCGTTTTATAGTTTGCGAAGCAGAGAATTTAAAGGACAATGAGGCGGTTTATATTCTCTCCGAGGAATATTTTACGAGTTTATTCTTTTCTTGAAAGAAGTTTTTTTTTGTTTGTTTGATAAAGGCGATCTATTTAACGGCCCTTCAGGTCTCGGGAGCTCTCTCCGCCGCACTCCGCATCCTCGGTAAAGTTTCGAAAAGGGTCCATTGTCGTCGTCTGCGTGTCGGCGATGGCGTCGTCAAGCGTTGCCAGTGAATTTCCCCCGCGTCGACCAGGTGGGAGAGGACGACCGCGGTCCCATCCGGCTCGGTCCCGGTTCTTCGTTAGCGAGCGGACGGCGTGCTTCAAACACTATAGAGTGGCCATATTGTTTTTAGGTCTGTCATGATCTCCCGCGGTCTGTGTGGGGAAAAAATAAATTCTTCCACCACTGCGTGTTCCCTCTGTCACTCACAAGAAAATAAAAAAAGGTTTGAATGGTTTTAAAAAAACATTTTTTTTTTTACAAAAACAGGTTTGATTGATTCTTCAGTTCTTTGTATTCGAGAGTTGCCAAGTGTTTACAGACTAGTAGATCAAGGGTCAATGTATTTTTTTTTTTTTTTTTTTTTTTAAGAGAAGCACCCCCCCACTGGGTTCTTTTAGTGGCCTATTAGACGTTCATAACTGTTGGGGTTCTTGTTCTCTCGCTGGATCGTAGACACTGTTTTTGATGTTCCGTAGACTAGACGACCAAAGTCTCGTCTCTTAGGTGCAAAACGTGCAATTCAGAACTGATCTGTCTCTGGTTACTGTAGCCTTGTGTCCGACTGCAGGTTTGTTTTCACTCCCACGTTTGTTTCTTCGGCATCTGCAGTTTTTTGTTTTTTGTTTTTTTTGCCTAATATGTCTTAATAAGGGATTAATTGAGTAGGAATGATAATTATATTTTTCTTTTTGGCTTTTGCACTTAGTGGAGACGCGCGGAGGGGAAATTGAAAAATACTGTTGTGTGTTGCAGCGTTCAAGAGCAGGAGATTAGAAGTAATATATTTGTTTTAGGCCAAGATTGTTTTTATTAGCTTGTTTTCAAGAGAAAAATAAAAAAAACGTTCTTTATAATCTCATTATCGGGGACATTTGTGTGTCTGAGGTCACTAAAGAGTTGGGACGGGTCACAGTAATGAAACAAAAAGAAACGCAATCCTTGTGTTTTGACTCGGCCTGTAATATTTGACTAACAGGTTGCAGAAAAGCTTCAGGAAGCTGTGTGTGTGCAGGGATTATTCCTGGATGTCTCTCTCTCGCTCTCTCACTCTCTCGCTCTCTTTCTCTGCAGTTCTAGTTTTGACGTTGTCCCTTTTCTTACACTTTTTGTATGGCAACATATTTATTTTATTCTGGAAATAAATTATTTTTCAGAAAGAAAGAAAAAAAAACCATGATCCCTCTGGTTGTTTGCTGGATTGTATTCAGGAGCTACACTAAGATCTGCTTCTATCAACAAATCATTTACATTAAATCTGCGTCCATAATTCTACTAAATGCTTTGACCAGATGAGCTTGGTGACATTTGTGTCCCTCACAATAAATAATTATACCCTAATGTCCATTCTTGGCATTTCCGTCTTGCAACCAATGCATACTAAAACATCAGGAGTAGAAAAGTTTGAAATCTAGTTAAAAAAAAATTAAACATGTAAGAGAACCATAATATGGAGAATAATGCTCATTGATATGAATTATCACCTTTGTTAATCATTTGGATAGACGTTTTAAATCCACAACTAAAATGCAAACATCAGCATGTATTTTTGTTCAATTATTTTGTTTGTGGAATAAAAAAAAGATGCCCGGATTTAAAAAAAAAAAAAAAATCTTAATTGGAGTGGATTTTTTTTTTTTTAAGCTGGATTTGAGTGAAACTCGTGAAGCACAGTGATGAATATAAATAATACAACAGGAATATATATTAGATACTTTCAGACCTTAAATATAAACCCAGTGCAAGTTAGAGCTGCATTTAGATTTTTTTTTTTCTTTTCTTTTTTAAATGTGGTATCTGATACAAACCATAGTAGAACTGGATGCAACACTCAGCGCCCGCGGCAGAATTTTAAAATCAGTTCATGGACGGAACAACACAGGAGGTGAATTTTAAGATGCGAGTGCTGGACTGATGTGGTTTTCTCTCCAGGTGAGAATCCAGCAGCAGCATTATTGAATCCACTGCAGCTCTTTGAAAGAAGAGAAGCCGCTTCACTCGTAACATATTCTTTAAGAAATACAGATGTCGGAGCCAAAGCCGGACATGAATATCTGATTTGTTTTGATAGGAAGTGTGAGGTTTTGTCTGTGAAGCTTGGCGTGTGTCTGCGCAACAGTTAAAATCTGAGCAACACGAGCAGGATCTTTCCTTCGAGAGCCACATTCCCGAAATACTTCCACAGCAGGTCACACGCTGGCTCCGAGCGAAGGAAGTGTCGCACGTGCATGCAGCCAATTAGAGGCTGACCCAGACTGCCACAGCGGCCGGAAGTCAAAAGGGCGCCACTGTCACAGTGTGCAGGGTTTATGTGCTCTGGTCCAGAGGGCCTGGAGCTGAGCTGAAGCCTTTCTGCCGCTCCAAATGGTGGCAAACATTTAGACAGGCACCTTTCACTTGTCCACATAAAGACTTTATAATCCAGTAAAATAATTCTGCTTGGTCGACCGTGGATTTACTTTTCTGTTCAGTCCACATGGGGCCAAAGTGGGGCGACTTCTCCCAGCTCTTATCTCATCCAAACTATTTGTAATCTGTTCGACCTCAGGGCCTTGTCACAGATTGGCATGCCACATTACAACCCCCCCCTCCCAACCAGAGGTTTCCCCAAAGTAGCACAGCGTGACAGATTGAGTCTCTCCCAGATGAACCCCTCACTTCTATCACAAGGAGTGAAACCTGCCACCCTGCAGAGAAAACTCATTTCAGCCACTTCTATCTGAAATGTCGTCCTTTCAGTTGCCGGGACCCAAAGTTCATGACTGGCCTGTAAACGGAGGAGGTTTATCGTTTGCTTTCCTTTCTCGCTGTGACCATTTGCCCAAACCTCCAGCCGATCTTTGGTCTTACATCACCGGTGGATGAGACCTTGAGATATTTAACCTTCATCGTAGGAAGGTCCTTCTGTTTCCTTAAGAAGACCATGGACTCAGGCTCGAAGGTGCTGATCAGACAACCTGCAGCAAATTCTCGGTGCCCCCTATTCCCACGGCACCTCCCAAAAGATTCTTTTCCATATTACAGACACAGCTGCTTCTGCAAGCAGGACACTGTGATCACCGATCGTTTCAACACGCAGATACTTATTTGAAAGAACCAGTGCGAACGCGCTGGCTTTTGTCTGTGTCGTCGTGCAGGTTGTCAGGTGGTTGCAAAGTCTAATAATAGCTCAACGACACTCTCCGGCTCGACAAAAGGCATGTGCATGACAACAGCCGGAGCATCACCGGAGACTGCCTCCGTCAACAATACTACCTCGATCTCCGACGCTCGACGCAGACGCACGGAATGCAGCGACAGGTTTCCCACACGCGGTGGGAGTCGGGGGAAACGGGAGGCCAGCGGTGGAAACAGACGCCGCTGCAGGCGCCAGTTTTCCCTTTTAATCAACGTGCGTCAATTAGTCTAATGGGCGCTCCACCAAAGGCGAAACTGTTGCACAACAGCTCTGATGGAGAGAAGGAAATAAATGAAGCTGTAAATCCTCACTGGGGGCGCTTTGATTTACGTCTTTCCTGTACTGCTGATATATCTTGGATGGGATGTGGTCCTGTGACTTTTACTCTCCTGCAGTGACTGAGTCCCGTCCTGAATTCTATTTGACGTTATGACCTGAGTTATTATGAGGCCCTGTCATTAGGCTCCGGCTGTACTTCATTTGTGTGACTCGAGAGTCTCGCGCTTGAGATTTGTTTTGACTGTTCCATCTTTATTTTGCTTTTAACAGTCACACGCACAAAAAAAAAACCCATCTGCTCCATTTGTGATGTGCAACATCTTCGTGAATGAAGATGGAAATGATGATGGGTTCTGTTCTGTCTTCCTTTAACTATGACAGGATGTGAAAAAGAAAAAACCCCACACATTTAAATTGTGGATTTTTAATTATGATGACAGCACTGACAACCTTCAAATGTGGCTAAGCCACATTCACTTCCTTTAATTACTGCTGCCAGCACTGGGCTGTTAAGATTCAATGAGTATATGCACACATTTGCAACTTGTGAATAATTAAAATGTTCACATGTGTTTATTAAAGGCCCAATGAGTGTTTAATTAGGGAGAACTGGCAAAAGAAGTCAAGTGTGTCTTTGCTGTAACCAACTAATAAGCTGAAGAAACGGCAAGAAGGATCAGAAATGCTCTGTCATGTTTTCGGAGATAATCAGACACTTTGCGGGGGGAAAGAAAATACTCAAAGTAAAATGTCGACGCAGTATAGCTGGTGGGATTTACTGAGATACAAAGATATATAGGGTGCGTTTCTTTTCCTGAGTGCAGCACCGCCACAATTTTACACTTTAAAGGGAAAAGAACTAAACTCACCGAGCAAAGCAGAAGAAGCGAGAGATGAGGCATTCAAACTCATTTTGAAAAGTGATACCACAGTCCGACATTTATCAGTTTGGAGAAGCACTCTCATCAAAAATGAAAAGAGAGAAAATTGTATTACTTTCATCAAAGACTTTCTCCCAGCGATGGGAGATAACAGGCAGAAATAGATCCACGGAAACTTAAACGACATCAAATCTCTCCGGAAACCTTCGGTGGCTCTGTTGGAATCAGTATTCACCACGTCGCACCGCCATGGATTCACCTCCAGCTGAGTAAAAGGACCAGCGGTGACTTTGTCGGGAATAAAACAACCACAGTTCAGAGCTTCTGTACCGTAAGTATCAGCAGTGAAACATCTTGTTCCTGGGTCCCTTTTTTTTGTTTGTTTGCTGTTGTTATGTGGGCTGCTGAGAACTGGGCTCTCTCTATATATATATCACCACGAATCCATCATTCCATCCATCACCGCTAATCAATCCATCCATCATCCATACATCTATCCTCCATTGTTCTATGTGACAAGTGTCTTTGTGCAATTAACTGAATCCACCAAACTGCTCCCAAAACATGGATTGAGCGCATTAGTGAGATAATAATAATAATAATAAGAAGAAGAAGAAGAAGAAGAAGAAGAGCTCAGCTGGTAGGAGGTTGGTCTCCTTGTTGGGTCAAACATGGCAGAGAGGTCAAAGGGTGGAGGCCTGGAGCTCTTCTGTCCCTCCAGGTTGGGGGGGTTGGATGAAACAACAAGTGCACCAGGTTTGCCCTGTTCACCTCACGGTTACCTGCCACCCTCGAACTGGACCAAGTTGTCTGGACCGTGACTGGACGTCCTGAGCACGTTTTTCTTTTTTGTTGTTATAAATGTGTTTGAAAAAGCTGTGGTTTTGGAGGGTTGTGTGACTACTTCCTGTGCGCCTGCCCGGACCATTTGGCGCAGACCTGTGCCCAGCGCATGGCGCGCCGCAGTGCCTCCACCCGAGAGCCAGCAACACCTGGAGAGAAGTGAGAGGAGGAGGAGGAGGAAGAGGAGGAGGACAGAGAGCCCCCCCACCCCCACCCCCACCCCCCCTCCCCTCCCTGCGCCTTTAAGGCTGCACGTCCCGCTGCTCCGCTCCGGAGCCGCACGCGTTCAAAGTTTGACTGGGGAATAGAGACTGAGCCCGGGCAGGAGAGAAGACGGGAGGGAAGGGGCGCACCGGGCACCGGGGAGGGTCCGACTCCCGGCGATAAGAACAAAGGCAGAGATGACTGAGCGGATTGTCGATTAGTGAATGGAGAAGAGAAGCAGGTTGATCTCAGACTGCAGCCATGCCGCTCGTGTTCCGCACGCTGCTGTTCGGCTTTGTGACGCTGCTGGTTGTGCTTCTCATCATTGATGATATTGCAGAAGTGGAGGAAGAAACTGCGTAAGTAACCGTGTGTGTGTGTATATCTGTGCATTTGCATTTGCATTTGCATTTATGTGTGTGCGCACAGCCTTTAAAAAAATATATATATATTATTGTTGTTGTACTGCCCTGCAGCTTCATTTCCTCCTGCAGAAGATGCAGTCTGTGAAAGTAGCGGGGAGAAGAATGAATGAGTGTCGAATCGGATGTATTTAAACTTTGCGGTGGGATGTGCAGTGCTGAGCGGTTTGTTTCTACATTTGTAAGACTTGGGTGCAGCAGCAGCAGCTGTCCGGGTCTCCAAGGATTTGGCTGTTTGTCTTGCAGCAGCCTGCATGCAGGACGGGATACATTTACACTATAAGAGGGAGGGAGGGAGGGAGTGTGTGTGTGTGTGTGTGGGGGGGGGGGGGGGGGGGGGGGAGAGAAGAAAGGGGGGTAACAGATTGGAAAACAAAGGAAGCTTCCCTGCTTCTTCTTCTTTTTCCCCCCTCGCTTTCTCTCAATTCATTTTCAGACTTTGAGCAGTGCAGTAGAAATCTTTCCAAGTCTCATTCACACACTCCACAGATGCCCCCACTTGCATTTGACCTGCATAATCCAACAAAAAGACCTGAAACATAAAATCTAACCAATCCTCCTCAGGTTCGCCTCTGATGCCGTGCTACCTGGATGTGCAGAAAGAAAATGTGGGTAGAAAAACAAAACAAAAAAACCCTACTTTGTGTGTCTCTGTGAGGCACAGATCTCAGATTTCCCTTTCAGCAAGAACATTTTGTTTTGAATGCAATTACCCCGCTGTGGCTCACATTGTAATGAGGTCACATTGGTTTGTGATGTGCCGGGGGAGAAGAACCAGAACCAATTCCACTTCTGCATAAATGCAGCTTAATACTATTATACCAATATGTTTTAAAGCCTCCAGGATTGTGGGAAGGAAGGAGACTCGGCCGGCAGCCGTTTCAGTTTCTCGCTCCTTCGCTGGCGCAGCTGCTTGACGCAATCATACCAATGTGTCCAAGGTCACAAGAGTGTAATTGTGTGAGGCTTACAAATCTGAATGATACATGCACCATGTTTACCGTGAAATGCTTCTGGGCTGACGTAATGGACCCCCCGTGTAAAAAAGATTGCTCACTTGTCCTGTGTAAAGAAAACCACCTTTCAGCGTAATGGAGCTCCATTAAGGCCGCATTTCTCCTCATTACATCAGCAAATAGGTCCACAGTGGATTTAGTCTAAAAATACCTTGATGTGTGCTTTTCACCTTCCTTCTGTCTTGAGGAGAGGATGTACAGTAACGCCTGCTGCTGACTTACAGGAGGAGCATTAAATTTAAGAAGCCAGGCTGTGAATCAGTGAGTGATTCATATTTCAATCTAAATTACACTTCTTCTCCCCCCCCCCCCCCCCCTCTCTTCCCACAGAAATATTGGACATTCAAAGGAGATGAGCTCACAGCGACTCATACCTAAACCACACAGGTTTGAAATGTTGTCTTCACACTCTCTCACTCACACACACACACACACGCACGCACACACACACACACAGCAGACCACCAGTAGGGACCTAAATGGTCCCTGTATAATTTTCCAGTTGCCATTGGTCACTGAATCCTTCGCAGCCTTGATAACACAGTGAGACATTCACAGCCGTACTCTTTAAGGCAAGACGGCAGCTGCTATAAATACCCGTCACTGTGTCCATGCGATAATGCCAACATCTGCTGCGAAGAGAATAACAAATTGAACTTGTTTTTAAGAAACCCCATCAGTTGGAGAGCGCGGTGGAGAAGGTGGATGAGTGGACGTACCGTTTTAAAATTTCAACCAAACCTGATCGGCAGCGCAGTGTGAAGATATCTCAGGTCCAGTGGACTGACACTCTGCTGCTGCTGGGCTTTTCTTTCTTTTTTTCTTTTTCTGCCTCATGCAGTCAGATCCATAATAAACATGAATACTGCTCTTTTAAATTGTGAATGTCAAGCTTGTTTGTAGTGCAGGGCTCACAAAAAACCCGACGATGGCATATAGGGCTTCCAGTAATGACAACTTCTCCATTTTTCTCTCTCCCTCCCTTATTTTGAAGAAAAGATGTATATATTGTCTACATTTTAGCCAACAAGCTCAACCGGTTGAAAATTCTACAGAAAAACTTTAACATTTTCGCAATTTCTCATTTTTAACTCTACTTCCTGTTAGAAAATGCAGTGAATAAAAAAAAAAAAAAAATGAAGGTGATTTAAAGTACAGGCATAAAAAGTGGCCTCCGCCATTTGAATCTCTTATTTTCTCTTCGAATTTCGTTGCATCCAATAACATAACGTGACTTTGTGCTTTCTTTGCCAAGTCTGCTGAAAGCGCCGGCACCCTGTGTGCTGCAGTGTTTCCCTTCAGGTTTTATGACGGCAAAAGCCCGTCACGATCCCTGCAGCCCTCGGCCCGTCACGTTTTCACCCTCGCACTGCGGCTTTGACGCCAGCGCTACTTCAGTAGCTACGTGGCGGCGATTCCCCCACTGCTGCGTCGCTGATCTTTCCGCTCGGTGTTTTGTCTGCATCTTGGAAATGAAGCGATGACCGGAGCCTGCAACGGGAACGGTTGAGCACATACAACAAGTATTTTTTTACTTCCTGCAGTGTTTACTTGATTTGAATGTAAAATCAAAAATGTGAAATGAAAGCTCAGACCCTTCACATCCTGAGTGTTTCCCTTTCGAAATCCATTGCGTTGGTGTAAGCAGATGAGAAGCAAACAATTATGTAAGACTCCTGAAAATGGACGTGGCTGTTCTCTTCTTTTCTACGTCTGCTTGGAGTCGGAGAAGTTTGGTTTTTATCCGCAATCGAAATAATTTCCAAAACTCAAAGGCCAAAAAATGACACCCTAAGGATCATTTTTTTTTTTTTTTTTTTTAGAAAGGCTGCACTGCACGTGGATCCCACCACTTTGACACCACAAAGCATAGATACCAATCGTCGCCACCCGGCCTTCAATGCTTCTGCCAAACCCTCGTCTCACCCCTGGACCTTCAATAAGACCCTCTCCAACCTCATCAGGTATTTCCATCCCCGCACGCCGTTACCACCGCCCGGTTGGTGCGCACCGCCAAATTGCCGGCTGTATATTTTCCTCTCGTCCGCAGGAAGAACATCCTGAGATTCCTCGACCCGGAGAGGGATATCTCCATCCTCAAGGGCACGCTGAAGCCGGGAGACATCGTCCACTATGTGTTCGATCGCCACAGCACCACCAACATCTCCGAAAATCTCTATCGCCTTTTGCCAACCGTGTCGCCCATGAAGAACCAGCATCACCGGCGCTGTGCCATCGTGGGGAACTCTGGGATCTTGCTGAACAGCAGCTGTGGACCCGAGATCGACTCCCATGACTTTGTGATCAGGTTGAGTATCCCCCCCCCCCCCTTTTTTTTTTACATTTAAATGTGCACCATTTAACAGTTTGCTTTTTATTGAGTAATTTCCAGAAGCTCCAGCCTCTTGGAGTTTCTACTATTTCCATCTTCCAAGCGTTCTAATTTGACAAGGACTTGTTAGACGCTTGATTCCATCATTTTCACCACTGGAAGCCGTACAGTCAGTTGAACATATAGACTTCAATAGATCTATGCCGTAACTGTTAATTAGTTTTTTTTTTATAACTTCTGACTGGTTAAAAAAACGCAGACTACATTTTATACACCAAAAGTGATTTTCTTTTTCCTTCAAACTGAACTGTAATTGCACATTAAGTTCAGTATTAGACTTATCTTACTTTACAGGGAATGTAATTCACATTTCAATAGGAGAAGAATACTTTTATGAAGGAAGGAAAGTCACTCTGGAGTTCTCGGTTTAATTCAAGTTTAGAGTTGGTTGCCCACACAGCTGGAAATGCATTAATTACACTTTTGAAAAAGCTGTCAAAGTTTCGTTGTTTTTTTAATGTCTTTGAGCCAACTGCCAGACTGAGAGCAATTAAACGCATGATTCTATATGAAATTGACATCTTGAAAGGCGTTTGCGTCCAGCAGTATCGCGTCGTGCTCGACGGAGAGATCCCGGCTCTCGTACGCCACAGAAAACTGTTTGTGAAGTCGTCGAGCCGACTCTGTCTGCGTTTGGGTACGAGAGGAGGAGTTCACCGAGGGGGCTGACCGTTCCACCAAATACATCCGTATTGCGCTCGTATTTTAACGCAAAGCTTAGCGTTCTGGTTCAACTCGCGCATTATCTGCTCGGGTATCTGTCGTGGAGGAGCCCCGTGTCATAAATCAGCGGTTTAATGTTGTCGTATAAATGGAGACGGAAGCAGCCGTGTGCAGTAACGCCTCATTGAGCCGACTGATCGATGGCTGAGTGGGCCTTAAAATCCTGCGTGTCCTTTTTTTTTTTTTCATTCGGGAATTGATTCTGTTGTCTGCATATCTTGTCTTTCCTAAGTGCTGCGATGTTATGCTGATGAGGAGAGGTCATGATTTATAGACTCCGGCAGCGTGATAATAATGCGGGGCCGCGGCAGTAATGGTTGGCTGAAGGCAGAGAACAGGAAATGTGTCATTTTTGAGAAGCTGAGGAATTTGCTTTGGCACTGGCATATCAGATGGAGAGATAACATCTCGGCTAAATATAGTTTCGGTGCCCTTCCTCTGGTTTCCACTAAGTAGGTTGACTGTTTTGGGGAAGGTACTCGATACTAATACTGCCGGGGGGGGGGGACGGCGAGTAAATTCTTGTAGCTCATTGGTGCAATAATGTCTCCGAATCAGATGTTTCATGGAACAGGTGAAAACTATGGTTGCATTTCAAAATATAATAATTCATTGAATTCATTGTTGCTGTATTTCAGAATCCACAGACAATTAAAAAAATAAAAGCATCCTTTAAGGCATTTACATACTTTATTGTCTGCTAACTGTTTTACGCAGACGGATTTTGAAGCATTTGTTATTATTCTAAACGCATCTCATAATAAAAAGGGAAAAATCTTGCTCCGTACAGCCGCATGAGAATCGCTGCTATGGTTGATTTCAAACTGTGAAACTTGCATATATTTAATATTTCTTACACATAAACTAAAATATTTAAATTTCCTTCATTTACAAGTAAAAAAAAAATCAGAAGTGCTTTTATCTCAAATTATTAAAATATTTTATACAATCAGATGTTGGGACCATTATCATAACAATGAATACTTCTACATGCTTGAATTATGTGTGCAGAAATAATCAAATGATTCACTTTTCAATTTTTTTTGCACCTGTGTGTGACTCAGATAGAGGTATTGTGATGATTTTGTGGCGTCAACATCATTTGAATACAGTTTTTTTTTTTTTAAACTGTACAAGTAGGACGGACACCTCAGCATCGATATTGGTTAATAACTGTAATCCTCACAAACAAAAACCCACGGATAAATTATTCAAAACACATGAAAATCACTCAAATTCACCAGCAGTGTTGCAGCTGGTATAGCTTCAGAGGATTTAAAATAGAAATGGTCAAATCTCATCATTTCTTGATTATGTGTGGTATTATTCATGTTCATTTGAAAACCAGCACGTAACTAAGGCTAATAAATGATTGCACTGAGATGTGGCGAAGCAAAAATAGCAGGAAGAAAACTCCAAAAGCAGCAAATTTTAATGAATGAAATTAAACAACAACAAGCACTCCCGGTGTCTTTTTTTTTTTCTTCCCCCGCCGCCTCGCTTCACAGGATGGAGATGGATGACAGTCAAGATAATTACCAGCTTTGTGTTTTCCAACATTTCATTCAAAACAAGTCAATTGCACTCTGCAACATATGATGCTTCTTTATTTTTTTTGTTGTTGTTGCTGAATTTCACTTTTTTTTTTGCCCCGCTCTGTTTCCCCCTTCAGCAAGGCAGAACGCTTTGACTAGCCTGGAGGACATACAGATGGGTGATAAATTACAGAGAAAACACACAGAATAAGGTGTTGGAAGGGGAAAACTACCGAACTGCCAGAACGGCTTCAGTGGCGTTTTGTTATTCGCTGTATTCTGGCAGCCGGCTCCCACAGCTTTACTTATGGAGCGAACTGCCGCAACACATCAGATCCAGGGTCGCTATCAGGCCGCTGCAGAGCTCGATAACAAAGAGTCCCCCAGGACCGGGAGTGAGGAAAACCTCAGCTCGACGTGGAACTTGGAACTTGTTCGTAAACATTTCTGCTTGGCTTTGATGGTTTGAACCAAAAGTTTAATCCAGTATTTCGGTAGAACTTTATTGACACAGCTCTGATTGCGACACATCACATGGCGCTTTTGCATTTAGATACAATATGGAGAAAACCAAACAATTTTCAGTTGAGCGGAGATAACGGCGAAAATGTCTAGCATTACTTTTCTAATCATGTTTTACTTCCCTTCCACCAAATGCAATTTGGCTGTAGAGGAAGAGCATATTTAACTTTAAAATTAGAATAACGTTTGCTTTTTCAAGTTTTATATACAAGAAGAAGAAAAAATTTTTTTTCACAAGTTTATGCAACTTGGCGAATTTTTACATCCAATTCCTCGACTGCTGCAACTGAGGGATCGACCTACTTCCACTCCCAGCATGAAGATTGAACCCAGTGGTAAATATTTAAATATGTATAAAGAAGTTTGGGAAAGGATATCACACATAGAGCTACTTTGGAATAGATCGACACGATGCATGCAAAAGTCAACTGGATGAAAACGGCAGGCGCGGAGACAGACGTGGGATTACAGGAGAGAGAGAGAGACGCAGAGTTAATGACATGCAATGGTGATATATGAATGTGGGCCGAGTGGAGATCAATTTGTCTTTGAAACAACCATTTGACAGTGACAAGATTGCATTTGTAAATTAATGATGGGGGTGGGGGGGGGGACTGACTGCTCAGTGACAGCCAGAGATCAGCGTCTTGAGGTTGTCTGTCTCTCTGTGCATCCATCTCGTTCTTGTTAACACCGAATATCTTGAAGGGGCTTCTCACACACTGGCACACGGAGATGATTTCGTTAGACCGCTTTTGCCTTTTCTGCAGAGTTTGATAACGGGGGACCGCGACTGAGAAAACACTTGAGTGCTTTCAATATTTATTCTCACCCCTGGATCGTCGTTCGTAACGGGAATCGACACGTTTGCGTTCCCCGGGGGGGATTTCGCTTCTCCTCTGGAAGACTTCGACTGTAGAATTTATGAAAATGTAATCAAGGTCAGTTGTTTTCAGAAAGCTAAACGCTCTGTTATTGTATGGAAAAACTGAGAAACCTATACACCCGATTCATTCCAGTAAACCGGTTCAAGGTAATGACGTCGTCTTGGCATGAATAGAAAATGAAGTTATGTCTCAAAGGTATAGAAAAGTGATTGCAGAGTTTCTGTTTTCTCACTCCGAGGAGGTTTGAACCCTCCTGGCTGTGAGCGAGGCTCGTTTGGCGTCTGCCTCTGTTCAACCTGTACTTGTTCCCCTAAACGAACGGACCTGTGCTTTCAGGTGTAACCTGGCGCCGGTGGAGGAGTACTCTCCGGACGTGGGCTGCCGGACCAACCTGGTGACCATGAACCCCTCGGTGGTGCAGCGGGCCTTCCAGGACCTGGTCAGCGAGGAGTGGCGGGAGCGCTTCCTGCAGCGTCTCCGCAGCCTCAGCGGCAGCGTGCTGTGGATCCCGGCCTTCATGGCCAAGGGCGGAGAGGAGCGCGTGGAGTGGGCCCTCCGGCTCATCCTGCTGCACACGGTGGACGTGCGCACCGCCTTCCCGTCGCTGCGCCTGCTCCACGCCGTCAGAGGGTAAGAAGCCGCCCGGTAATGGCCCCCTGCACCTGGCGCACCGCGTCTCATAGGAACACCTGCGAGCAGTGTAATCAAGAGGCCGGCAAAGTCTAACCTGCAGCCGGCGCTATTTTTAAACAGGACATTACAGCTGATCACCGGGGGCGGTGTGTGTGTGTGTGTGTGTGTGTGTGTGTGTGTGTGTGTGTGTGTGTGTGTGTGTGTGTGTGTGTGTGTGTGTGTGTGTGTGTGTGTGTGTGTGTGTGTGTGTGTGTGTGTGTGTGTGTGTGTGTGTGTGTGTGTGTGTGTGTGTGTGTGTGTGTGTGTGTGTGTGTGTGTGAAATCCACTCTGTCCAATTTAAACCAGCGTGCAGCTCCAGTCAGCTCTTATTTATCCCACCTGCGAAATGGCTCTCACTTACAGAGCGGTATTTTAAACACAATGCTGTTTTGTTTCTGAGTATTACTTGCTGATGCTTCTGTCGCTTAAAAACAAAACATGGGCTCAGCTTCTCCTTATTTGCCGTCTCGCTGAGAGTTTGATTAGACAATCTATTCTGCTCCCATTTTGTGCGTTAAGTAGAAGCAGAAGCCAGGCGGCAATTAGCTTTATGTAAGAACCGGGAGCTGCTTATGACCAGACGCCAAAAATATACTCTTGAACCCCTCAGAAGCACAATGACTACCCACTAGTTTCTTGTTGCATGTAAATATACATTAGCATGCTCGCCATTGTTTCATTTGGGCAGATTGGTCGGATGATTTCGTATTCGTGTTATTACTGTGTCATAAGGAGTAAAATGCTCTTCGTCACAGTCGGTCCAACATCTCAGCACAAATATCAGAATAATATCAAATATCAGTCTTGAAGGTTCAGTATCACACACATTTGATGCTGATGCTTATATTTCCAGGTTTGATATCCATGAGAACGTGTTTTTTGAAACCACATTTAAATGATTTATTTGGTTTATCCCTCCGTCTTATGCTCCTCCCTGGAAAACATGATTACTTCAGGTTGCATATGCAGCATTAGGAGGACTCCTTTCCTTGTGACGCAATAGAAAGTTGTCCTTGTGTTCGTGTATGTATTTTCTTAGATTTGATATCTTAGGCAGTGGACCACCCAGAGGATTATATATGATATGTTTATTGTTGTGAAGTCATGCGGACAGTACTCATTGTTTCTTTCATTGCACTGTTGTTAATGAGGTGTATTTCTTTTGCTTTTGTATTTCTTTTGCTTTTTTTTTCTCCTATAAATGCAGTCTAAAACTGATGTATGCAGTATTTGATTGAAAAGCACAAATGCCTCAAAAAAAAAAAAAACCCACAACACTCACATTCCCTGTCTTGGCTAAAACAGCAGGATGTAATGAGTCCATGTCAAAAGCATGAGATTGCCAGGCAACCAGCAGAGAATATGTATGGAAGTGCTGGACAGATGGACCTCATGTTGTTTATGAGGTCCATCGTCTCATCTGACTCACTGCAGAGCAGAACAAAGGGGCACATTTGTCGGATTCGTTGAGCTTTAATTGAGGTTGCGATGTCAACATTTCCGACGCTGCTGAAGAAGAAAATTGTCTTGTGAGGATCCGTTTGTCTTCTGTTGAATTTCTGAGCTCAGTGTTTGGTTTGGGTTTTTTTTTTTTTGTCAGCTGTATTGTTTAGAAGCCTTCAGTAGGAGTTCTGGTGAAGCAGAGATAACAAGAAAAGCTGTTAAGCTTTGGTACCAGATTTGTTTATAGCATTTTTAAATCATATTCTACATATAAAAAAAAATGTTTGTGCCAATTTATTTTGAAGCTTGTCAAAGATTTGGTGTAAATGTAGGAATGATGTAAGAGTTTTGTTTTTTTTTGCCGATCTGTCAAATCCAACCTCTGCTGCCTTCGGGCTTTCATAAAATCGCTCTGCAGTTCTTCCTCTCTCTTCCTGCCCCCATCGTCACAGGCAGACTCTGCTGCTCTGGATCGTTCCCGCCTTGTTACAAGGATAACATCACCAAATGATCCCATTTTGTATGCTTCCGCTAATTCCCAGTACTGAAGCAGACCTGACTATGACGTCAGTCCTTAAGAGTGGTCTTTTACAAAAGACATTTCAAATCAAGTCCTTAAAAAAAAAAAAAAAAAAAAAAATCACCCTGAACCAGTCTCACTGAAGGTGAAGCTTAAATATCTCTGGAGACCCAAAAGTCCAGTTGAATGTCCCCGCCGGTGAGTTTCAGAATGATTGGTTCTGTCAAACATTCGGCCTGCAGATGGTCTAATCCCATCACATTATTTTGTACTTTGCACACTTATCTTGATAGAATATACTTTAGCTTTGAGTATAAACAAGCAAGTGGTAGTTCTGAATTTGGGTGTCTGAAAAAAGTGAAGAGAGATTAGAGATCATTTTTCACAATCAATGTTTTATAGTACAAAAAAAACAAAAACGAACACATCTTACGATAAAAGCCCGCAAACAAAAGTCGTCGTGAGCCAGCTGATGAAACTATTCTTTGTAATAGTGAGGCGATAATAAACAACGCCTTGCATAGTATATATTTGGCCCCGAAATGTCAATCAAGTTTGGAAAAAAACAAGTTTGGAAAAAACAAGTTTGTTTCTTCTGGTTGTCTTGATTCGTGTTCTCTGTAAACCTGCCCCGTGTGTTTCTCCTGCACAGCACAAAATCTTCTTTAAATAGTACGGCCTCTGCATCTCAATCCAGCCTTGCACACTCTAACCTCTGGGGGTGTGAGAGGAGGCAGCGATAGCCTGAGGCCTGGACAATTGGGGCAGTGACTGGAAGAGAAAATGAAGTTAGGGCAAGTGGCGGTCTGACCATCTGTCCCCGGGGAGGCATGATCCATGTCACTGTCGCTGGGGCTTCGCAGGTCGCCTTAAGCAGAAGGCAGCTGCAGGGACGCGCACCTCAGCGGGCGCAGGTTGGTTAGAAAAAAGCTGATGCAGGGAAAGAAATAAAGTGCTCAGCAGACACGAGAACAAGTTCAGCCTTCGAGAGTTTTTGTCCTTGGAAAGAAGAGGAGTTGCTCAGCTGAGTGGCTGAACGTTCACTGTCCACTTTGAATCGAGAGTTTCTATCACTACAGGAGTTTATTTGTCTTGAAACTCGACAATGGGGAATTATTTTGCTATTATGCTTTCCGTACAGATGGAATCACGCAAACGGTACTAGACTGGACCAGTTCGTCTTCAACTGCAGATGTCTGAAAAATGGCTTTCTTTGTGTTTAGAAACATGGTGCTGGCTCTGATTGTTTTCTACAGCGATCTGCACACTGATCCAATATAGAAAATGTAATTTAGCCTGAAAATAAAAGTAGACTCCATACATTAAGTCAGCAGTGAAAAATCTAGATGTTTAGATCGCACGGCTCCACAGTGCAGACGCCCCGTGGATCACGGTAATGACGAGTGCATATATGCATAATTCTATTTTCTTTGTTTTTATGGTAGTTTTTGAAGTTCCTCGACATCATAGATGGTGAGGGAGTTTTAGCTGTTTCCAGAATATCCAGAAATTGCTTGGTAGTTGTTTCTCCCCTAAGCGTCTGTAGCTATTAAAAAATAGCCAGCCTCTTGCTTCACCTGTAAAGACATGGAAGATTTTACACTGAAACATGCTGGGAATTAAAATCAGAACTTTCATGTTTTTACTGTTTCAAGGTCATCTTCTGGATGTTCAGCTTGCGATCAAAGCGAATAGTCACTGAGGTAGTTTTGGAGACGTTGAATTTATTCTTACTCCGCGTCAAGAGATTCCTGTGTGTAATACATACTGTCATGTCCTTGTCAGCAGGACAAGACTGGAAAAACGGTGATTTTCAGCTTACGGTGATGCAAAAAGAAGCAATTAAGAAGCTTTAACCTTTATGACTGTAATCATATTCAAAACAGCTGGATTTAGTTTGATTTTATGGATGTAAAATTGTCACACACAAAAATTAATAAGCGAGTGCTTCTGCCCCTTTTCCAAGATAACTTAAAATTTTAATGACAGTTTTCAAATATGTTCTGAGTTTTCAATGGTACAATTGAGCTCTCGTTGTAAATGTGCGACACGCTGGTGAAGCTGAGCTGTGGATGTCCTGGAGGAAACTGTAATGACTATTATATGGGAGCAAAACTCTTATTTCACTGCTTTCTGGTAATTGAGAGTTCTGGTTATCAGAAGTACGCATACCAAACCTGCCAGGGGTGACAGGATATGATTAGAAGTGTTCAGAAAATCGTAAAGTTAACGACGTATGCCCGGAATGGTTTTGTTATCCGTCAAAATCACTTGCGGTATAGTGGACGTGTCAATTCTGCTGCGTGACTTTGGGAAAGAGCAGAAAAATATCCTACAGGATTTCATAATCTTGATTTAGGATTGATCCTCTTTCTGAGGTTCAGTGTCATATCGATATATTCCCGCGGGACGAAATGCTTTCCAGTGAATCCTGATTTCATCAGTTTGTCTCGTCTCGCCATGTGTTTGTCGACAGGTATTGGCTCACCAACAACGTCCACATCAAGCGTCCCACCACGGGCCTCCTCATGTACACCATGGCCACGCGCTTCTGCGAGGAGATCCATCTCTACGGCTTCTGGCCATTCCCACTGGACCCGCGGGGAAAACCGGTGAAATACCACTACTACGACACTCTGAAGTACGAGTACACCTCCAGCTCCAGTCCTCACACGATGCCTTTGGAGTTCAGAACCTTGAGCGCGTTGCATAGACACGGGGCGCTGCGGCTCCACGCCGGGACCTGTGAAGCCGGACAGACAGACCCCGACAGCAAATAAGCTGAAGGGACGATATCGTCACGGAAACCCGCTTTCTTAACTGAGCAGTTTTTTTCTTGTTGCTACCACTTTTGTGAAACTTGAAGTAACTTATTTTCAGTAATTGGAATGGACATTTTCTATTTTGAAGCTCCAACAGCGAGTCAATCTTGTATGTTTGACCTTTTATTGAGATTTCTATGGCAACAGCTCAACCTTCCGGGGTCAGAGCTCAGCTGAGACTTTTTGGTTTCCGAACCCAAGTGTGAAGAAAACAAACAATAGCACATTGTTTGTGTGAGAGGGGGGGAAACAAAGTTATTACTACAATTTAACATTTCAGCTGTATTTTCATGAGGCATAACGACAACATAGTCACTCAAATAGGAGTTGTTTCCTGGATCTTATTTACTTCATTAGTTAATTGAAGTTTAGAGCGACATTTGTGGACAAATTCCACCCTCCTGCGTTCAGACAGATCGCACATCTGAGCCCTCTGAAGAGACGAGGACCCAGGTTGTTTATTTCTCTGATGAATGTCGTCGCATTCCTCCATGAGAGCTGCTCCTAACTGGGGCAAGTCTTTATAGTTCAACTGAACTGATCCACTGTCGCACAGATACTCTATTAGGCTCTCGTCAAGCAAATGTTAGCGATCAAATACTTTAACTTCGTGATGGACCATTATAGTTTTCTTCTTGGCCACAAGAGATTTCTTTCATTTGCAGCATGATGAAAGATAAGCTCTTTTTTTTTTTGTAATAAAAACTAATGGCCTGTCTTGAGTTGACCTGAGTAAACATGCCCATTTATTTGAGAAATGCTCAATGTCAACATTTGTCTTTGAACATAAGTGTAGGGCTATTTTTAATGAGTATAGCAAAACTAAAACTAAGTTGAGGAAAATTTTAATGATTGAAACTGCACTGATGCAATTTCAAAGCCCAACAGTCGCTGCATAATTCGTCTTTCGGGTTTCGAAGTGCTTCTCAAATAAATGGATCATAATAGAAAAGTAAAATTACCCCAAAATGTAGTTTTTTTAAAAAGTTAAAAAATTCCATATAGTTTACCTGCAGTACACAGAGACTTAAACATTTCAAGTCTTGTTTGTTTTATTGTTTTTAACTTTTAACTTATAACTAGCGTTATGAACATTCAAAACGTCGTGCCCAAGAATATAAAAAAAAAATTAAAAATAGCAAAAACATTTGATCTTGTGAAATGTGAGTGTGATATTAATGAGAAAACGATTAACTTCTCAACGACAATGTAATTGTTTGAGATGTGCCTGTAGATGGAAACCAGAGAGGATGAGTAAAATAGAAGCAATAGCAAAAACTACTTTAAAAACTACAAAAAAAACAACTTTTTTGTTTTCCAAACTTAGTAATGGGACTGTGTTGGTCCCAGTTTATGACATAATAGGGCTTTAGTAAAGATGTATGCAGCATGTTCATGGCATGTAGAGCAGGTGAATCAACGGCGCCTGTTAGTCACCGTTTCAGCCACAAGATGGAAGCACTTAATAATCAGGGAGGCTGATGATTGAAGCAAAAACACCAATATTTCTTATTCACAGCAGACGTATTTGAGAAGGCGCTCCTGAAAGGGCTGACGTGATGTGCTGCTTGCGACAACGCTTCCTCTGATAGGCCTCATGTTTAGTCCCTCACTTGGTGCCACAAGCAAAACCCGAAAAGGTGAAGGCCAGCGCGGCGCGTCCGGTTTCCTCGGGAGTCAAATGAAGGAGCGCAAGTATGTTTGATTGTATTTGGAGGCTGTGAGCACAAAGGAGGAGTGTCGCAGCTGTGCACATATGAATGTTTACTTAGACTTAGCCACTGGTAAAGTCACTTTGTAAACTTTCCTCAGAGAGCGTCGGCTGCATTCTGCTCTGGAAATGTGAGTGGTGAGGTCAGCAGTAGTTTTCTGGTGAGAGCAGGGAGAACTTCACTTATTGTCATGAATGTATCGGATTGTATTTTCTTCCAGATGTTGTAAATAAGCCCCATATTGAGCTTTAAAGGGATTTCTCACCACGTCACTGGCGACGACAGAATGCTGAGGAGGAAGCGGTGGGAACATGTATGCCTTAGGTCACTTTGTGTTACTTTTGGGTCTTACAAATAATTGTAGCTGCTGATATGTTGTGCCTATAAACAATGGATTTCACTATTTCAAAATGAGCCGTTCATTCCCCTCGAAGTAAAATTGTTCCAGTTTGAGCAAAGATTAATTTGAAAGGCCAGATTTTGGTGACGTCTCTTCAAAAACATAGATGAACGACATCGCCGTGTGCAAAGCTTTCAGTCTGATCTAATATCAAATTTACTTATTCCTCTTATTGGCTTGAAATCTATTCTGCAGCGGAGGAAAACAACCTCAAACATCCATCTGTCTTCCACGCCCTTTTATCCAGCTCAGCTGATCCCAGCAGATGATGGCCAGAGGCAGATTATTCCCTGGATAATTCCACAACAAACACAGAAAGACGAGACAATCAAACACACTCACATTCACATCACCATGTCAGCTTAAAAAAATTTTTTTTTTTCAAACTGTGTGTGGAGGACTGAGTGGTAAAAATCCATGCATGCACAGAGGGAACATGCAAACCCCAACACAGGCGGGCAGCAAGCTGTCTCCCTAAGAGATGAGAGAGGAAACCACTGTGCAAAAATCCATTGAGCTTATGAAGAACTACCTTCAGAAGGACTGGTGGTAATTGATGTGATGCTGTCGCCCCTCTTTAAAAAAAAAAAAAAAAAAACCCTGTTATTAACACAATCCAGTCTGTGTGGGTTTAATTGAACAAGATAAAAGCATCTGAAGCAGATTACATCCACCCAGAGAACTGCTTAATTCTCCAGGATTCATTAAAACGACCTCTTTGCAAGTTCCCTCAAACGTGAAGCGATGCTGCTTCGAAGGCAAAGAGCATTCACGCTCTCTGAAGGACTTTGCATATGTGGGTTTTCTCTCATTTCCACCTACGCTCCAAATGACGACTGAGGCGTTTAAAGTTGATGAATGACCCCCCCAAAAATTGGCCGTACTTGTGAGTGTATGCTTGCTCGTCTCTCTGCGTTTGTGATGAACTGTGACCCAATCCACAACCCCCCCCCAAAAGAAAACCCCCCAAATTTTCAAGTTTCAAGTCTACACTGAAACACATACAAAAAATACTTAATAGTAGGTCCGCAAACTTATTCTCCAGTGTTAGTGGGTCAGGGAAGAAACCAGTACAAGACTGATTTTTCAAACATCTTAATGTGACTTTCTATTTTTGTACTTCCAGGTTCTGTAAAGGGTTTTCAGGAGATGTCTTGACACTGAACTTTGCTATTTTTCCACGCAGGAAATGTCCCCATTGACATTAAAAAAAAAAAAAAAAAAGGGAAAAAAATTATTGGAGGCATTTGAAGTATTCCAAAGCTCTGTGGCTAAACAAGTGACCTCTCATGCGATCGGGGCCATGTGATGCCAACCATGAAAGTGTTGTTTTGACAGGATGCGCCTGTTGACTTGCATGTTGGCCTTATTACGCTGCCAATTAAGTTAAGAATAGGCATGAAAGTCGTCAGCCGTCTGCAGCAATGAAAGGTTTATTTGTGAAAGCATGTCTGACTTTGGCAAAAAAAAAAAAATAGAAACTTACTGTAGCCAACACCGTTAAGTTAATTAACCCAGAATTTGAAATTTGCTACAAAGTTTGTGACATGTACTTTCTACTGACTTGTTTTGGATACTTTTGTCTTTTGTTTCTCTCGTGTATACTGTATGACTCGAGCAAAAAAATGTTGCCTTTTGCATGTTTTGTCTTATTATAAAGAACAGCTTGTGTATATTTCAATGTTTAAGGTTTTATAATGGTCAGAATAACAGCGGTTTTGACGAGGCGAATGTATTTTTCTGCGTCACAAAAGATCCAAACGGGAAAAACACACACAAAAAAAAACATCACAACTCAAGATGTTAAGACTTCAAAGAAAGCCGTTTTATTTCAGTAGTGTTTTTCAAAGTAATGGAAACTGAGGAGACAGACGTGGGCATGGAAACCGAGGAGGAACCGAGCAGGCTCGTGTTTTCCATAAACCTCTGAAACGGGATGAACATTAAACCTTTTTCTCTGTTCAAACGTGGATTGAAGGAAATTAGCTTGCGACCACTTTGGTTTCACTTTACAAGTGTAACTTGCCGTCACAGACGATTCAGTTCGGATAAAATCCCCACAATTAGAATCAATGGATCAGCAGGGTTTTTCCACAATTTCCCGACATTTCTGAAGCCGGCCCACTCGCTAAAACTGACAGAATACTGAAATGAGCATATAATTACAGTTTTCATGAAATCACGAGATCAACAAGAGTCTGCTCAAGATACAGCAAATATAATATCAAAAATATGTTTAAAACTATGATTAACATACGATTTGATAAATGCTTTTGTCAGACATTCACACACACTCACTCCACTTCTGTGTATTTAGCCATACTCAGATATAACTCTTAATTTTAGACAAAAAAAAACCCAACAAAAACTCATCTATACTTTCTCCAGGAAAGATGCCACTGAAACGGCTGTATATGACCAATCTCCGCATCACTCCCCTTTCTTTTCTATTGCTTGCTTTTCTTACTGGACGTGGGACGGAGGTCATTTGGAAACAGCTGCACCTGTCAGACATGAAGCACTATCGCATAACGGTCTGGATTAAAACCGAAGGTCACCTACAACGCTCACGCTGTGCTGCAGAAACCTAACCTGAGCCTCCAGGTGCATCTCAGAACATTTCCAATACAAAGGAAGAGTTTAATGCTCCCATCAGTGCAGAAATAAATGTCAAATAAACATTTGAATGATTATTAGATATTCTGAGGTCCATCTGCATGCTGCCCCCCCCCCCCCCCCCCCCCCCCCCCGGCAGTCTCCATTTTCAGTCAGATCTCTGGTAAATATTCAAGATTTGGTCGTTCAGTTAAAGATATTAGAAATGCGACGAGCAATTCCACCTTTTCAATTAAGGGACCAAGTAATGTTTTTTAGGGCTTTTTCAAACACTGTTTGCAAAATGTGACAGCGACTCAATAAAAAAAAAAAGCATATACCGTACATATGATACTTTGCTGGCAGTTTGTTGTGATTGGTGTTTTTGTGAGCCTCCAAAAAGTCAAGTTTACTATTGATTAAAATCACTGGGAGAAATATTCCATTATGACAAGCTGTTCATGTTCTATCTCTTTGTAACTGAAAACACTCTTTGTGCTCCAGTCCTGTGCTCACCTGATTGAATGTGATTGATCCTCGATCACAGAACAGTTACAGCATTCAGAACAGGTTGACGTGTTGCATAAATATCTTACATCCCGACTTATACGAAGCGTTTCTTCAGATTTGAACACTTGAAACTCCAGCTGAGATAGCAGCAAAACAGGACTGTGTGAAAAGACACACAGAGTACAAAAATAAAGACAAAGCCTCCGACGGTATATATGCACAACAAATTGGTTACTCGATACATATAAGATTTGGTTTGGTTAGAAAATATCTGATACTTACATTACGAGACACCTCTTTGTATTTGTTGCATGATAGTCCATTATGGCCACCATGTCATTATTTATTGATGTAAGCTTGAACTGCACTAGAAGGTTAAAATAACCTCTCTTTAAAGCGGATATTGGTTGATATTACAGACTCCTCAGCCCATCATGATGTGTACAACATCTCAAGTGTAAAAGAAGAATTGAAAGATAATTTATTTGAATTTTTTTTTTTTTTTAACTTTTGAGTAGAAATTAAACCATAAATGTTCTTTCAGAAACAGCAAAGCGTCTAATAATGGTATCCATACGACGACGATCACAGATGAACACCCTGAACAAGTGGCAGAGGACAGTGATGTGGTAAGACTTGCGATACAAAAACAGAGGGGAGGGGGGAAAAAAAAAATCACTTGAGTGTTTCCGGGGTGTCGGGCTCAACAGGAGCTATCGAAAACTGTCGTCCACGCCGAGGTTCACCTGCAAATAGAAGCAGAAACTGAGAATTGCAAAGGCTCCATCTGATCACACCGAGAGGAGGAAATATGTTTGTCCAGAGAATCCAGTCGGACTTGGAAATCAAGAATGTCAGAATGCAAACAGGACGTCACGTCTTCCTTTGAGGAAGTGGCTGTTGTGTGTTGAAGAACAACTGGAAGTTAGGAAGGGTGAAACCTAAAATCAACATTGGAGTCGAACAAAAGGTGCTTTGTTTTTTGGGTTTTTTTCTCCCAACATTGTGCGTTTCTTCACAAGCCCAGTCAGACAAATGTACAATTTAACATCAACTAATACTTTGACTTGCTGAGTTCAGGTGAGTTTAAGATCTATTGAAGCATGAAGAGTCACGGCTCATTGAGAAAAAACAGGTAGCTTATCTTGTTCAAACTCCGGAGGCAACTTGCTAGTTAAAACTAAGTTATATCATTTTACATGCAGGCGAAGCGAAGTTTTATAACCAAAATGTGACACATTGTGTTACATTTACTCAAGTAAATGAATGTTTTTCTCAATGGGCACTGATCTTCACTACTTTAAATGAAGCTACACTCTTGCAAGGGAATGGCACAATCTAAACAACCCTTTTATTCATTTCACCACTGACAGTATTTATCTGCTTCTCATCAGTAAAACTCCGAGACCACTGCTGAGATCGAGAAAACTGAAGAAATATGCGAAAGCTGAGCTCTAAAGCTTTGTGTCCACATACTGGTGATTACAGGGACCCCAGGATCTCTGCAGGACAACAAACAAGACTCACCCACGGATCACATTTGAAACGTGATCTTCTCTGTACAGTCAGTGCAGTAATTTAGTTTTCCTGGTTAAAAGGATCAGATGTTCTCACTAGTAGTTTTATGACAATTCAACAGCTATAAAATGGAATTACATCTTGGCAATATAGAAGTAAAAAGAATAGGGACATGTAGTCTCAACACGGGTTTGCATTGACTTTCTGATGACTCCTCACTGTGGCCTCTTTCCCTAAAGTATCCAGATATTCGGAAGTTCCTTTCCTGTTATGTGCACACTATTCTTATTAGGATTCACCTCATGATTCTTCCTATTAGGCCAGAGCACGGGTTTTAGGGGGGGGGGGGGGGTTCTCTTGGTGCTTCGATGACCTTGTCATTGCTTCACGAATACAAAAAAAACAAAACAACCAACAAACCTGTATTTGACATCGAAGAGAGTTGAGTCATCCTCATCGTCGTTCTCTTCATTAAGAGGGGCCATCTCCACACGCTCGGCAGGAGTAGTTATTATATCATACTTCCGAGTTTTTCTGATTCGCCTGCCAGATCTGCAAGAAAACAAAAAGTACAAACATGAGGCATAAAATCGTGTCTTTTAACGACTGAGAATCCAGCAGCTTGACTTCAGTATTTTGACAGATGGAGCAGATTAAATTGGTAAAACTCTGAGCTTTTACAGGCACTTTAATGCTCCGCCTGGCTGCTAATGTTCAACTATAACAGCCTTGTGTTTTCCTCACACAAACTGTGCTGACAGTAACATCCGATGGATAATATTTAATTGACAAACAATCTGTCATTTATCAGCAAACACGCCAAATAAAGGTGGTTTTTAAATGGGACACTTTAATTTCTCTTTGCAAACATAATTGAACTGGACATTTCCATCAATTATAGTTTAATGGACTGCAAGACTCTGTCAGATAGGCAATGAACAATTGCAACAATAATATGAAAGACTAGTTGTACTATAAAAGATTATGTACAAGGTACTTTTTGAATGCTTTGATACAGGTCTAGCGCTTTGTAAGTGTTTATCCATCATTCTCTTGTGCCATGATACCTAAACTGAGAATTTCCCGTTAAAAAAATATTAATAAACCAGTAATACATAACTTAATAAAACTCTACTCATGCAAACTCATCTTAAACTCGCTGTAATAAAGGCTTATATTGTGGGAATGTATATTAAAAAAAGAACATTTCAGATTGACCTATTTGATTTAGGTCACATGTACATGGGATGACATTACTCTCATAATGTACCGGCACGTTCAATGACTGCTTACAAGCGTTTCTCCATTAGAAGTCCCTATAGGCGCGTCATTAATAGACCTTCTACCAAAGCGACCACATGACAAACATTGATTAATTTACCAGAACCGGTGCTGAGAATTCAAACAGGGGTAATGAGGAGCCATTTATGATTTAAATAAAAAAAGAGAGAAGGGTTTTGCATGGAGCTGCCTTACCTGACTATTTTGACGACCAGGCAGGTGATGAGAGCAGCTGTTAGCGCGCACACGACAATAACTATGTTTTTCAGAGTTGGAAGATGCGTCATGATGGATGAAATCCGGGATCCCACGGTCGCCTCTGTCACATTATCGGTGATTGCGTTGTGGCTCCCGATGGATGATGTTGAATTTAAGTGCGTCGCGGATGAAGGAGTTATTAGAGGCTCGGTGCTGACGCGCCAAAGCGCCGCCGCAATAAAAGTTAAAATCACGTTGTATGTCACCATGATGCTGGAATAAGAAAGAAAAAACCCCCAAAACAAACAAAAACAAAACAAGCTTGTATGGTTCTCCCAACGAGATGAATCCCGGCAGCAGCTGTCACATTATACACAAGCGGCTTTTCGGCGTCAATTTTTGCTTTTCACACAATAAGGACCATGTGAGGCGCAAATATCCATGTCTCTCCTCTCAGCATCAGGCAGCCGTCTCTCTCGTGTCTCGCATTGGCTCCTTAAAATTAAAAAGGTTTTTTTTCCCACCCCCCAGGAGATGAGTCAAGGCTATTCCTTTCTGACTGACTGGGGACTTGGTTGGAGAGATGAGAAGGATAATCCGCCTCCGGAAGCGCTCTTATCCCGGCGCGCCGCGCGGCGCAGCGACAACAGCAGTATGTGGACTGGTGCTGCCGTGACGTCACTACCGGACTGCGTAAAACACGCACATCCCTGCTGCCTCCAACAGCAGAGGACTCATCATCATCGTCATCATCATCGTATCGATTGAAATACATATGATATTAATATATGAATATATTCAGATTATAATAAAAGTCCATCTAGATTGAGGCAAGGTTGAGTAAAGATAAGTGAACTGATTTAGTTAAGCGATGAAGTTAACATCTTTGTTCCTTTTTTTGTCTATGCATTTCCTCGTTCGTGAGATATGTTTCAGGCATATGGCCATGGCATCGTTCTGTTCAAGTGGCCACATGGTTGTTTGGAACCCTTGCCTCACCCAATCCATTGATCGTTATGGGGGGAGGAAGCTGGAGCGAGCCAGAGATCTGTTTGAACAAGCCTCGGATGGCTGCCCTGCCAAGTTTGCAAAGAGTAAGTAACTGTTAAATAAACATTGACCCTTTGTATATTTAGTGACATCCTATTATATTTGTTTGATTGCTTATGAAACGATTGGAGCATTTCTGATCCGTTTATTTGTTGTATGCCAAATTGGAGGAAGAGGATGGTTTGGCATTAGGCTATGAAAGAGCAACACAGGCAGTGGAAACTGAGGAGAGACGTGACATGTTGAGCATCAAGAGAACAGCTGAAATCTATGGAGTCACATACACCCGAGCAATCTACCAGGAGGCTATCGAAATACAGCAGTCCTTTATTTTAAAAAAATAAAAAGTTTTTTTTATATCTGGGTCATCAGGATTCAACGAGAAGTGGTGTTATATACATTTTTCGAGTTGGAAGATTTAATTTGGATTTCTGTAGGATATCGTTTCCTCTTTGCTTTTGAATAAGATTAGCCCAGTTTGTGAAGTGAAAATACACAACAGTTACACTTGAACATAGAACCTATTGGAAGTTCAATGTGAATAATATGGCAGCTACGAAATGTCTACAATCTCAGTCATACTGCCTCTTCTTGTCCAGGCAGGACCTTCCTGATGAACATGCAAGGGACATGATTTACTGACATGGAGAGTATAACTAGGTGAGAATGATCGGGTCAGAGAATCTACTTCAACTGCTCCCAGATGTGTGACCCCAGGATGAGAGAAACCACCTTCTCCTCTATGTTTTACTGAACATGAATTCTTATTCTTATTCTAATACACCAGCTAGTGCAGTGGTTGGTTGTCTCACAGTCAGAACATATCTGGTTTGAAAATGTGCCAAGAAGTATTTTGCATGTGTTTATGAACTTTTCATATAGTATTGTCTTGATGTAGTTGCCATGGCCACATATTGAGCTGATGTGAAGATAAAATGTCCATATTTTATATTAAAGTTTGTCTTATTTATGAATACACACAAGTTACATTAGAGCAGGTTTAATCCTGTAAAAATATTGTTTTCTTTTTTTTTAATTACATGCAGCATATATGAGAAGTTAGTAGTTTACTGTATAGTTGCTGAAGAAGTGTACTTTGTGAATCCCCCCCCCCCCCCCCACCCATACATTAAAACCCTCTTGATTACTATATATAAAAACTGTTTATAGCAGTTGGTTGAATATTCTTTTTTATCAAGGAGAAATACAAATATTAAAAACTAATTATCTAGATTGTCTCAACGTTTTTCCTCCAAGATCACCTCAAACAAAGGGTGCAGACCAACACATCCAATCTCAAAAAGGTTAGGTAAAAGCCAATTAACAAACCCACTTTTATAAATAATTTAAGAACGTATCACTAATAACATATAAGTCATTGCTATAAACACTCAGAAATCTCAGAACTATTGCAAATATACTCCAGACACATGAAACATTACCTATACAGCCTTTCTAAATGCAACCATATAGAAGACTGTCTTTTCAGTTCATCGATTTTGATGTCAGAAGTCAAAAGACTTGAATCTCTCCTGCTGTTTATAGACGCGTTTACAGCACTCTTGCTTCAGGGGGCTATTTGAGCCAAGTCCACTAGATGGCAGCACTAAATAATAATAAAAATGGAGCATACTCTATTCCTCAAGAGGCCAAGTTCCCACCATAATATCTGTCTGTGGTTTTAACACTCAGCATGCACAAGGCCAGGGGTGGGCAATTCATTTTCCGGAGGGGCTCCAGGAAAATACAGCCTGTGGAGAGCTGAGCTGCAGTTTGACATCACTTCTGCTCAGCATGTCCTCATAGGAAGCAGCTTTCTTCATGTTTTTTTCTTTCTATCATTCCTGCTCTGTCTCTATGTTGACTCTTGATTTGACATGAAAGGTTTAATCAAGTTCAAATCTTTGAAAACTTAGTGTTCTCTCCAAGCAGTCAGCACCCAGCCGCAACTTTCAGTTCAGTAAAAACAAAAGTAAAACAGCTGTATACTGTATATTGAATGTATTGAGTCACTTAAATCCCCATTTATAGTAGAATGCCCTACTTTCTAATGCTTTTCACATAGACATATTGATAACAGCTGTTGGAATCAATAGACATTATAAAAGCAGATCTCTTTTCCTACTAGTTGGAAGTCTAGTGGGCCTTTATAAATAATATTCAAATGACTGTTGGGCTTAATGTTTTGCACTGAAGCTTATTTTACAATTCCATTTTGTCATTTACACTCACAACAAATTAAAACTGCGTTTTTACTAAATAATTATTAGCACAGCTTCACCTTACACTTTCTGGCACCACCCATTTTGAAAACCAGTCAGACCGGGGATTTAGCGACATACCAACCTTATCTTTCTGGAGAAAAAAAATTATCTGATGACTTGACCATTTCACAAATTGTTTACTGAAGGCCAAACCACACTGATGGCCATTTGCTTTGCCAAGAGTACTTCAAACAAAAGAACAATGGAACTGAGCTAAACTGTTGTTAAGTCAAGTCAAAGGTTGTTCCACAAAGAGACAAAATTCGGGTTGAGCATTCGTCAACATGAAACTGCACACCCATTTGTCGAACCCTTCCCGTTGTTAGAGCTGTATCTGAATCATGTGGGGCACACCCTCACTTTGTTTACAGCCTACAAACAGCTGCAGTGTCATCTTTCCATTCTGACAAAGAAAGGCTCTATGGCGATGGTTAAATACTTGACACAGATCAGGGGCAGTTTGAATTGGGCTTTCTGGTTCGTCTGTGAGGGCTGTCGAAGCAGCAGTTATTACTAAGGGACTCCACAAAGACTGTTGTGTTGATTACTACTTATATACCTGTTGGTAAACAGCCACTGGCTTTTGCCACTTCCTGGAGATCAGAGCATGTTCTCTCTGGGTTTTCTCAGCAGACTCTAGTTTCCTGACACATTCGAAAGACACATGCTTGAGGTTAATAGGCGACTTGAAAATGTTTTGCTTCTGGCTTTGGGGACTATTCTGTGTAGCTTGCCTGCTTTTCTCGGAATGCTCGAGCTTCCTCCCGCAGCCCAAGAAAATCTGTTCAACGTTAACTGTTTGTGAGCGCGTGTGTGTTTACATTGGTTCAAGCCCTCTCACTATCTGAAGTCCTGCAAAGTACCGCAACATAAACACATTGCAGAAAGACAGCTATTCATATTCCCTGCATAGAGGTTCAGTAGTTGCGATACCTTCAACATGTGTTAAACAACTTGAGGATATGGTTAATCATCAACCGTTTCCATTGGATTGTATTTCCTGTGGCTGTGATACTCTCTACTTGCAGTGCTGAGTATGGCAATGCAATGCTCGACAGGGCCACTGCTGTTGCTAGGCTGAGAATCTTTTTAAAGAAATCTTCCCTTATGGGGAGCATGCGCAGACCTGTGAAACATCTGATTGGTCGGTGATGGAGGTGGAGTGCATACCACAGACTCCACACACTGCCCAACAAAGGCTACACTGACTGAAGAGTACAAGTTCTCCAATTTTGGTTGGCCTTTTGGATTACGACACAATTATAATAATAGATACCATACATGACTTGAAGCAAGGTGAGATTTCTGTTGTGTTTAGTTAGTGTGCTTCACTGAGGTTAAAAAGAAGAGTTAGAAATTAGAATCCAAATCACAACATAGTAATGTCACATTGTAATTGTCATTGTATACATGCAACAAATTCAAAGAATTAATAAAAACAGTGCTCCTTTATAACTAAATGACCTACACATGCCAAAACATACTGTTCACACAGACATGTGAACACAGGCCTGACAAATATAAGACAAAAAAAACAGCCTGCCAGACGGTCCAATTCAGCCTTCTGATGTGAAAATAACAACGATAACATACATTTTTTTACGTGTATTTGTGTTTTTCAATAAAAGTGACTGCTGTTGTGAGATTTCTTGCTCAGGGAAAAGTAGTGGACATAACATATCACATGCACCTGGGCAATGCAGCAATAAGTCAATTTCCTTATAATGAAGTATCATCAGCATAAAAGCCATATCGTGAAGGTGGTTATTTGTAAAAAGATACATGCATGAATTTAGTTTTGTGACATTTCACTGCACTGAAAGTATAATCGACTTGTTTTTCAATTATTAAATTGAAAAGTTTTCAAACTCATTTCAATGGGTCACAACATGTGGATAAAGGTAGAGGGTAACTAGTTATCCATACATATCCAGGTTACATGGTGGATGGTTCCCTAGTCCATTACAGGGCAAATACAGAGACAGACAACCACAGACACTCTGACATCCACACCTATGAGACAGTAATTAACAGAAAACTGGAGCAGCCAGAGAAAACTCACCCACACACAGGAAAAATATGCAAACTGTACACAGAAAGGCAGGTGTGGATTAGAGCCCACAACCTTGTCGTCATCCCAACACTGTGTGACTCCATCCATCTTCTCTACTGCTTCATCCTGTGCTGGAGCTAATCTAAAGCTAACTATGGGCGAGGACAGGGTCCACCCTGGACAGGTCGCCAGTCCATCATAGAACAAACACACAGACACAGACAACCACACACACTCACATTAATACATAATGGGTGTTCACATGACAGTGCTTTCAAGGAATCTTTTTGTGGGGTGGGGGAAGCCACTGAAAATGTAACTTTTTGAAAATGGTCCAACTGTCTTCATGGAACCAAGGTAAAATGCTACTTTTCTGAAACACTGGGCACCAAGGCCATAATAAGTAGTCCGACTGCACATGAGCGAGTAGATCAACAATAACAGCAACGATATCCTCTAGAGTGGCATGACTCTATGTTTATATTCTCCAAAGACTTGTTTTTTTTAATATCTGAGAGTCACCCATAATAGCAGTCCAACTTTGTTGTCTGTCTATTCAAATGTCAATGTACCTACCATCGTCAATGCTTATGTTGTTTGTTTCTCTGTGCATCTGTGTGGCCTCATTACAAAAACGAACAACGGCGCTCATGAAAAATACATAATTTTCCGTGTTTCTGCTGTTTCCGTTGAAATGGACATCCTTCTCAAAATGTTCCAGTGTAAAGGCATTCTATGTTCTAGTGTAAAGGCAACCTTTCTGAAACGAAAATGCAAAAATGACACGTTTTCTCTTGAAACGTTGTGGAAACACACAGGAAGAACATGCAAGCTCCACAAAGCAAGGCCCTTCCAGTGATTGAACCTATGATGTTCTTGCTGTGAGGTGAGATCACATTTGTGTTACTTTTAACGCATTTACATAACAAGAGTTAAGCGTTTCACAGCGTATCTTGCACCCAACTATAAAGACACGTGGCACAAAACATGCCTAAGAAATGGTGGATGCTCCTGTAAAGGACGCTGGAATTGTTTTGAAATGACGTTAGAAACGAAGCGGTGATCGTAAAGGGATTGTGTTGTGTTGTGTTGTGTTGTTGTGCAGTGGTAGTGGGATGAGCATGGCGCCGGGGCTCAGTGGCGCTCGAGAGGAAGCGCAGCTTGGCTTACGTCGCGCGCGGAGTGGGCAGAGCCGCTGAGATATGAGCCCGGCAGAGGCGGAGAGGACGACACACGCAGCAGAGGCGCGAGGCGGCGAGCACAGGCGGAGAGCGGGGCGCCAACGATGCGGCTCCGACACCCCGAGAAACGCAGAAATGCGCCCCGAAATGACACACCGGCCGCGGCAGACGACGGCGGATAGACCCGGCGAGAGAAATGGGTAAGAAGCTACGAGTAACCATACATTAGGGGCAGAAAAACAGGAGCCTTGGCGCGCGCGGCAATATGGAGGAGAGAACGGCAGTCAGACGCAGTGTTGTAAAAATGGCCATGTTGAAAGCAATGATCAGTCTAAACCCGTCTGTAGCCTGAAAAGAGACAATAATTGCATTTCACTCGATGTATTTCTGCATGTTTGTGAGCTCTGTGTTGAGTTGGGTTAGTTCAGATGTGGACAGGTATGTTTGTTCTCGTCCTGTTTGGAGTTTTTTCAACCTACGCATTTAAAATTTGCTTTGTCCTTGAAAGGACAAATGCCCTTGTCTGTATTTGCTCGACAAAAAACATCAAATTTAAGCAAATGTCTGTGTTTTTGACGTCGTGTTGAGATTGATGTACACCAAGGCTACAATTCTGGGCTGTTTTTGTATTATTTTAAGTGTATTCATTTTTTGAGGTTTTTCCACCGAATTGGAAATCCAAAAAATATCAAAAAGTCGACGTTTTGGTCATTTTTCTCACCTCAGTGTATACATACTGAGTTTGTGATTAGATTTAGGCAAGTATTACATGTTCAATACTTAATATTTATAAATATTTGATACAAAATATGCTATATTTTCAAATTGCTTAAAACGTGACTATGACCTAATTTCTTTAAATGTAGACACCATATGTAACTATACTTCACTTGATTGCCAATATTAAGGGTTTGTATGGTATAAAAGCTCACATATACTTCGAAATACAAAACAGGGTGTTGGCTTTTAACCCTTTGAGGTACTCAATGGTAAAGTAATTTAAATATACACATAAATTTCGATTTTTAAGTCATATTACATCTGTGGGACATGTTAGGTAGGATTTCTTTTTATTAGAAACCTTCTATACAAGTAAGGAAATTAAGGCACATTCCATAAAAAGCATTAAAATGTTATTTAAAAAATAAAGTCATCTTCTTACCTCGGTCTCATACATGACGTTGTAGATTTATCAACGTGTAATGTCAAATAGTACAGTTGATAAAATCTATGGTATATAGTCTCTAAATAGGTAATATGTAAGGCTATATTGTGAATTTTAAAGGATTGCAAAGAGGTTGTATGTAACAAAATGCCCTCTTTATGCTATGCTCAAATTGATGTTAATGTTAAAGACACATTTAGCTACAGTTTGAGCCAAGAAGACATACTAAGATAACACATTTGAATGACTAAATATGTAATTACTTTCAACAGTTTAATGAATATGTTAATGAGCTTTTTAACCATCAAAAAATAATTTTGCAAATGTTTAAAAAGCAAGTAACCTGTTTGAAGCCTTTTGTCATGTTATTGTCAGTTACTGTTCCTTATACAGAAATGATTGTAATCGCAATTTTTATATTTACAGGAATTCCATTTGATTCTTCGCAAGTTGCGTCAAAGAAGAAAGTAAAGACTTTCACCTCAGCTAAAAAGGTATTTTGTTGTGACCATCCAATTTTGGATTATTTTTAGCATTTTGATGGGTTTTTTCAGTTTTCCCGTTTTCACCGCAACAAACTTGTAGCCAGTAGGGTGTGCTGTTGTCGCATGTTTTCTGAACTCTTTGTTTTTTGTTTTGAAGGGTTGACATTTAGCTGTCTCGAATTGAAGAATCAAGATGATTCGCTTCAAGATCGAAACATGTAAGTATCATTTTAAGACAGAATTAATGTTTCGATACAACTGCCTGTATGACGTCTATATTTGGACTAGCCTGTGTCGGATCATATTGGCTCTTTTAATAGATCGTGTGCGTGTAATGGAATAAACATCAGTGATTAGTATTGTTTACTCTTTTAACTCCCGTGTGAATAATGAACTTGGAAATAACGGTATAATTTCACCTCTTCCATTCCCTCCAAGTGTATGATTTTGGAACAACTTTCCCATAATGTGAATGTTTTTCTTTTATCTTATTTACATTTTGCTTACATTAGGAAAAACACCACTTATGGTGAAGTTGGTTTAGCAGCTAGCTAATATATGTAACGTCTCCAATCTTTATGAATACCGCAAAATAGCCTCTCTCTTTTTTTTGTTAGAACAATATCTTAATCATAGCAAAGTGTATCACAAAAATCACTTTGCATTCATAGTCTGTGAAATTAATAAAGTAACCATTTGTGTCTTAATTGTCATCTGTGGCACATAGAAAATAAGAACTTTGCGTTAGATCAACTTTTTGTAGGTGCCGTTTTGACCCAGTGGCCATGGAACCTTTAATTATAGGGTCATTTGTTGCTCTATTTATTCCCAAATTAATGATTGATGACACATTTGTACTTCAAATCCATAATCAAAACGAAGACCTGAATTCAGACTGGTCATCAGCCAATATGGTAAAAAGATAAACGTTATTACTGATCGTGTAATTTATAATGTTTCAAAAAAAATATTCCGTTCCAATTTGAAAATTTGAAAATTTATGAAATCGATTAAATTGAAAAATGGCTAATTTGGCTATACTGCTACGTGCCAGCTAAGAATGTAAAAGTTTGACTGTCGAGTCAAATTCATGGTGCCGTGTCATATTGACGCCATTGCCCGAAATGCCTCTCTACAAATTTGTAACCTTGCGTCAAAAGTGACCGCAGACCGCAAGGGCTGTGATTGGTCCAGTCTACAACATAATTTCCGGTTTGGACGTTCACAGTAAATCTGCATTTAGCGCTAATTCTTCAACCGCTGTTCAAATGTGCTGCGTCGCGCAATACTGTACCAGAACGTAAACACTACCAACAAGTTTTTATCCGGGTTGCGATGTATCAATGGTTAAAGCACATCTCTGTCTTGAGTCAGCCAGCATTGGTTTTTTGACTTTTAATAGTCAACGGCAGTTAAATGATGTGCTGCCACAAGAACGATAAGAAATGGAGACTGCTCCATTTTGCAAACACTTACCACCTCTTTATAATTGAGACTCGCCAATGTCACCTTTTAGTATTTGCATACATTTATTATTGTAAATACTTCAAATCACTTTTCAGTATCTTTTGTACTTCATTGGCGAAAGAAACTTCTTCAAAGTCACAACATCATAAAGGCGCAATGGGGGGGAATCAGAAAGGCCACAATGGTGGTGTAAATCATTTGGATATTTTTTTCGATTTGAAGCCATTTTATTTGGCATCCAGTGGAGGCGCAAGTTTTAAATACTCACGACACACATAATGGAGACAACACTCCATACATTCAATTTTGCGTACGAAAATTCACAACACGACATTAGCGTTGATTACTGCATTTCATCAGTGGATGGAATGGAAGTGGGGCACTGCTCTTTCAAATGGTAACCCCCTACAAGTTGTAATCAGTCAGATTTGGGTTTTATGTTAGCAGACATCCAATTTCATTGTACGACTCTGAGAGTGCCTTGAGATAATGGTGTTGGTGTTATAAAAAAAAAATGAACAAAATAAAACCGGTAGCCATTGTTTGATTGCAATTGACATTTAAATGCTGCAAGACCCAACTACTTTAAGTGAAGGTTTATGTTTTGCTTTATCTGTGCTGAATGTAATTGACTCTCATTCACTTTTCCTCGTTTCTTCCACAGTGGAGACGTGAGTGACGGTGGGGAAAAAGAGGGTCGAACTTTTGAAGAAAAAGAAGACATCGCTGTAAGTGTCTTGTATTTGATGCTTACTGAATTATACCAAGTAGATCATTTCAGTTTGTAGCTTCATGGCGTGTTTGCTAACATTACATTTTTAGCACTAGAGCTTTCCAGAACACTTTTAACAACGTGTAAAGTTCCTTAACAGAAATTGATGATGGTACATTTTAAGATGGTGTCATGAAGCTACGATTGTCACTGCTAAGATAGAAACCATTTTTGTCTGATGGCTGTGCTGCCACTTGTTAGCGCTCCATACAAAATTCAGTAACTATCAAGAAACATTTTAGACTTTTGCGTTGAAAACGCTATTTGGAAAAAAGACCAACACAATGTCACTTCCTGTTTTTTATGGCACATTTTCCACCTTTTGAGTTGCTGGGTCAATTACTGCTCATGTGCAGTCCATCTGTTGCTCACACATTTTGGTTATCCTGGTAATTTACTTTGTGAGTTCGGCCAATGGATGTTATTTTGTGCAAAACACTGTTGACTCACACTAGTGTTTTGATGCTTTGATTTTAATTCTAACATAACGGCTGATGACTTTCTCCATACAACACATAGTGGTGCCTAAAGTACAATTCCAAAGTCATTGTTCCCCTGGTGGTTGGTTGGTTTTCAGATTTGGCTTCACTTTACTGATCTGATCACTTTGAATTTGCTGCATGACACTGGAGTTTCTGTCTTTTTTTTGACATATCTCCCGTTAGGGCTATTATGTTAGCATTTATCCCATTTCTCACTTTCGTATTTACATCTACTCTAGCCATTTATGTGATACTTCTTAAGTGGTAATACTTGAAAGGTCAAGATTTGCTATCACTACAAACTTCACTTCTCGAGCTTTGACAAAAAGATTATTCTCAAAGTTGGATCTCTGACATCAACGTAGCTGTAGTTAGCATTTAATTCGGGATGCTAAGTTGATTATTTTTATTTGGAAACTAAATTGGATTTTGGTAAATGTTTGTCTTCTTTCTCCCTTGTGACCACTTGTTGGCCCAGAAGGTATTCAATGGTGCAGTTCACGCTAGCCCAACACAAAGTTAGCATTATTTGTATACGCTGTTGTAGCTTAGTCAAGGTTAGCATGCTCGTTTTTTGTTTTTTTTAGTGCAGTGAATCATTTCAGTTGCACTGTGGGCTTACAATTCTTCCTTCTTTTGTTTTATCCTATCAAGACCCCAATTCAGCGGCATAATGCAGAAGTGGAGACATCCTTGTTTAACGTGAAGATGGCAGGCGATTTGGCAGTTAGCCAAATGTTGACAAGATGAAAACTTTGACTGGACTTTTGACATTGGAATTTTTTTTTTTTACCCCACAACATGGACTTTGGAACACATCGCTGGCTGTATGTCGGACTTGCGCAAAAAAAAAAACGTTGTTTGTTTTTTGAAGAAACAAAAGCAAAGAAAAAAAATTCATTTGTACATTATTCAAATGTTGTTTTGAATAAAGTGTATGTACTTGTACTTTTTCCCTGGCTTTGTTTCATTAGCTAATTGCCTAGGCAAGCTAACAGGATGGTGCTTGTTTTCCTCACTGAAGATCAATTTGATTTGTATCAAACCTTGGGTGATTGGTTATGAAAGCTAACAAAAAGTAGTGTTAGTCGCATAATTGATAACTATTGATAGTTTTTGGTATTGGGTTCTTTTCATTGGCAAAGTGAAATATTACCATGATTGACAAGATAAAAACTAAAATGCATCTGGTCAGTTTTAATCAGTCCCACTTGACAATCTTTACCAACTTCAACAAGAATAAGTGAAAAAGTGTTTTTCACATGAGCCCAAATGGTTTCCAAAGGCTTTCTAAAATGGCTACTGGCCGTTCTTCTTCCTGCCCCTGCAGGAAGTGATGTAATTGCTGCAAAATATACACTTTAAAAGCCTCTTACCCTTTCTTACTTCTGGCAAGTGTGATGGAAACTTTCCCTTCGGGGTTTACGTTCTCTGTTCGATACTCTATGCAAGTTTATTTTAAGTTAAAATTAAAAATCCTAATGTTGGGGGAGGCGGGACTTAGCCATCACCTGAGTGTGGGGTAAATGGAAATAACGTCAATCAAAAGCTTTCAGAGCAGGGAAGGAGCTCTAGATGGCGGCTGAGCCTTGGGAAGGGAGCAGCGGTTGCGTTACACCCTTCGTCTCGCCGGCATTTTTCCGCCTCGCGCCGCTCGTTTTTCGGACTCTAACCGCGAGCCGAGGCTGTTTTTGACGGGATTATTCGCGTTTTGTGGCGGTTTTCGGTCCGGTTGTGCGCCACCGAGGCGCTCCGTGCCGGGGGAAGGCTCGTTGTTGTTTTCCATACTGAGCCCTGGCAGCCATGGCGAGACTCCATTTTTAGCGAGCCGCTGCTGCTGTCTCTGTCTCTCTCCGCCTGTCACCTTCTACAGACTCTCAGGCCTGCCAGCTTTAGCAAACTACTCTTTTCACCCCTAATTGATTTGATTTTTCGTCTTTATCAACCTTTTTTGAAGAAAAAAAATTAAAAAAAAAAAAAATTTCGAGTCGGATTTATATTTAAAAGACCGAACTCGAATCTATTCATTTGCTGGCTGGCACCTTTCCCCACCCCCATTTGTTTTGTTTACATTGTGTGGAGCTTAATTTACCAATTTTCTCACCCTTAAATATTATTTTTCTTCTGCTTCATCTTGATGACGCAGTTACAATTAAAGGCATGCGGCTCGATCCGTGGACTACATTGAAACGAGACACGGTGGATCTCGGGCTCGTCGTATCGACAAGCGACGTTCCATCCCCGGCGTTTATTTGCTTTAAAACGTAAATAATGATCCCCGGACCCTCCGATTTTAAGCCGTTTTCGTCCGTCGTGTCGCACCGCCTGGGCTTCGGCTGCCACCCGAGCAAAGTCAGTCTGACGGGACTCAGTGTGATAGTTCATGCCTCCTCTTAACTTTCTGACAGTAAATACCAAGACAAAAAGATCATCCCGTCGGGTTTACAGGATACTACCATGATGAAGAATAAAAGCAAAAAGCAAGACGATGAAGGATCGACCCAAAGCAACGCATCAAGGTACGAGACTTATACTTTTTATTTATTTATTTTATTTTTACCCGTTTTGCCCCCCCCTCCCCTCCCTTCCCTTCCCCTCCCATCTGCTTTGATTGTTTACCCTGTCAGGCCTGGTTGATCACCTGTATTACTTTTGCTTTTGAAGAAGTGCTCCGCTGTCACGAATGACCTTGCCATTGTTTATTAGCCACACCCTGATTTTTCCAAGCATTTCTCCCACTCCCCAACACTTGGAGGTTTCGGGCCTGTGTTAAAGACTCCCAAGATGTCTGTGTTTTTAACAGAGAGGCGAAACTCTTTATGTTCCTGGCTGCTGCTGCTTGAATGAATTTGCCATCAGTCGCTATAATGTTATATGACCTTGTGTTTTTGTTGGTGCTGCATTGCACCATTTTAACAATATTGTAATCTGGATCATGCTTTTTTTTTTTTTTTTTTTAAACAAACAAAATGCATTTATTTACTCCTTCACATTTCTTGCATATCCTGCACTTTTCAATGTGTCACATATATCCCAAGTTGTTGCTTCTTGTTAGGCTGTTTGCAATTGGCTGGACTCTTATTTTTAACAACAATATCCACTTTTTATTTACACTTTTTAAAAGTTTTGATCAAGTTATATATTTCTGCAAAACTAAGCAATATTTGCCTAGTTTTTTTCCCCTTCTATTTGATGTATCTCTTAATTCCTGAGATTGTAAACAAGATTTCTGAAAGTTACTGCAACTTGTTCACTCTTGTGTGTGTAAAGGAATCACGTTTGGGTTTAAATGCCCACGTTTTGTACCACCTTTACCTGACTGGTTTTCAGATCATCAACTGATTTGTCTTCAGGTTTTAGGAAATTCTGGTTTGAATTTTAATCCACTTTCATTTCATGTCTCTAATGACAATGCTTTTTTTGTGTTTGGATTAACTTGTTGACTGAGTAATGCTTGAGATAAATAATGTAAATCTCCTTTTTGTTTTGTGGGGTAGATTGAAAACTGTGGGTACATAAATATCACAATGCTAACAACTTTGTCTCTTTCTTATTGTCAAACATTTCTGTGTATTCATTTTTCAGAGGAATCACAATTCTTCAACAGTGGATGCATGTTCTCATCAATAAAGAAATCATCCCATATTTTTCTTTGTTTGTGTCAGGACAATATGTGTCACAACATATATTTAATGCATTTATCTTGAAGTTAAAGTTTGCAGCCATGTTCTCACAACAGATAATTCAGACAGATTTGTCTGTATTTGAGATAAGCATCCTAAATGGAGGTAATCATTCAGAGTGTAGCACACTGCAGCAGGTTACATCACAGTTTTTTTCTGTGTGTGTGAGAGATCTTGTGGCAGCCATTTTAGTGTTGGAAGCAGTGAATTAAAACATGTCCTCTGCAGTGATGACAGGAAGACTTTAACACACTCGGATCAGCACTGTTCACACTGAAAATGGCAGTAATAAAAAAACAACACTGCCAGTATGTCATTCAGTGTGACTTTAAAGTAGCATTCACGTCCTGTCATGAGCCACAAAATGGCCCTTGCTTTGTGTGCCCAGCTCACTTATCTGTATTAAAACTGAGAACTACACAGAGGAGGACCAGGAAGTGTTCAGACTCCGTCAAGCCTGCACGCTGCGCTGTGACAGGCTGCAGCGTCACACGGGACCACGCCGGCCAATAGAAATTCAGGATTCCGCTGCAGCCCCGCCTCCTGACCCCTCATGTACTTCCGAGTTTGGCCATGAAGCAGCGCGAGCTGCAATTAAATTTTTTTTCCTTCCTTTGGTCATCTCAACCTTTGTAATGTTTGTTACGCAAGAAATTATACTTATTGTTAAAGTTCGATTTATTTATAAATCCTTAAGAGCCTTAATATTTCCCAGAGCAGCCATGAAAGACCGTCAGTTTGCACAGATTGGCGATTGTTTCCAGCCACGGCGCCCTCTGGTGGTCAGATAAAAATACTACACAAGTCGCTCCAATGACCGTCTCACCACTTTTAAACTTTTCTAAGTTTTCGTTAATCTTAACTTTCATGCACAAAATTGACTTGTGTCAAACACTTTGAGTTAATTTAGTCTCTCTGTCAAGTGACCCGATTTATAAACTACTACTGCTCTGTAAAGTTTTGAATGGTCTTGGGTCTGAATACAGTCCCTCACCACTCACTACTTTTAAATCCGGCCTGAAGACTGGCTCAGGCTTTCCATTAAACAATAGATATTACTTAATCACATTTATCCTAATAAAGCTGTCCACTTTGTATTCTTTTTGTGCCTTTCTTAATTGCTTTGTTGTTTGATTTCTTTGTCAAGCACTGTGAATTTCATTGTCTGAATGATGCTATGGGAATAGGTTTACCTTGCCTGGAAATCATGACATGAGATGTACAGTCTGCAATGACCCATGTGGCTTTACTTTCTAACTAAAAGACAAATCAAGCCTTTTTTCCCCACTCATTTGATGACAAAACATTGAGGTACTTGCTGTTATTTTCTGATTGTATTTGAAATGTTCATTGTTCTAGTGAAATGAAGAAAATTGGAAAGAAAATTCTTCTTTTTTAAAGAATACATTTGGGAAGAACACAAATGCTGTTCTACCGCGATGACCACAAATAGAAAATTCTTTGTTTAAAAGAGTAAAGAAATAATTATTAGGAAGGCATGACTCATTAAGCTTAAATTAGATAAGTTGGACTTCTTAATGTGAGAGTATGTTGTTATATTGTTGTTTTTTTAATCTTGATTTTAGCATTTTTATATATAACACTTGTTCCTGATTTGACCCTAGTGCAGCTCTTATGTTTTAAATATTTGGAGTATATCAGGAGTACGCACTGTAGAGTTTGGCTGAGTTAAATTGGATCTCATGTGAAAGTAAATCTTTAAACCCTGTTCAGATGACTGTAATAGGATTTGTGTGAGGTTATTTTAAGTGTTGTACATGTCATGCGATATCAGGTTCCTCTCGAACCGAGATTCACAAATGCTGATGCCATTAAGTCCATGCAGGTTCTTGTCCACATTAAATATGCATTTTAAAACATTTATTCAAGTTGCTCTTAACTATGAACTCGCACTTCTGCCACTGTGCTGTTAAATGTGCTTTAGCTTCTAGGACTATATTTAGCACATGTACTGTGAAGTCAAAGCAATGAACATATTCTTGTTCTTGTAGCAATTCGGCTTCAGAGGAATCCAACCACTCTGCATCGGAGTCAGGGAGTCAGTCGGAGAGTGAGCACGGCAGCGGGCGTGCCAGTGAGCATGGCAGCGAGAGGAGGAGATCCCACAACTCTGAGTCCAACAGCTCGTCCGAGTCGGAGAGTCACTCCGAGTCGGGCAGCGAGTCGGCCGAGTCCAAGTCGCAGCAAAACGCGGCGGAAGTCAAGGACAAGCCAGTCAGGAAGAAGGAGCGACTGGCAGATGTGAAAAAGGTGAAAGATCCTTGGAGACTGTCTGTGTTCGCGTCACGTCGCGGTCCCTGACGTCTGTTAATGGGTGTGGAGTTAACTTAATGTGATCAGCATCACACCATCACCACGACACTGACACTGCACACTGTTATTTTAGGATTAAAGATGCATTTTAGTAGACGATCAAAATATGTGAAAGGCTTCATTAAACTTTGAAGTCTTTGTTTCACATTGAATAATAAATGATAGTTGTCTTTAATATTTTAATACAAGTCATCCAGGACACGGTAGCCATGGATTTTGTCCTAATACAACTGGACTTAACTTTAAAATCTCAAACAAGTCACCCTTTAAGATGACAACCAGACAATCCCTGATAGATGCTATTTAATCTTCATGTAAAATGTTCATAAATCATCAGTAAAGGTTTAATTTTTATAGATTAAAAAACAGCACAATACATCATTTCAATACTTTGTCCAAATTGGAAACATAAGTCAATGTTTTATTGGATCAACAAAAAATGAACCAGCTGTTTTTAAGAGTCTAAAGCTGATTTCCCCCAAAATACCCCAGTATTTACATTACATCTATATAGTGTTGTGAACCTTTACAGCTTCTTTCACTTTTATGAAATTAGAATATTAAGTGTTTTTGAATTTTGAGTCACCAATTGACCCCAAATGTCTTATCTTTCCAAGCAATCTATTTTAAATAGTCATTGTAATCCACGTTATCGAGATATCAACTGTAGCTATTTCCCTGCATTTAAACTATTCTAACTCATAATTGACCTTAACCACATCTATTAGGAGCAGTGCGGTGGGTCACCACTGCTTTATTTTAAGGCATATTGAAGAGGCCATGTTAAATTAAGCAATTTCCTTCTGAAATCAGTCGCAATACTTCCTTTACATCCTTGTGGTGAATACGCTTTGTCACACTCTGCCCCCCATGTGTTCTCGGGGACATTTTTATGGCGCTCGCCACAAAGTTTCCACATCTTTAATCTGGACTGTACAGTTTTAGTCTCCAGTAACGGCCCTGCAGCACAGAGTCACGGATAACATGCAGGACCGAATTTGGACGAGATAAATTTGCATTCAGATGTGGAAACTGTTCGGCTCCATCACGTTTTATGAGAACAGTAATTGGATTTGGAAACTTCCACATTTGTTTGCCCACCGCCACCAAATATTGCTAAAAGACATGATAGTCATGCGACACAAGATAAAATAGTGCTGCTTTTATGCTTCCCTCTTTGTCTTTGCTGAAGCATGACATCCTCCCAGTCTCTGCACTTGAATAATGTTTGAAAGAGGAAATATTGAATGGGGACTATTTCCAGAGCAAAATGACTGAAATGATTCAAGACTAAAAGATAAGATGCACACGGTTTAATCAAATTCTGGGAATGGAAAATGCTTGAAATTCTCGGATCATTTTTGGAAACCCATATCAAGGGTTTTAAGGGCTGATCTTTGATTTCAGATGTGGGAAGAGCACCCAGACGTGTACGGCGTCAGGAGGTCCAATCGCAGCAGGCAGGAGCCGGCTCGATTAAACATCGGCGCTGGGGTAAGCTGCTGGAAGGGATGTTGGAAAAAGTGAAGCATGAAGCATTTACTGTCGATACAGACTGGGGGTCCATGTCTGGAGAGCAGTCCTCCGCACTGTGATCAGCTTGCCTAAACAACCCTCTTGCACCACCTAGCGGACGCCACACTCTACCACACATATATGCGCTGACTGAGTGCGACGTGTTTTCACAGGGTAGTAGTGGCTCTGAGAGCGAAAGCCCTAAAAGAAAAACATCACGAGCGAAGAAAAAAGAGTAAGTATGATTGTTTCTAACTTATTTTAGAATGATTGTGGACTCGTTATTTCATTTATGATTCATTTGACATCAACGCACCATATTATTTCAAATATATTTTTTGTACATTTTCTCATAAAACACTGACTTTTTCATCTTTGCATCTCTTTTAAAATTTTTTTTTTTTTTTTATCATTTTACTTGTAGTTTGTGTTCATACTGTGAATCTTATCATTTATTGTCCACCAGTAAAATGGGTATCTGTTTGCCTTAGAATGGGCTCAGTGAGTTTTAGCCGGCCAGGTGACGCTCTACATTCAAATCAAAAAGCAATTGGTCCCATTACACCAAAACAATTCTTGATTAAACTCGGTTGTGCTTAAACACCCTGAGGCCAAACGTTTTCATGAAATTGAAATTGGTCGACGGTAACGGGCCTTGAGGGTGAACTTGTGGCATTTCTTTGTTGTAAGAAATATCTGGAAAGATGATGACTCAAATGATGATGACGAGGAGGAGGAGGATGGTGATGAGGAGGAGGAAGAGCAAGCTTCCGACAGTTCAGACAGTGAGCAGGAAGAGAAAAAAGTTAGATCCAGAAGACTTCCCACTCGAAGGTAAGAGTGTAGCGAGGCCTGGCCATCAGACAGCTACCCACTGTCGCCTGCAAATCATCCACTCTGTGCGAGCTGCTGCTTCATGGCATGTTTCCTCCTGAATGCTGCAGCCTGCTGTGATCATGAAAATATCATTTTCTCATTCAATGTCTCTGTTGTGTTTTTTTTTTTTTTCCCTTTTGAGTTTCGCTTTTCAATCGACCTGCCCGTGCACAACCTGAAACTGAACAGGACCCACGAAGACGGTCCGTTTATCTCCAAGGGGCTTTTCCTGATTCTGTAGTTTGACTCTTGGTTCAACAGAGCTCAGACCAAATCGTCGTTGGCCGCCAAAAAGCAGCTGGCTCAAAAAGCAAGGAAGTCCAGGAAACAGGAGTCGTCGGGTGAGGAAGACGACAACGACGATGACGACGAGGACGAAGACGACGACGAGGACACTCCAAAGAGACAGACTCGAAGAAGAGGGGCCACAAAAGTCAAAAGGTAACGATCGGAACACGACGGAGCTGCTTTGAAGTTGCGATTATTTATTAGACACGACTTGTAAAAAAATCCAATGTTTGTTCCTGTGACGCAGTTTTTAACGCTGCATCCTGCAAACCTCAACATTTATCTGGATTTAAACGTGCGAAACATGTACAGAATATGTGCCTCCAGTGGCTGGATTCATAACTTGCATAAACTCGATCTTTTTTTTTTCTTCCATTTATTTTATTTAAAAAAAAATTGGAAATAAGGGCCATTTAAAAGTAATTTATCCACATCTCATCTGCTCAGGCAGGGCAAGTGAGTGAAGATACACTATCAAAGTAATTCAACTCAACAAAAGAATGAATTCTTATTTGAACAGACTTTGTATATGAACAGAAACCTGTAGACCACACACCGAAATATTTTATTGTAACATGATGATGGACATTAACTTACAGGGTCGATATAAAACAGTGTTTTTTTTCTACAGCCATAACATATAAGCTAAAAGGTTTGAACTCTTTATAAAATGTTGATTGTGATTAAGGGGTCTTCAAGTTACCAGTTAAAACATCCAATTTCAATTCATATGGAAATATTTTGACATATTTCATGATTTCTAAACTGAAATAATGAAGGCTATCATTTTAAAAAAATCTCAAATAGCTCAGTTTATGAGTAATACATGTGAAATATGCATGCAAGTTTAACTTTTCCAAATGCATATTGCATATTAAATTTTCCAGGATATTAGAATTTTATTTATTTATTTTTTTTTAATCACCTGTGATCCTTTCATCTCATACTCCTCTGATTTGCAAGTTGCTCACAGATTGTGTGTGTGTTCCAGTTATAAAGAGGACCAACATGACTTTGAAACGGACTCGGACGACCTGATTGAAATGACGGGCGACGCCTGTGAAGAGCAGCAGGACGACGACAGTGAGACCATCGAGAAAGTCATGGACAACAGGGTCGGGAAAAAAGGAGGTAGTGAAGCGTTGCTGCTTTTTCAGGTTGTCTGTAAAGGAAGGTCATCGTAACCACATGTGCTCTAAATAACATTTATTTTTACTACTTTAGCTAGAACTGTTTCACTGTAGGATGTGATGCGTTGTTTGTTGAAACGAGCACTTATTAGTGAGTTTTTCTATAATTGATCTCTATCTAGGAGATCTTACCATGTCTTTGCATCTTTTTGTGCATCTGCACAGGATGCACTGAATACCTAGAATCTTAAGTATATCAACTGATAAATGGATTTTAATTTATATGCAGCACCACTGAGTCTTGTAGCTTTTTTTTAATTTTTTTTTTGAAAATCATCCATCCCTGCGTCTCACTACTGGGCAAGCAAAGTCTGTTCTGTGATCTAAAGTGTCTTTTTTTTTTTTTTTTGTCTCCTCCAGCCTCTGGGGCCTCCACCACCGTGTACACCGTGCAGGAAAATGGGGATCCGTGCGAAGGCTTTGACCCCGAAAACGACGAAGGGGAGACTCAGTATTTGATCAAGTGGAAAGGCTGGTCATATATCCACAACACGTGGGAGAGCATGGACTCGCTCACACAGCAGAAGGTCAAGGGACTAAAGAAGCTCGACAACTACAAGAAGAAAAGCGACGAGCTGAACTCATGGTGAACAGGCTTTTCTCCACACTGACCCTCTCTCTCTCTTTGGCCAAACGTGCCCCTCGGGCCGAGTTTCCGCCGGTTAACACACTGCTGTGGTTTGTAGGCTGCGGAGAGCGTCCCCCGAGGATGTGGAGTTTCATAACTGCCAGCAGGAGCTCACGTCCGACTTAAACAAGCAGTTTCAGATTGTGGAGCGCGTCATCGGTAAGAAGTCAATGCAAGTTCATCAAATCCAAATACAATTGAAAAGGTTCATTCAATAGAGAAACTTCCATGTATATTTTAAAGTTTTTGCCCATAAATTATAAATGCTTTAAGCTTTTTTTTTTTTCAAAAAATGTGAGTCGTTATAAGTATTGGAATATTTCATAAAGTCTGATATTTGGCCTTTTTTTTTTTTTTTTTTTTTTACATGAGGACATAATCCTAATGATCATGATTTAAATAAATCTTTTGTTGGATATAACAATATAATTGCAGTGCCACAGATTCAGTTTTGCAACAATATAATGTTTTTTTTTTTTTTTTTTCTTCTAACCAGCAACAAAAACAGGAAAGACACCTGGAACGTCTGACTTTCCCTGTAAGTATCTGTTTTCCTGATTAATTTCAAACAACATCATGTTTTTTTTGGGGGGGGGTTCTTTGTGTGTGTCATTGATCAGGTCAAAATCAATTTGTCTCCTTTCCAAACAGCTCACAGCCATAAAACCCCATCTTCCAATGAGCCAGAGTACCTGTGCAAGTGGATGGGCTTACCCTACTCCGAGTGCAGCTGGGAGGACGGCGCTTTGGTCATGAAGAAGTTCGAGTCCTGCATCGAGAGCTTCTTAAGTCGAAACTCCAGCAAAACCACCCCGTCAAAGGACTGCAAGGTGCCCGTCCGATCACAGCGACTCAGAACGGTGGCCGAGTTTGTTTGTGTGTTTTTTAAAAAAAAAATTTCCTTTTTAATTCTCGCTCTGATTTCAGGTATTAAAGCAGAGACCAAGGTTTGTTGCCCTCAAGCAGCAGCCGTCGTACATCGGCGACGACAACCTCCAACTGAGAGATTATCAGCTGGATGGGTTGAACTGGCTGGCTCACTCCTGGTGCAGGTCATTATTTCTGAAATAATCTTTTTTTTTTTTACTCAACAAAAGGATTTTGATTGAACGGTCACTTTATTTGAACCAGGTACATCACGAGTCGTTCCGAGAAAATATAATTCAATTCACTTCAGGTCAACTTTTATTTTTTTGGTTAAAACCCACGCATGAAACAACTCCTCTGTCCTTCTCCTTCATAGATGCAACAGTGTGATCCTCGCTGATGAGATGGGACTTGGAAAGACCATCCAGACCATTTCCTTCCTGTCGTACCTTTTCCACCAGCATCAGCTGTACGGACCCTTCCTCCTGGTGGTCCCTCTGTCCACGCTCACCTCCTGGCAGCGGGAGTTTGCCATCTGGGCCCCGGACACGAATGTGGTGGTGTACCTGGGTGACGTCATGAGCAGGAAAACGGTGAGTAGAGCCAGACTGTGTCCCTTCACTGTCCTCTTCACTGGTGGCTGCATAGTCTTGAATTGTCGCATTTCTTTTGCGCAGATCCGTGACTACGAGTGGGTGAACCATCAAACCAAAAGGATCCGTTTCAATGCGCTGCTCACCACGTATGAGATTCTACTCAAAGATAAGGTAGATTTGTATTCATTGTGCTTCAAGTCTGAATTGTGGTTTTGCGCACACGACGTGGACGAGTCGCTCAGCGTCTTCACATGTTGACTCCAGGGCGTGCTTGGGAACATCAACTGGGCGTTTCTGGGCGTGGATGAAGCTCACAGGCTGAAGAACGACGACTCTCTGCTCTACAAAACGTTGATGGAGTTCAGGTCTAATCACCGACTCCTCATTACCGGCACTCCGCTGCAGAACTCCCTCAAAGAGCTCTGGTCACTGTTACACTTCCTCATGCCTGACAAGTACGTCCTTTTTCTGTTTGTTTGTTTGTTTCTTTTAATGTGACAGGGCAGGGCTTTTCAATGTGTGGGAGGACGAGCTCCTTTCTCAGAAATTCAACCGCATTGCAGCATCTTAACTTGCATCTTTTCTCACACAATGTTGTCATTTTTAGTTGAATGCTGGACTGGAGCCATTTCTATCCTTACAAGCAAAAAATGCAATTTTTTTACTACTTAGAGAAATATCCAATAAATTTCAATTCAGATAATCTGATGAGCATATATATATATAGACTGCCTGATTATTTTAACGTGTCTGTTATTATAAAAAGCAGCCGTCTGACCCCGCAACAAATCTCTTCTGCTGAAGCACCAGAGAATTCTTTCCCCATACTGTGAAAAACACTCACAAAAAAAAAAAAAAAAGCCAATGTGATAAGCAATGGATTTGAATCCCACATGACAGGAGTGATGTTTGTAATATCTGCTGTGCCCCGCAGGTTTAATTCTTGGGACGACTTTGAGGATGAACACGGGAAAGGAAGGGACAACGGTTATCAGTCGCTCCACAAAGTCCTCGAGCCTTTCCTGCTCCGGCGTGTCAAGAAAGACGTGGAAAAATCTCTCCCAGCCAAGGTGGAACAAATCCTCCGCGTGGACATGTCCGCCCAGCAGAAGCAGTTTTACAAGTACGCTTTTCTCGTTGGCTTCGCCGCCGCATCCACGTCTTCCCGCAACTCGCGTGCGCAGAAGCCGCATCTCTCCCAGTTCTTTGACTTGGTTTGTTCCTGAATATTTCCAGGTGGATTTTAACAAGGAATTACAAGGCTCTTTACAAAGGCACCCGGGGCAGCTCCTCCGGCTTCCTGAACATTGTGATGGAGCTTAAAAAGTGCTGCAACCACAGTTTCCTCATTAAGCAGCCCGAGGACGGAGACGCGGAGACGGCGCAGGAACACCTGCAGGTACGTCTCTTTGTGCACCCGCTGCAGCTCCGAGCGCCACCTCGGGATAACGCTGCTCTGCAGAGGAAATGAGCTGCGGATTAACATAGAAGAAAAACACAGCTGTTCTCTCAAACACGCTGCTCGGTGCTGCTTTAATATTTCCACATTTGCAACCTTTTTTTTTTTTTTTTTTTTTTTTATAAATCTTTTAGGCTCTTGTGAGAGGCGGTGGGAAGCTGGTTCTGCTGGACAAGCTGCTGACCAGACTCCGAGAAAGAGGCAACAGAGTCCTCATCTTCTCCCAGATGGTCCGGATGTTGGACATTCTGGCCGAGTACCTCGCGAAAAAGCGATACCCTTTCCAGGTAAAACCTGCACAGCTTTTAGTCGTTCGCTCGTGGTTTTCATGCTTGAAATATGTCATGGGAGGCCTCTGCAGGTTTGTGGGATGAAGCTGATTAATAAAGTCAGTCAGATTTGAATTTGGTTCCAAAAATGTTTCTCTTCAAATAAACTTCTACTTAATAAGGCAAAAAAAAAATCGTATGTTATTTAACCATAGAAATGTGCCAATAATGGCCAAATGCCAACACCTTCATTGACATCACACCATTGCAAAAAGTTGACATATTTAATTATGTAGGTGTTTACCTTGACTGCAGGTGGCTTTTAAACCTCTTATCAATTCAATAATACAGAAATGAACTTATAGACGAAGAACTCTTTATTCCTTTAATTGAATGTCTCACCTTACCAATACGGAAGTGAATTGTCACACAGCTTTCCGCTAGAAGACACTTGAATTGGCTCCAGTTTATATTCAAATGTCACTAAATCTCTGCTTTGTCAGGTCGTCAACGCGTTCTAATCCTTCACAATCTAGTATCGCCATATCGCAGACCCCTACTGCCGCACAAAATCTTTAGGTTACTCACTTCGTTTGATGCTATATATTTGATTAGACACCGAGTTAAATGAACATCTGTTGACAGACGCAGGCCCTTTTGTAATTGGTGGGTGTTTTTATTGGGTGTTTACTGTGAAAGGCCTTTGGAGATGGGCGCACCGGACGGATTGGGCTCGGACGAGGATCCGATGTCAGTGTTGTTGGTCACACCCTCTGCCAGGAGGAGAGTTCACGTGTTTATTTATATCGACGAGTTATTTTCTCCCGAGGACCAGCTGGAGCGCTGCAAGTCACTGGACTGGGCTTGTTTTTGCTGACTGAGTCTTTGCATCGACGTGGTGGCGATCAGCGTGAAGCGTATAGGTTGCATGTCGCGACATGGAGCAGGGTGATGCCAAGGTTACCTGCCAGGGAAAGCTTCAAAGGGTGAACCTGTTTCCTGTGTCTGTCTCCCGTTCAGCGGCTGGACGGCTCCATAAAGGGAGAAATCCGAAAGCAAGCACTCGACCACTTTAATGCAGAAGGCTCTGAGGTATGTTTACTACTGACTTAAACAAGTGAAGATTATAGTTTTGTTTTTGTTTTTTTGTTCAAGTAACAGGATTAGCTCATACATTTCACACAATTATTTGAATTTTGGCTTCCACTTTAACCAACTTGAGTGATCTCTGTAGCATGTTTACAGTGTTTCTTGACCTATTCTGTGTATTTTGTAGGACTTCTGCTTCCTGTTGTCTACCAGAGCTGGAGGTTTAGGTATCAACTTGGCCTCAGCCGACACTGTAGTCATCTTCGACTCCGACTGGAATCCTCAAAACGACCTGCAAGCTCAGGCAAGAGCTCACAGGATCGGCCAAAAGAAGCAGGTAATCTATAACCCGGACTCTTTCATTCAGACATTTCATGCTGTTTGAGTTGCACCATTGTGCTAGGATCCTTAAGTGCTTTTCCCTCCACAGGTAAACATCTATCGGCTCGTCACTAAGGGAACAGTGGAGGAGGAAATCATCGAGAGGGCGAAGAAGAAGATGGTTTTGGACCATCTTGTCATCCAGAGAATGGACACGACCGGTCGCACCGTTCTCGACAGCAACTCAAGCACTACAAAGTAAAGACTTCATGTCTCCCTGAACGGTTTGTCTAAAGAGCTGAAAGCCGAGGATGCAAACTCAATGCAAGCTTTGTTTATTTCTCCCGACAGTTCAAACCCGTTTAATAAGGAAGAACTGACTGCAATTCTCAAGTTTGGTGCTGAGGAGCTTTTCAAAGAGCCAGAGGGAGAAGAGTCTGAGCCACAGGTATCGTCATGTGTCAATAGTTATGGATCCACTGAAAAGTCTCCGTTGTGTGAATGCTGAAGGCAGAATTTCTTTGTCTGAGTAGGAGATGGATATCGATGAGATCCTGAGGCTGGCCGAAACAAGAGAAAGCGATCAAGGTTCAAGTGCGACGGACGAGCTTCTGTCACAGTTTAAGGTATTATTGCTTCACTTGCAGACATCGACACGACGCACAGGCTTCTCGCTTTTTTTCCTAAGATGTCTCCCGTCTGTTGCTGCAGGTGGCCAACTTCTCCAGTATGGAAGAGAGCGCTCCAGACTTTGAGGAGAAGCCAGTGCGAGAGTGGGACGACATCATTCCCGAGGAGCAGCGGCGCAAAATCGAGGAGGAGGAGAAGCAGCGGGAGATGGAGGACATCTTTATGCTGCCCCGAAGCAGGAGCTCCAACAAACGGGTGAGAAGGTTTATTTTGTGGGATCGATCTTGTTTGTGCATTTTTCAACATTCAGTGTCATCCTCATGGATTCTGTGAACACACACACACACATAAATACAGACAAAGTGGAGGTTTTTGTCACTAGCCCTTTAATTCAATCAGGTGTAAGAGGTTTCTTTATTATGCATTGTGGAATCTAAACAATTATCGCCAGATTAAAGTCTATTCATGTCATGTGCTCAGCAACACGCACAGCAAAACATGCAGGAAAATAACTAGAAATGAGGTATAAAAATATAATGAAATCAATGGAACTGGATAAGAGGTTCCACATGCAGTGCAGCATAAAATGAACGGTTGCTTCACCGACGGGCAGCAGCAAACAGGAAGTCTTCAGCCCTGTTTTTACCCGCTTTTCTTTCAAAATTTGTTAAAGCTCGGCGCCTTTGTCTTTCAGGCTCAGGCCAACGACAGTGACAGTGACGTTGGCTCGAAGCTGAAGCACCGCTCCTCAGGCTCCGATAGCGAGACTGACGACAGTGATGATGACAAAAAGCCAAAACGGAGAGGGCGACCAAGAGCTCGCAAAAACAACGTGGAAGGTTTCACCGATGCGGAGATCCGCAGGTAATGTGTCCTTGTATTCTTGTTTTGCGTAATTAAGTTGCATTTCTAAACATTCCATTTAATTTTGTAATTGCCCATAATCCTCTCCTCAGGTTTATTAAAGCGTACAAGAAATTCGGGTCTCCACTTGAGAGGTAAATGAAACGTCAATGCCTACGAATAATCAATAAACAATTATTTGATACTACTACGAAACCAGCAGCAATCGGGATGTTTTTGCTTCTTGTTCAACAAATTGTTGCATCTCTCATTCAGGCTGGAAGCGATTGCTCGAGACTCGGAGCTTGTGGACAAATCGATAGCGGACCTGAAGCGACTGGGTGAACTGATCCACAGCAGCTGTGTGACGGCAGTGCAGGAGCACGAAGAACACCTGAAAGAAAACCCAGTTGAAGGTTTGTCGTATTTCGCAGTCCGGCAAAGCAGGTGGAGTCGGCGTCCCGCAGGCACACCGACGATGCGTGTTTTCACTGTTCCAGCCAAAGGTCCCGGAAAACGGCGAGGAATCAACATCAAGATCTCAGGAGTCCAAGTCAATGCGAAGTCCATCATCCAGCATGAGGAAGAGTTTGAGCCACTGCACAAATCTGTGCCCGCCAACCCAGCTGAGAGGAATAAGTGAGCAACGACTGCAACTATAACGCGACGGCAAAGCTTTTGGTTTTTAAAGACGTGCTGAAGAACGGCGTTTCTGTTTTTGACGACACTCCCGTGTTCTGCAGCTTCAAGCTGACATGCAGGGTGAAAGTGGCTCACTTCGACGTGGACTGGGATCTGCAGGACGACGTTCAGCTGCTGCTCGGCACCTACGAGCACGGCTTCGGCAACTGGGATCTGATCAAGACGGATTCCGACCTTAAACTGGCTGAAAAGGCAAATATCTTTCTCTTTATTTTAAACACTAAATCATGAGCTGTTCATTTGCAAATAAAGTGTCAATTAAGCTTTTAAATGAAAAGATGAATCCAGCCTCCCTGTCACATCCCCGCCTGCAGATTCTTCCGGACGACCCAAGCAAGAAGCCTCAAGCCAAACAACTGCAGGCGAGAACGGAGTATCTCCTCAAGCTGCTCAAAAAGGAACAAGACAGTTCAGATCTGTCTAAAACTGGGGAGGAGGTACGACGCTGCTCGTCACAGAGCGTTTCGTCCACGCTGAAGTTCGCGTTTGCATGTTGCGCAATCCATCGTGTCGCTCATCCAAGCTCCTTCCTCAAAAGGTCAAAGTGAAGAAGAGGAAGCCGCGGGTCAAAAAGGAGAAGGTTCTTAAGGATGAGCAGGGCAACGACATCTCCTCCCCGCGCCTGTCCGACAACCCGTCAGAGGAGGGCGAGGTCAAGGTCAGCCACAGCCCGAGCACTCCTTGGAGTTAACTAAACGATGTGATCGTTCTCATTAAAGTTCACATAATTACAGCTTTCAAGGTTTCTCAGTCATGTGTATGTCTGTGCAGAAAAGAAAACATCAATTAGGTTGAATGAATAGCCGTCAATGATCGATTTGGGATTTTTAACACTAAAAAGCAAGACATTTTTTTTTTTCTCAAGCTGTAATTTTTGGAAATTTTAAGGCATGACGCAGCTGCAATGTACTTTTGATTGGGATCAATTGCAGCGTCACAATGTTTGTTCTTCTCATTAGTGTTCTTGCTGCTCTTTTGTTTCACCTGCTTTGTATTTCCTCCTGTTTGAGCAGGAAGATGGAGCAGAAAAGTCCCCGGTCAAGAAGAGACAAAAGAAGAAAGACAACAAAGAGAACAAAGAAAAACAGGGGACTCCTAAAAAAGAGAAAGACGGAGACAAAGAGAAGAAGGGCGCCAAGTCCAAAAAAGAAAAGGTAGTTATTGTGAACACGCACTGCTATTTATTTTTGAAAACCAAACCCGGAAAGGTAACTTTCTTAAAGGTTATGGCCTTTTTCCAGTCCTTCCCCACCCTGTGAATTATCTATGAAGGATCTGTTGAAGCTGTAAATGGTAAACACGTTTTGCTCATCGTGATATCTGCTGATCGCGTCTCTCAGACAAAAGCAACCAAAGGGAAAAAACCTCAAGGTCCGGTCCACATCACAGCCGGGTCCGACCCGGTTCCCATCGAAATAAAAGAGGACGATGAACTCGACCAGGACACCTTCAGTATTGTGAGTTTCTTTGATTTCTCCTGCCAAATATCAATCAGAGGAGTTCAAACATTGTTACCTGGTTTCCAAAAAGGGGGACATGACTTTCATGGATTCCAGGTCAACTCGGACAAACTGCATCCCCGGACAACTCGTCCACGAATGAGATTTCAGAATTTATTTGGAGAAAATAAATCCTGTACAATGTACTTTTACATATTATTTCTAATCGATATTCTATATGTGTTCCATAGATCTAGTATATGTCCATACATATTTAGTATGGCATCATATGGCTTTTCACCATTTGTGATCCTGCAGCGGCGTTTTAACTTTACGGCTTATTATTGTGTCAAATATATTGATATATCTTATGTTTTTGTGTCATACACTTAATAATCCTTCCAAATGTGTCAAATATACTTTGAAATCGAATCCTTCAAATCACTAATGCTGAAAAAAACTGTTGTAGACGAGTTATCCGCAATTGCGTGGATGAGTTGTCTGGGTTTGCAGTTGTGTGGAGAAGTTGTCCGAGCACCACTTTCATGCTACTTCATGTGTGCAGTGTAAGGAGCGCATGAGGCCGGTGAAGAAGGCCCTGAAGCAGCTGGACAAACCAGACGAGGGTCTGTCGGACCAGGAGCAGCTCCAGCACACGCGCACTTGCCTGCTGAAGATCGGAGACCGAATCACAGAATGCCTTAAATCTTACAGTGACCCTGAACATGTCAAAATATGGCGAAGGTGAGATGGACTATCACCGGCTCGACAGTGAAAGTGACACTCACCTCGTCCGTCTCTCCTAATGATCAAATTGTGCTTTTTTTTTTCTTTTTTTTTGTGTGTGTGCAGAAACCTCTGGATTTTTGTGTCCAAGTTTACGGAGTTTGGTGCCAGGAAGCTTCATAAGCTTTACAAAATGGCACAGAAGAAGCGATCACACGAGGAAGAGGTCAGCTAACACATCACGTTTGACATTGAATAATGTCTTCTCTGACCCACACTGACTGGATTTTGTGACCTTCGCAGAAGGAACAGAAGAAAAAGGATGATTCTTCAGGCAGAGGGAAATCCTTCAGGGCAGAGGCCTCCGGTTCCAGTCGTGACTCCACCGGGACTCAGCCATCTTCCAAATCGTCTCACTCCAATCAGCCGGGACCCCACGGGCACCACAGAGAGCCATATAACATGGCTAACAAGCGCCACTTTGGCAATGACGGTATGTGTGGCATAGCTTTACTTTAAGAGCAACTTTCAGAGTCCAGGAATGGCTTTTTCTGTTCAGATTTACATATTGACACCACTCTAATCAACCACATATTTATAGAAGATGACCGCTTTCCATCCTGTTCTTTTTCAGATCGAGGCGACTGGCAGCGGGATCGTAAATACTACCCAAGTAACAGCAACTCGTCGTGGCAGGGAGACCGGCACCACCCGTACGACACTCACCGCTATAAAGATCACTACTCTGATCGACGTCCACATGGAGACATGTATCGCAGCTCGGGCGGTTACCGCAACAACAACTCCCCTCGGAAACGGCCGTACGAGCCGTACGGCAACGACCGGGACCACAGGGGCCACCGGCCGTATTATGACAGGTGAGGGGAAAATATGTATAATGAGGTATTTATAATAGTGTAGCTTCCACGTTAACGTTAGCATACAGCAGACATAACACCAACACTGTCTATGGATCAAATGTATTTATTGCTCCTCAGTTTTGAGTGCTATTTAAAATATTTTTATCTCTGTCACTGTTATGATTAGTGAAGGATCAGATTTGGTTGTATGGTGATAAAACATGGTTGATTCCTTTAGTTGAACAAAAGCCACTTTATCCTGTGTCTCAGGCATCCGGACAACAAGAGAAGACGTCTCGATGACTTCCGTCCGAGCTATCACCAGGGAAGAGATGGTCCTCCTCAGGACTTCAGGAGGATGCCGGACCACAGGCCAACAGGCCCCCCGGGGTCGGAGCACTACAGCAGACCCTTCCACCCCGACAAGCCCCCTCCGCTGATGGACCCCCGCTCCCCGCAGGCTCAGAAGTCTCCCCAGGATTCGCGCTCTCCCAAAGAGCGCCCCGCGGAGCCCAACGCCATGGCAGATCCAAACTGGAACAGCAGGAAAACATAAAAAGCTGTGGCGTGCAGAAACTGATCCCAGTGTTTTGTCCAGCGTCGAGGCCTCATGCTGCTGCTGATGGACAAATCTGGACGCGCCAATTATAAGCTCACAGTTGAAAAGGGAATCAACGTGCACCCCATTTACCAGCAAACAGTTTTGCTCCTTTCCTCCCGTGACTGTGTCTATGAACGTTTAGCGTCCTGCTGGAAGATGGAAGAAAATAAAAAACTCAAACATCCATGTTTATTTAAATGGACTGGCTCATCAGCTTCTCATGGTAAAACGGAGTGGAACACATTTTGATGCTTAGTCCCGTGGACTATGATACAAGGAAAGTTTAGGATACATGAACTGATGAGTGATCTCAATCCTAAAAGTGCCTGAAGGTTGGTTTTTTTTTGGGATCATTCCCAGAAGTACCAAGACATGGACATTATCTTCTGTGTTTAGCTTTAAGTCTTGATAGAAACTGTAACGTGTTCTCATCCGCACCTTCTGAACTGTTCAACATGTAGCCGGAAGGAATCATGGGACTTGAAAATGTGGAAGAGCCAACTCTCCTGAAACACGCCAGTATGTTTCATGTTCCTGACATGTTCGCTCTCTGTACTCGTGTCGCTGTATAGATCACTGCAATCCTCTTGCTCTGTTCACTTTAACCACTTCCCTCTTCGTAGGCCCAATGAAATGAACGCTTTGTACGCAGTATTTATTGAAACGGCTTGTTGGAAGGATCATAACACTATGAACTGGAACAATCCTGTCTGTTTTTGCCGCTCAGTGTTACCATGGTTGACAGTGGTACTTCTGCGTAGTTTCTTCGCACGTCGTCCCAACCCGTCCTGAGTATTCAGTTTTGTCTGAATAGACAAACCAAGCGACGGTTTGATTGTTCATCGATGGCCTGGCAGTATTTAGGACTCTGGACAGTTTGCCATGAAGATTCTGTCATGTTTTATCACCTTTGGTCGCTCTTCTCGTGCCAAATCTCCTATTCTGATCATCTTAGGTTGCTTTTTTTTTTTCTCTTTCTTTTCAATGTTCCTCCGTTTGTGCCTTATTTATGTGTATTACCATGCTGTTTATTGGTTCACCAACAGACCTGAGGGCACGCACAACAAAGATGGAGTCACATCGTAGGAAACATGATGCAACTGGCTGACTTTAGTGGCGTCCCATGGAGGGACCACATGTTCTGCCTGTGTGCGGTTCTGTGTTTTCCTGAATTGTCGACGGGGGAAAACAAAACGCATTGACGACATTATTGTAAAGAAAATCGCGGGGCGTTCTGTCTGGTGTGCTTCAGCTGGCGGCCATCTTTTTCTTCCACACTAAGCAAAGTACAATTCCTGTATCATATGTTCTTTAAGGAAAATCTAAATAATTTATATTTGTCACGAAACCACTCTTCATGAGAAATGTGCTGTACATATGTTTGGACATATGTAATAAACTTTGTTACGCAACGCTGGCTTGACTGAGTGGTGGATGAATTCATGACGGGAGGGAGGAGCTGGAGAGGCTCTGCCTGAAACAATTCCACTCCCTGCCGTAACACAACCCACGTGCAAACAGTTGTATGAAGAGCAAATAACACTTCAAACCAAACATAAGAGTTGCTTATTTGAAATCATTTTCTTATCCTGTTTACACATTTACAAAATTCACAACCTCGATGACTAGAGGTAGACTACTTTGCCATCAAGACAATTGCCAGAGATTATTCTGCTCTTTTACGGCAAAGTCTCACTACCCTGTCACAAAGTCCATCAAGATAAGCAGGCTTCTGCTTGGCTCTCTGAGGTTGAATGTCCTACTGGGCCACTTCTTCAGGTGGTGCTCGTGATCCACCCGGCTGGATTTCCACTCCTTGATGGGATCCAGCAGGTTGAGTGTACATTGGTTCTGTGTTCACTCTCTCTCCATTCTTACTTGGTGACACTTGTGCAGGCTGAACCCACTGCTTCACAAAAGGATGCATGATGCATTATCCTCTTACCATCCTGTTCTTAGAATGAGAGAAGGTCCTTTCCGCTCCACAACCGTGTAAGTGTCCCTTTCAAACGGTGTTGACAGTTTGTTTTCCTTTTACTGTCAGAGAAGAACTTTGTCACCTGGTTGCACAGTGTTACCTTTGGCTCACCTGGATCTGTCTGCATCCACACGTCCCTTCTCCTTCCTTTCCACATCAGTGAAGCAATCAGCATCATCTCGACCTGAAAAATGCTGTTGGCCGTTACCTGACAATTCAGGGCACTTGGTCCTGATTTGGCGGTTAAACAGCAGTTCCGCTGTACTATGCCCTGTAAACACATTGAGGAGTGCTGCGGGAAGCCATCAAGAAAACATCAAGTTCAGCACCCCAGTCTTTGCCTTCGGCATGAGCCACTTGTGTGGCTTTACAAAGTGTCCTGTTTTGTATTTCAAGTTCACCATTGGCATGAGGCCAATATGGAGTGATCGCAGGGACAGGTTTGTGCCTGTACTTTCACCTCTGCATCCATGGGGAGCATTAGCATTAGCGGCAGCCATGTTCACTAGCAAGGTTTAATTGAGGGTGCGAACTATGGGGGGCCAAGAGGGGCTCAGTGCCCTTAACAAGACAGGTGCCCCTCTGTATTTTGGGAGAACTCTAAAATATTGGTAAAATGCTTTTTTTTTTTCTCCTATGCATTTCTTTTTTGTTTTTAGTTTTGTCATGATCATGTGTTTAATTTGGCTGATTTTATTTATTTTTATTTGTGCATGAGGGTGAATCTTCAATTTCACTTTAATAAAGTTGCCGGCCTGCATGTAGTTCCTGTCCTCACCATTGAAGCTTGGGGGGCGCTAGTCTTAAACGTAACTTTAAATTAGACAGCCGCTCAATTTCAAACAGGGAAACCATGTACATTTCGGATTTCCTAATAAAAATAAGCTGGGGGACTCTGAGGAGCAGCAACAGTGGCTTCTGTCTTAAGGTAAAGTCTATAAACTGTATTATTAATATTCAGCACTGTGTTATATATGATGGAGCTGAGCTCGATCGCTTGAAGTCTGGACCTTTTTTTTTTTTTTTTTTTCCTAATTCTGATGGTCATGTGTCAATTATTGGTTTGTTGATACGTGTCAAGGTATTTCAGAGGTTATTTTGTGCATGTTGATGTGCATTTGATTCATTAACATTCATTATGACCTCCAGACAAGACTTCCATGCAATGTCCAGGAAACTCATCCCAAACTGTAATTGTAGCTTTTTGCGTCCTATTGTGGCCCTTAAGCCTCAACTCGACACCAGTTTTGGCTCAGTTGCGAAGACATGTAGGCTGCATAATGAATGTGTAATGAGCTAGTAAAGCTAGTGTTAGGGAGTAATGCTACTGGGGGCGGGGGCGTAGGACTTCTTCGTTGGTGTATTGCTACTACGGTTTGGCTAGGCTGTTGAACAAATTGCTATTTTCAACAGCCGGCAGCTCAAGGCCGCTGTTTGGAGACAGGCTCCCCGGAAGCGGTTGCACCTGGCCGACTGAAGCGAACCGGGGACGAAGCGGCCGTGTCTGTGGACAGTTTAGCGCGCTACTTGTTGTCATAGGGAGACGAGGTTTTTGAACGACAGTTAGCGCAGGGAAACAGACTCCGCCCCCTGGACACCGACGCATATAATTCCAACCAATCAGCGCGTCTGACAACCTCACGCTTTGGGCGCTCCCAATGTGAGAGGTGAAACGAATGTTGTGAGAGAGAGAATTGCAGAATTTCACCGATTTGATCCGTTCAAATATCAAAATGTGTAGCTTGTTTATTGAGTGACTGCTTTGGTGTATGCTTTTTATGTCTTTATAACCATTTGCGAATAAATCATAAAAAAACTAAAACTGTATGTCCCCTACAAAACAAATGGAATAGCCCTCAAGGAGATAGAATCGAGGAGGCCAAACCAAAGGAGATCTTGACACTTCGTTGAGCTTCATCATCTTGACAATTGAGCCTCATTCAGCTTCAGTATTGTGGAAATACAAATCATCTCGTTGTTTCATGCTGTCATCCAACGGTTGGTCGACCACATAGGAATCTGTCTTTAAACCAAATCCTAATGTAAGTAAGAAGGGCTCCACAATTACTGAAAGCTACTAACCTGTATTCATGTTGTTTTTTGAATGTTGTTGTATTTGTTGTTGTTTTGCCATTTTGCTCATCTTTATTATTATTGATTAATTATTGTTTTGAGATTCTTGTTGTCGGACCCCCTTGCAAACGAGATGTTACATCTCAAGGGGCAATCCTTTTGAAAAATTAAACCAGCCTGAGCAGCTCTGTGTATTATCTTAGTTAATTCAAATTAACTCTTGCATATTTGCAAGCAGATGTGTTTGTTGTGAATGCATTTTCTTTTTAATTTTTTGTAAATCATTTGTGAAGTGATTTAACATCTGAAAGTTTCCATAGAAATAACCTTTGAGGGGACAAAAAGCCTTTTCCTAGATATGGAAGTTTTCATATATATTGAGTGGCATTGACTTGTTTGATGCTACATATTTAATTAGACATTGAGTTAAATAAAAATCTGTTGATAGAAGCAGGTCCTTTTGTAATTGGTGTGTGTTTTTAGTCCATGTATGAGCCAGAGGGAGAAGAGTCTGAGCCACAAGTATCATCATGTGTCAATAGTTATGGATTCACTGAAAAGTCTCAGTTGCACTTGCAGCGGAAACAACTAAACGCTGCTGTTCAGACATCGACACGATGCACAGGCTCGTCGTGATATCTGCTGATTGTGTTTCAGACAAAAGCAACCAAAGAAACAAAGCCTCAAGGTCCGGTCCGCATCACAGCTGGGTCCGACATGGTTCCCTTCAAAGGAAAAGAGGACCATGACCTCAACCAGGACACCTTCATTATTGTGAGTTTCTTTTATTTCTCCTGCCAAATATCAATCAGAGGATTTCAAACACTGTTACCTGGTTTCCTGAAAGGGGGACATGACTTTCATGCGACTTCATGTGTGCAGTGTAAGGAGCGCCTGAGGCCAGTGAAAAAGGCCCTGAAGCAGCTGGAGAAACTGAACGAGGGTCTGTCGAACCTGGAGCAGCTCCAGCACCTGCGCACTTGCCTGCCGAAGATCGGAGACCAAATCACAGAGTGCCTTAAAACTTACAGTGATCCCGAACGTGTCAAATTAAGACGCAGGTAAGATGGACTATCACCGGCTCGACAGTGAAGGTGACACTCACCTCGTCCATCCGTCTCTGCTAATGATCAACTTATGCTCTTTTTTTTTGGCAGAAACTTCTGGAGTTTTGTGTCCAAGTTTACCCAGTTTAGTGCCAATAAGCTTCAGCAGCTTTACAAGCTTTACAAAACGGCACAGAAGAAGCGATCACACAAGAAAAAGGTCAGCTAACACATCACGTTTGACATTCAGTGTGGGTCAGATAAGACATTATTCAGACTGGATTTTGTGACCTTCGCAGAAGGAACAGGAGAAAAACGATGATTCTTCAGGCAGAGGGAAATCCTTCAGGGCGCAGTCCTCCGGTTGTAGTCGTGACTCCACCGGGACTCAGCCATCTTCCAAATCGTCTCACTCCAATCAGCCGGGACCCCACGGGCACCACAGAGAGCCATATAACATGGCTAACAAGCGGCAATTTGGCAATGACGGTATGTGTGGCATATATTTACTTTAAGAGCAACTTTCAGAGTCCAGGAATGCCTTTTTTTGTTCAGATTTACATATTGACACCACTCTAATCAACCACATATTTATAGAAGATGACCGCTTTCCATCCTGTTCTTTTTCAGATCGAGCCGACTGGCAGCGGGATCGTAAATACTACCCAAGTAACAGCAACTCGTCGTGGCAGGGAGACCGGCACCACCCATACGACACTCACCGCTATAAAGATCACTACTCTGATCGACGTCCACATGGCTCGGGCGGTTACTGCAACAACAACTCCCCTCGGAAACGGCCGTGCGAGCCGTACGGCAACGACCGGGACCACAGGGTCCACCGGCCGTATTATGACAGGTGAGGTGACGAGAAGGAACCTGAAGAAGCTCTGTTCTGTGATGTCAAAACAAACCCATATACCAGCTTATTTTTTATTTCATCGTAAAACTATACACAGTAATAATTAAAAAAAAAAGGTGCACACTACAGCCTCAACTTGATAGATAATCTGCAGAGGTATCACTCTCCAGGAACGCTATTCCTATTTATAATAGTGTAGCTACAATGTTAGCATTAGCATACAGCGGACAACACCAACACTGTCTTTGACAGTGATTATTAACATCAAATTGAGCTATTGCTCATTAGTTTTGAGTACTATTTTAAATCTTTTTATTTCTATCACTGTTATGAAGATGAAAGTTTATCTATTGGGGGTAAAGAAAAAATGGCTTGGTGAAGGATAAGATTTGGTTGTATAGTGATAAAACATGGTTGATTCCTTTCGTTGAACAAAAGCCACTTTATTCTCTGTCTCAGGCATCCGGACAACAAGAGAAGGTGTCTCGATGACTTTGATCCGAGCGATCACCAGGGAAGAGATGGTCCTCCTCAGCACTACAGCAGACCCTTCCATCCTGACAAGCCCCCTCCGCTGATGGACCCCTGCTCCCTGAAGCCTCAGAAGTCTCCCCAGGACTCACGCTCTCCCAGAAAGCGCCCTGCGGAGCCCAACGCCATGCCAGACTCAAAACTGGAACAGCAGGAAAACATAAAAAGCTGTGGCTTGCAGAAACTGATCCCAGTGTTTTCTCCAGCGTTGAGGCCTCATGCTGCTGCGGATGGACAAATCTGGACATGCCAACTATAAGCTCACAGTTGAAAAGGGAATCAACGTGCACCCCATTTACCAGCAAACAGTTTTGCGTCCTGCTGGAAGATGGAAGAAAATAAAAATAGATTAAAAAAAAACCCTCAAACATCCATGTTTATTTAAATAGACTGGCTCATCAGCTTCTCATGGTAAAACTGAGTGGAACACATTTTGATGCTTAGTGCCGTGGACTATGATACAAGGAAAGTTTAGGATACATGAACTGATGAGTGATCTCAATCCTAAAAGTGCCGGAAGGTTGTTTTTGTTTTTTGTTTGGGGGTGGGGGGGATTTTTTAAAAGGTAAATATATGGGATCATTTCCAGAAGTACCATGACACGGACATTATCTTCTGTGTTTAGCTTTAAGTCTTGATAGAAACTGTAATAACATATAATGCACCTTCTGAAATGTTCAACATGTAGCTGAAAGGAATCGTGGGACTTGAAAATGTGGAAGAGCCAACTCTCCTGAAACACGCCAGTATGTTTCATGTTCCTGACATGTTCGCTCTCTGTACTCGTGTCGCTGTATAGATCACTGCAATCCTCTTGCTCTGTTCACTTTAACCACTTCCCTCTTCGTAGGCCCAATGAAATGAACGCTTTGTACGCAGTATTTATTGAAACGGCTTGTTGGAAGGATCATAACACTATGAACTGGAACAATCCTGTCTGTTTTTGCCGCTCAGTGTTACCATGGTTGACAGTGGTACTTCTGCGTAGTTTCTTCGCCCGTCGTCCCAACCCGTCCTGAGTATTCAGTTTTGTCTGAATAGACAAACCAAGCGACGGTTTGATTGTTCATCGATGGCCTGGTAGTATTTAGGACTCTGGACAGTTTGCCATGAAGTCGCTGTCATGTTTTATCACCTTTGGTCGCTCTTCTCGTGCCAAATCTCCTATTCTGATCATCGTAGGTTTTTGTTTTTTTTAAATGTTTCTCCGTTTGTGCCTTATTTATGTGTTTATTGGTTCACCAACAGTCCTGAGGGCACGCACAACAAAGAGGGAGTCACATCGTAGGAAACATGATGCAACTGGCTGACTTTAGTGGCGTCCCATGGAGGGACCACATGTTCTGCCTGTGTGTGGTTCTGTGTTTTCCTGAAGTATCGACGGGGGGGGGGGGGGACGCATGGACGACATTATTGTCAAGAAAATCGTGTCTGGTGTGCTTCAGCTGGCGGCCATATTTCTTTTTCTTCCCCCCCACACAAAGCAAATTACAATTCCCGTACCACATGTTCTTTAAGGAAAATCTAAATAATTTATATTTGTCACGAAACCACTCTTTGAGTCTCTCTGTTCAACCTGACGACTCTGCGTGGGCCGCAGTCCTGCTTCAGTGTGAGGACTCGCTCTGACACACCTGATTGCAATTATTGGCTCGTTATCAGGCTCTCTGCAGAGCTCATTAAATTCAGGTGTGCCAGAGTGGTGGAACAGGAGAACATGCAGGACTGCCCACCAACAGGCTCAGTGGACGCTTTTCAGTGTGAATACATCCTGCTTGAAGGCTTCAATGACGAGGTATAGTTGATCAATTGTTCGACGTCGTCTTGGTCTCGTGAAGTCAAAGTGTGAACCGCTTGATTAGAACAAGGAGATTACTTGGGGGGGGGGGGGGGGGATTCATGGATCAAACAATTCCTGGGAATCTTGCTCCTTGTTAGAAAAACACTAAGTTGTGCAAAAGACACTGGAACGTGTGCGTTCAATAGTTGAGAGAAGTTCACCTGTAAATGTTCAAGTGCATTTTAGGTTAATCCCAGAAGCGCTTTGTGAGTAGTATATCTCTGTTGGTCAAGAGCAGCAGTCTGCAACATTTTTACTGACTTTCCACCAAATAAATGCACATGGACCCACAAATAAGATGACTAATCTTCTGAACTTGCACTATTAATCATACAAGTTTGATATATTTACCCAAACTGTAGTTTATGTAGGAACTAGTATTTTATTATCATGGCGGTTCCAGCTACCGGTAGTTGTTATTTGGACAGTTTTTTTTGGTACATTGAACATTTTGCTGCTTTCAACCATTACTTTTTGGAGCTTTTTTTTTATTTTCTTGTTTTGACATGTTACAATGTGATGCATATTTGAGCAGCCTAACTATTGAACCATCCATTACATAAGCAGCCTGACATGATACCACGTGTTTTTTTGTCTCATGTTAAGTAGGTAAGTAATCATTTGTGGTTGAAAGCCATTTTTAACCAAACAAATTGGTGTCCTTGTGTAACTTTTGACTGAAAACTAGTTGAAAGCATCAATTTGAACTTAAACGTTTTGGTGTGTAGTTGGTAATTAGTGTATCTGTGTGTAATCAAACCACAAATGATGAAATCCTTTTTTTTTCTTTCTTTTTTTTTTTAACCCCAACAAACCCTCCCTTTTCGTCTCCATATTTTACATTCATTTTCATTGAAAGTGAGGCTCCAAACCAGTAATGATGGGAAATGTTCACAATTTCTACCTAACTTCTGAATTATAGGCCACTGGGACAAAAGAAGTTGGGACTGCAGATCTGTGTATTTTATTTGTCTCTCACTTGCAAAACTACAGCTGAATTCTTGTATTTCAGTGATTGAGATCCCCACTAATACTCAGTTTGTTGCATTTCACTATTAGTATTTGTTCTGTTTTTTTCTTTTTTTTTTACCCTGTAAATGTATGTAGTTGTGAGGCACTTTCCATGAAGCTAACTTTGCCTTGTTCTTTTCCTTCCTGTGGAAATGATCATGCATGTGGTCTTGGGCCAATTTTACAATTCAATCTTTATGTACTATCTTTTGACTGTGGCATGAATTTGTGAAATCGGAGCAATCGATATCTCAAATTGGCGCATAGGGAATATAAACACCCAACAAAACACTGTTCACTTTAAATGACCAGGAAAAGGCTGAAGCCATGGCTTATTTATACCCAATTCTATGAAAAACCTAGATAACGAACAATTTACAAACAAAATCCCAAAACAACAAAAGGAAATGAACATGAGAATAGCATAATTCATGATTTCCCCTTTCTCTTTTCAGTCTGAACTGTAAACCCTAATTATTGTGTTTTACAGCGAGCTACATTTAATTTGATCACAGTTTAACTCAGAGAACAGAAACGCGCTTCCATTGCATTTTAGATCTCACTTTGTGACTCAAATTAATACTCTTGAACTATATTAACTTTCCCTTAACTTACAAAAAACGCAGCTGAATGAACGGTAAGGCTTTTATTCTGTACACAGTTCACATTTCTAAATACACAATGTCTGGAAATGAATGGACGAATCCATTACTCATACAGTCCTGCCGGCTCTACGCTGTATTTGTCAATCTAGTTAGATTTTTGCATTTATATTGTTTCATACACATTTCCTCAGAAAAATGGAGATTGGATTATATTGTGGTAATTTAGAAATGTTTGTATTTGTAAAAAACAATTGGGTGATAAAATCTGGTCTTTGTTCAATTTTACAAAACTATCATAGTTTGTTGCAGATGTGGGATTTAGTTGATTGTTAATTCAAACTACTAAACAATATAGTTATGTTAGAAGTCCATAGTGCAAATCCTGCAGTTGGTGTCACTTTGTTTTCAATCTGACATGACACAAAAAGTAATCATACACCAAAGCTATTATTCCGACAGTTGAAGTCAAAATTGTATGTGTGTATATATATATAACTATTATTACTCTTCCCAAATTATATTTGAGGAGCTGTGGACAAGTTTCCACCTCTGCAACAACGTCTGTCCAGCAGGGGGCAGTCAAACACAACAGAAAATTAAGAGTCGAGACTTTTCAAAAAATGCCTCCATACGAAACAAGAGAAGAAGCCAACTTCTTTTATTCAATAAATAATTTACATTATAAACAGCTGGAGCGTGGGACCACATTTGATTTACATACAACACAGTTTGATCTTTGTGACATTTCCCATTCAGCTATTTCTTTTCTCTTTTTTTATTTCTTTAAACAATTACAAGTCAAACAAAAAAAATAAGAGCTAAATGAAAAAAAAGAACATAAAGTGCTTTAAACTCAAAAACGTGGGCATCCCAGAACATTGATGTATCTACCACTCACTTTCTCTACATGGTTAAACTGTTTAGTAACGACTGCTCTTGTTCTGTGGCGCTCGCGTTTCTTTGCAAGAAAGAGTCCCTTTTCACATTCACCAAAACAAACTCATGTACAAAAACTGGAGTGATAAATTCAAAACACAACTAGTATTGTACAAATTTGAACTCAACAATACACAAACATATGTACAATCTCACATTACACATGTCCAACTGTATACTGTAAAACACACAATACAAATTACATCTATTAACACAAGATTCAACATTACAATCATGTTTGTTAGGCTTTTACTTTTTTTTTTTTTTATTTAGTTGTCAATCTGCACCAATACATATTGTGAGTAGCAGGGGTTAAGGCCTGCCAAAATACTTCAGTGTAAAGGATAAATGACCATCAAACTGAGCCAAAGTAGTAGCCGTATCTACAGGGATGATTTGCACACTAACAGATCCTGCCGCCGAGCGCCAAAAGTTCAGACGGAGACCTCTTGCAGCGAGGAGCGCCATCGTGAAAAGCAAAAGTGAGACTGCAGAAAGTGAAACCGAGTTTTACTTGTACAGCATGCGTTTTTACTGCGGCGCCTCCACGCGAATTCACCCGCAAAGCGCACGTTATATACAGTTATAACAACCCCTTTTTGATGCAAACTTGCTGGAAGACCGAAGGTGAAAACTCGGTCGTAGTGGAAATGTCGGGCTTTGTTCTTTGGCGATGACTGAAGCCATGAAATCACGTCTCCAGGCATGTGCTTATCGTTTGCTCACTAAACCACAGTTGGGTCGGCACGCCACCCGCCTCGCAAACCAAACCCAGTCCAGGTAACGTCGCTACAGCTCGCACAAACGCCATCTACAGCTATTTAAATTCACAAAATGGTCTCAGAGTTGCCTGATGGGACCGGTTGATCGATGATCTGTAAACGCTTCGAGTGCCCTCAAGGAAGTTTTGTTCTTTTTTCTTTGTTGGCTACATTCACATAAACGAACACTGTGTGATCTACATGTCTGCTCAAACAGACGGAAGGGAAGTACGTATGATCGTCAAAGTGGATGAAAACGGACTATTGATCAGTTTCTCTTTTTAGAATCTGCTCCTGGCTGATGAAGCTCATTCAAAGTCACCGTTGAGCTTCATCGTTTCTAGTTCTAATCGCAACACTGAACGTTCCTCCCACTGGAGGTTTGATGTCTCGTCTCTGGAAACGTATGCACCCACAAACACTAAATTAACCACAGATTCTGAATTCGGCACACATTTTGTAATAACACACACACACACACACACAACCTAACGATATGACCCATTAATCTCCACAGCAGACAACTGGAGACGTTGCTCTGACATCCTTTTGGCTGAGTGCTTCCTCCAAAAAGGCTCAGGCTTTTCCAAAGCTGGAAACTAATCAAACATGGAGCTGCTTTTGGCCTAAGGTTAACAAAAGCCCCTGTCAGGTCCTCTCGCTTCGCCACATGAGCCACAGAAAGCTTCGCTGGCTTGGCACCAATGGGGGGGAGGGGGGGGGGGTGTTCAGAGGAGGGAGGGAAGGATCAGCGAACTCTTCTTTCTGCAAAAGATCATCTTGTCCGGCTTCCCATCGGCATGCAGCTCTGATGAGAATGTGGGATTTAATCCCAGGTGGATATCCTGAGCTCCGGGGGTAGCTGGGCTCTCTCACCGCTGCTCCCTTCAAAAGATAAATCCTACCAGCCAGCTAAAATACGTGCGATGATAGGTGGGAGAAGGGAGGACGGGGCGCTCCTCTGGTCATTAGACTGACGTGAGCGTACCACTGGAGGGAGACGTAAAGCAGTGGTCAGGTCACAGAGGAGAGGAGCCGGCGTTCCACACAGCGACAGAACTCTTAACACTCACTGACAGACACACCATGAGGATACCGTTGTCTACAGACTATAGGTGGACTGTGCAACACTCGCGCCACACCAGGATGGCGAGCAGGTTGAGGAGAAGGACCGAGAGTAAATCTTTGCCCCCTCGCGCCGCGGCGCCCAGTAGAGAGTCGTTCTCAAAGATGTGATGTCTTTTACTGTTCGAGTGGAGCATTTTTACATCCTCGAAGGCGTAGTAGGCCACCATGGTGAAGTTTATGTCTCCGGAGGAGAGAAGGTCAAACACGCACGATTGAAAGTACAGGTCCTCCACCGGGAGTCGCTCTTTGCACTTGGCCTTTGCGGACTGGTAGGTGAAGCCGTTCGCCCCGCTGCTGCCGCTGCCGCTCTTGGCCCGGCCCGAGCCCTGGGCCTCGGTGGCCCGCGCTCTGAAGTTCTTGAAGTCGATGCGCTGGTTGGCGGGGCAGCCGTGCAGACACAGGTACAGGTCCTGGTTATCGCCTTCCTCCACGGAGTTCACCACCTCCTCGGGCATCCGCACGGCGAAGGTCAGGTAGCGGCCCACCTGCCGCACCACGATGGTCGTCCCGATGTACCTGGCCTGGATCTCCACGTGCTGCCCGGGAACCTTCTCCACCACGCGGAGGGTGTTGGCTCCGTGGCGATCCCCGCCGTTCTTGGAGCCGTCCGCAAACGCAGCTGGCAGCTCGTCCGTCTCTGCGTGGTACATCTTCTGATCCACACATTCCTGGAAGTTCTTAAAGATGATTGTCAGCTGCGGGAGAACGGAGGGAAGAAGGCAGGAATATTATCAACACCGAGCCATGGAGTGCTGCTTCTCCACCAAACCAGGAGTCTGCAACCTTTATGACAAAAAGACATCCATTGCCCACCTTCCATCAGATAAACAATGCATGTTTAATAATCAGCAGCATGACACAGCTTGCATAGTTTGACTATATTTACCAAAACTGCAGCTAATAGTAAATTCCTTAAAAGTCCATCAACGCAATAACTGCTGACAGTTTACTGTTCCTTTTAAAGCTATTTAATCTTTTTGTAGTTTTTAGACGTTTCAGTGATTTCAGTACTTCTATTATTTTTGTAATCGATTCCTCTCCACCTACCTATATAACATGCAGGTACATCTAAATCACTGGCAGAGAAGGAAAAATTTGTTTACTCTGGGTTAGCTTTCTGAGAGGTGCCGTTAGCAAACTCTACATTTATCAGCAGATTTTAATTAAGTGTCACATTTGTCACCTGGCGCTGCGAGATAAAGAATCTCTGTGAGACTGTTTGCTGTGCATCAAAATTAAGAAGATAAAAATATTTACAGATCATTTTGTGAAAGCTCCATGGCGTCCTTACAGGGGGGAGTGTAGACCCACATGCACCTACTATTGGCCCCGACTCCCAAACATCCAATCAAGGCCATTCAATTTTAAAGGTCCCATATTATACAGTTATTCAACAATTTCACATAAGTGTCAGTGGTCCAACAATAAGTGTATTTCTCCAAATCCAGCATTGGTCCTGAAGTTCAGCCTGTCTAAAAGTCCCTCCAGTAATCTCTACAGGAGGTGATAAGACTTTCTTCACAGGCTATAGGGACACATATTACTGTTAAACCAATCGACGGTGAATTTTGAATAATATGAGCCCTTTAAAAGTGAAGATGAGTCCAGGGACTGTTGCTGTGGACCCTCCAGAGTCCTGAGCCAAGCATCATGCAGTCTAACTGAGATTACATGGAAGTCGGCCTCCATCAACACACGATGTTTGGAACGACCTCCCAGTAGAAAAATGATGGACACACCAAACTTTGATTTCTTTTCTGTTAATTCTGCATCGCCCGTCCTTAATTTTGACAGCACAAAGTCCCTCGTCTCTCACTTTTCCAACTTCAAATCCTAGTAAAACTCCAGTAAATGTAAACATCCGAATTAAAAATGCGCTTATACATGCGTATGAAGAACACGTTTGTGCAATGTGTGCTATCTACCCCGGTGTCTCACTTAAGTGTCGCATTTCAGGGCTGGCTCGACGCTGGGGAGGCCAAGGTAAACGCCCTCAAATAACACGAGTCTCGGCCATGTAAAATCAGGCCTCAGTTTGCAGACACAAAGACGATCCATTCATAGCAGTGCAAAACCTGCCCGTGAACCCCCAAAACTATGCTCCAGGGAGTGGAGCTGGGCCAGGACAGAGCGATATACTCTGCGGCTAATTAAGTGAGACTGCTCAGGACTCTGGAAGCTTGGTTACATCGGGGACACCAATGAGCCATTGTCTGTGCAGCGATGTCGCGACAGCCGAGGGACTCCGATGTCTGCCTGCTTGAGACGTTGACTTGGAGGGGAAGGGGGGGGTGGGGGTCCGAAGACTAGTCCATTAACTTGACAATTCATCTGTTGCACCGGCTGCTCTCTGTTGCACCCCCACCCCTACCTCCCCCCCACCGTCGGCTGGCAGTTCCCACCTACGTCGACTTCTGTTTTGTTCCTGCTTCATTTCTTAAAATGTTCAATGAAAGCAAACAAAAGGGAGAGGAAAAAAGGCAGCCGTTATCGCTCCATCGGTACAAAGATGGAAATAGGCAGACTGTTTTATTTGCTGTGGGGAGAGCAGCGTACCCATGCAGAGCTCTGCTAATGCAGATCTTTAACCAGAAGGGCCTTGTTTGCACAGGTGGCACAGGCCGCCGCTTTGTTTTCCCTTTGTCCAGAATCACAATCTTAAAAAAAGAAAAGCCGTCTGATTTGCTTCCAAGAATAGCAGTATAAAAATGCAATTATGTTGAAAGCTTAATAAAAAAAAAAAGAGAGAGACCACAAACACTTAATAGAGCATCATTACGAGCCCTGATTGCAGAAAATTACAGTTTCGACAATTGTGATTAAGGACAAAGTCCTCTTATACCTCAGTGGAGGATCATGAGTGAAGCGCTCGGACTGAATGAAGGAGGTCCACATCCAGTCCTGCTGAAATGTTGCCAACTCCAGCTTATGACCTCCAGTTTACCGCAAAAGCCACTTCTGAGGCCGACATCCAAACTCACCGGTGTACCATTAAAACAAAACACAAATAATGACATGCGTTCTGCTGACAGCGCCACGAGGGAGAAGTCTCTCGTACGGCTTACTTGGAAACACCATTTACTGTGCTCCGCCAGGCCCGAGCTCTAAGTAGGCCAAACATCAGGCTGCGCGCACATGAAAATGGAGTCCCGTCTTAACATTTGACGCAGCACCACTGTTATAATACCAACACATCATTTATAAGGCTTATCATGACCTCAGCGATCAGTGCTGGGCCCAGCTTCTTCATCTGCGATGATGGAACGGGTCCAAACACTAACCAGAATGCACAGTTTGACAAGAGCGGCAGCCCTGCAGCGGCTCTCACAATCAGGCCACAGAAAAATCAAGAGACGTGCAGATACAGTTACAGGAACGGCGTCACACTCTGCTGCAGCACGACACTCGCCGATCCGCTGCTACAAACCCTGGTGAAGGAGCCAGAACTCGGCTAACATCAAATCTGCCAGAGGACCAATCGATTTACTTTTTTTTTTTTTTTTACTTGTAGCCAACGTTACAAAATTTGGGAAGATTGCCAGCCACAATGTTTTTCATGATCCGTCATAAGACAAATGACCATATTTGGTTAAATGTCATTTCGCCCCTTTTACTTTCAATTTAGCCGTGAATTAATGTCAATAACTGAAAACATGGAAAAAGTAATTGACTTGCTTGTGTGGGATTTATAGAATGTGGGGAAAATGACAAAGCCTGACACTTTAGCTTTCAACATCTCAAACCGACACAAACAGTTTTTCAATTTTTCGTTACCTTGTAAAATCTCCTCTTTCTCAGTCACTGCACAAGGCCACCTGATTGATTTCATTTTAAAAATGCGATAGATTATGAAGAAATTGTGACGCCATAATATTTCACAGGGTTCATAAAGCAAGTGACAATATTAGAGGCACGTTTATGAACTTTTGTGGCTAATAACGCATTATTTTGTTGGACAGAAGTACTAAATATTGCATGAGATATGTAGTATCCTGAGAAAGGAGAATGTAAAATCAATTTTATCATCTCTTAAAGAACTCCACTGAGAATACCGAGCCCTTAAAAAAACATTTAAAAAGGCCCCAAGGTTGAAAAACTCCACTTTCAGGCATTTTAATAGATACCCGGTGAAGGATTTATTGATTTTTACTTAGAACATGTCCATAAAAACCCTTCTTTTGAGTCACAGATTATCAAGAAGATTAAAATCGGCGCTTAATAAGTAATTACAACAATCGATTAATCTTCAATTCATTTCAAGAATGACAAATTCCAAGTCCAGTTTGCTTCTTGTTCCAGTTTTACATCAAAGCTAAAGTCATATGTGTGGATTTTTAACCGATCATGAGCTAAAGCATGTTAAGATGTCACCTCAGAGAGGGAAATGTTAACATTTTACGACCATTGTAAAAACAAGAGTTATCCATTAAACCTCTTATGACAAGGACGCCTGGATCTTTTACTTTATGGCTGTTGAATTATAAAAAAAAAGAAGCAACGACTGAGTGCTCCTGCTCTTATTTCACTGAGAACTATAACTTTATATATCTAGCAATTTTTCATACAAATGGTGTATTTTTAAAAAGGTAGATTATGTTGGAATGGGAGGCCCAGGGCCACTGTCATAATTCATAAATGGCGGCAAAGCCTACTTCTCAACTTGAAGTGGATTTTCTTGAAATTCTGAAGACTCTGAGTTCTGTTATCAGAAGTATGCATGTAGAATCTGTCAGCAGTGAAAGAATAAGATTTCGAGAGAAAACGGCCTGCAGAATTTGTGATTGACTTTTGATGGTGAAGCAACACGAGGGCACGAGTGCAGGACAAACAGACAAGAGGTGTACCTTGCTGGTGGCGGTGGTTAAAGAGCCCGGCACTACCGGGGTGTTGGTCACCTGGACGGACAGGTATTTGTTGTGGATGAGCGGCCAGGCTCCTTCCACCTTGCACGTCTGGAAGTCGTCGCCAAAAGTCCGGAGGTGCGGATCCCCAAAGAAGCCACAGTGGGTGTAGTTGGGAGGCGCCGTGTTGCGTGCAAGACTGCGCTCATAGTGGCACACTTCCGGCCCGTCGGATCGCTCCTGGCTGTCGGTGAGGACCGGCGGGGGCGGAGGAGGGAGCGGGGTCCGGGCTCGCGGCTGCGATGTGGGTCCCTCCTTGGAGCAGTTGTGCTGGCTCATGAGGTCCTCGATGCCATGCTGGGCAGAGTGGTACGTCAGGTCACCCCTGCAGGTGCGAGCGGTCCGGCGCACGCAGCCGTTGTACGCTCGCAGCGCCGTGCAAAAGTCCTCCTCCGGTCCAGAGTTTGAGGTGGAAGCCCAGAATTCGGAGTTGCACTTGAGGATCTTGCACTGCAGGCTCACTGTCGGGGAGAAAGGAGACACCGTCTGAACACAAGAGGCAAAAAACGAGGCGAACCCTGCCATGAACAAGCACATAAACTGGCTGAGACTAATGCAAGTATCATAAATCATTATTACAAATGGTTCTAAAACCATGTAATAGCTGTAAACTTGGATCCAAACCGTGGTCAGATTAACCTGGATTTAAGGTAATTTTGGTCTTTTGTACTGATGGGAGTACTTTCCTTTCATACCGACCAGCTTCTACCTAATGTACAAGTGGGGGAAAAAAAAGCCATAATGGATCTTAATCTCCTAACATTTACTGATAATCTGCACTGGCAAAGACTGTTTTCTCCAACTTTGATGCCACATCCGGCTAACTCCCGACACAATTGTTCTTCAAACATATCTCAGGATGCTCTGTTGCGACACAATGTTTGACTAGGATCAACTTGAACTAATAAAACATTTATTTGAATGGGCTATGAGAAGCTTTCCCCCAGCGTCTCCATGAAGGGAGGGAGGGAGGCAAGTCGTATCAACTTTGAAGTCACACTTTAAACCATATTTCTCCCTGGAAAAAAAATTATTAAATAAAGCTTCAGTGCGGCTCTATCCCAACCCCCCCAGCCTCTCTCCCTAACTCTCCACTTACCACCCATTTGATAGGTGGCAATAAAGTCATCTGGATCAGGCCTATCAGCACATTAGCACTGCTGTTCCAGGGTAGGTGTGCAGAGTGAGCTCACTGAGGTGTCACTACTGAAAAAAGAAGCGAGCCGCTGCAGTCATTGTACCGTCAAATGAGGCATTAAATCTATTGAAATATAGAGAGAAATTGCTGCTGTAGTGTGAGTTCATGTAACCGAGCTGGAAGGCTGGGAGAAAGGCTGTTACTTTCACAGGGCTAATGTGGAATACTGAAGCGTGACCCCCCATCCCCCAATCAAAGCAAGAGTGAAGCCTCAGCAGCAACAAGAAGACCTCAATATTACAGATCTCTCTTCAAATGGCTCAGCTTACCTTAGAAAGCTGCAATACTCCTCCTTTCCTGTTGATATTTTTCACTTTCTAGTTTTTTTGAAAACTACTTCGGCACTGAGTTTCTGGGAATTCATGACCAGATTGTTGCTCAAGTTTGTACTCTAGTAAAAGTATTGTTACAAGTATCATACTCAAGCAAAAGCACCCCCCCCCCCCCCAACTAACTAGTACTAGTACTTTTTGATTACATTGTAGCCTTTAATCTAACTACCTGACTCTTTAAAGCACATTTTACCAACAAATGGCAAAACATGCAACTTACATCAAAGTAAAGAAATATTGATGTAAAGCTGGATTTATTTACAAATATAAATAAATAAATAAACAAACACATAAACGTGTTTGGTACAAGATCTACCAGATTGGAATGACTGAAGAGTAATCAAGTGCGGTTTTACTTAATTACATGTAGTGAGAGTACTCGGCAATCTGTCCGTAACTTCCTCTTCTCACTTACACACTTTTAAGCTCCATAAGTGGAGCGAATTTCACCGTTTTTGTGAGCCTGTAAAGCTCCAACTCTCCTTTATAAAAAAAAGAAGAAGAAGAAAAAAGAAAGGAAACGTCTTACCGGAGGGGAAGAGCGAGAAAAACAGGGCCAGGACTCTGCACACTTCAAGCGCCGAGGGTCTCCCTCTCTCCCCCATAACCATCCATCCAGCTCGGGGTCGCGCTTCGCTCCTCTCCCTGCGCACAAACGACAGCGGCGGGGGGGAGAAGGAGTTAGCGAAAGTCGGTCAGTCCTGCGCGGAAAAAAGTCCCAGAGAGAGAGGCGTGGAGCCCGGTCCGTCGTCTCATCGCTGCCCCGCGGAGGAGCGGTTGTTTGCGTGTGCCGTGCGGCAGCGTTAAAACCGGCCGAGGAGCTCCGAGATCGAAGCTCCGAGGAGGAGGAGGAGGAGGAAGAGGAGGAGCAGCCGAGCAGAGGAGGCCAATCGCGGCTGCATGTTCTGCCCTTAAACCACCACCTCCTCCTCCTCCTCCTCCTCCTCAGCTCAGGTTACACCTCAATGTGGAGACTTCTTCCACCACCACCAACTTTTCACAACAAGCCACAAAACCAGATAAGACATGGGTGTCAAACATGAGGCCCGGGGTCCAAAGCCGGCCCGTCACCCCGGCCCCTGAAAAGACGGCATCAAAAAACCAAAACATTTACTTTTAAAAGGTTTGTTTATTTTATTTTTTTTAAGCGCATGGAACACAATGAGAACCTGCTTACGTAAACAATATTTTGTTTGGCCATTTAAACGACAACGGTGCACGGAGCCACTGAAAATGCAACTTTTTGAAAACCGCTCCCAAATTGGAACTTCTTGAAAGTACTCAGACACATTGTGCGTTTCTCGATTCCAAGTACGCGAGTAGGTTCTTGCGTACTTACTTGTACATACTTGCACGTGCATACTCTTTCTTGCCCTAATGCATAATATGTCATTGGGCTTCCCATGTCTACACAGGTGTGGTCTTGATGCATTCTCAATAATGTGGGTGGAGCGAGTACACATCGAGTATTTCATGCGTATTCGGCAAGATACGCGATACGTGCTTTGAATTGGGTCAGTACTTTGCCTCCAACTGATGACGTTTCACAAGTACGTAAGAGGAAATGGAACAAAACAGAACTTTCCTGAAATGCTGCGACTGCGCACGCGGCCATGGTAAACAGTTGTAGATGGACTATAACAACAATAGCAGCTTCCAGAGTTGCATGACTCCCAGTCCATTTTCTCCTGGACAACTGGATCGTTTTCTGGTACAATTTAAGCAAATGTAATTTTATGAGGGGTCTTTCCACCTCTGCAAACAGTCTCACTGAGGAGACGCCCATAAAGAGTCTTTTGTATGTTATTCCATGAAAAAAACCAATGTCGCTGTATAAATTGTACATTTACTGTGCACTCCAATACTGGGGGCGCAAACAACTTAAACAATTTTTTTTTTTTTAGAGGGGAACAGGTGGCACCAACATTTAAACCTATCTGCTTCTTCTCACGAAGTTCTACACTTCCTCTTCAAGTTATTCTCTGCATTGAGTTTTTTTCTTTCTCTATAAAAATGGCAAGAGGCTACTTTATCCACAATTGACATCAACTAGAACCAATGACACAGAGTGAGCAATGAGATCACAAAGTTGGGGGGGCACAATATGTAATCACTACTCACTCCAACCCCTAAAGCAGGGGTGTAAAACTCCTTATGATTCAGGGGCCACGCAATTACACTTTTAAAGGGCCAATCCAGTATAATAGTGCCATAATAACCTTTAAATTTAAAGTTGTTTGTTGTTGTAGTGGAAAGTATAAATGATCAAAGTGGTTATATTTTCACATAACTAAACAATTACTTTTGCAAATGACTACAATCTCAACATAAAGCCAGTTATTGTTAAATCTACTGGTGCAAAATACAGTGAAGTGTCCAAAGCGAGCTTTCACGATGTCATCACGGATATCTCAGGTCTCAGTGTTGTGTCCGCTAATATTTTTTTAAAAAAGTTTAAAATTTTTACAATTTCACTAGTGGTTTGGTGGGCTGGACTGGAGCTTCTTGTGGGCTGGTTTTGGTCCATGCACCTTATGTTTGACCCCCCCCCCCAAAAAAAAAACACTAGTTTACATTTCTGATTAAAATATATCATTGGAACAGCAAAGTTGAGGGCAGATTTGCTGTTTTCACTTGCATTTGAGAAGCTTATAAAAGGGCCGGTGACTGTACATCATTCCTATGCGCCATTGACAAGGGATTACAACCCCCCAGTTCCACCAGTCCTGCAGGGCAGTGAATCATGTGTGCAGAAAACGATGCAGAAGACCTCTAAAAGAAGTGTGATTTAAGTCTGCAGCTGTAAAAACACGACGTCTCAGATTTCAATGTTCCCCAATCTGCAGTGTCAATTAAGTGCTGGTGCAAGGGGACACTAAATTACAAATTGAGCAACCGGCTACGATTTTCAGCATGACCGATGTTCCACTTGTAATTGTTTTGTTGACCAGATGTTAGAGATTTTTGGAAAAAATGATAACGTAGTTTTAGAAGACTCTGCGCCGACCAGAACATATCAGGGTCATTGCCATCGTACTAACCAAGCAGCATCCATCGCTTATGTTTAACGCAGTGGAACAACTCAATACTCTGTGCTAATTTGTTTAGAATGAGTCGCTTGTCATCGAACATGTTCATTGACAAAAGGTTAAGTTGACTAATAGTTTCAGCTTAGTGTATTATCTAGTATAAATACTGTGATAAGTGAAGGCAGATAAAGCAGGTGGTGAAGATCTTTTAGTGTCGACAATATAACCTGTTAAAAGAAAATACAATGCTAGTAGGCATCGCTATACTCTTTTACATAAACAGGTGTTTTAGCTCTACTACTAGAGGTCAGGAGCTCACAAATTAGGAATACAGAAAAGAAATAAAACGCAATGCTTGCGAGACACCAAAAAAAAACTTGCGCTATTCATTCACTATTCATCTCTATTGTATGAATTATTCTTGTCGTCATGTTTAAATAATGATCATAGGTTTCCAATTACAGTCATGATTAGCATATTGGCTTCTATTGTGACAGTAGTTGTATGATGTAAACTCATTGTCAGCTTATTTAATGTCTAAAGGTTGAGGAAAAACACAGAAAGTTGAGGCCACATGTTTTGAATGGAATCTACTGTCCTTTATCATAGTAGCCCATTGACAGCATTGTGGCAAGAGCTTACTCCGTAACCTTGTAAAACAATTGAACACCCTTTCAAGCCACAGATTAAAGCACCTGAAGAAATAAAGGCCTAAACAAATGAACATGGACAAAGGCAGATACATTAACACGCGAGTGATTGAATGAAAAGTACCAGGAGTGCATCCCCTTTCGACTGCACTGTACATTTTCCTCCTACGCGTAATATGCGTATTTCATGCACGTTTTTTGTGTGTTTTTTTTTTTTATGGATTCTAACAGGTATTGCACAATTGAGCAGAAAACCACCTCTTAATGACACCACACACCCTGTTTTGACTGAATTACAATAGCACGAATGACACATTGCCGGTGGTTTTCACTGCCATTTCAACCAAAACGGCACACTAATGGCGGCCCGCTCAGGTTATAGCTGGCGGTATACAGTATTTTTCCACAGTGTGGTGAATGTCTTTGTGGTTGCTGTCCTTCTTGTGGGTGATGGATACATTCATGTACAATGAGGTCTAAGCCTACACATGTTTTCAACAAGGGTGGCCCCCATGTAGACTCACTCCCAAACTCTTAATACACCGGCCTTTCACATCTGAAATGAATGAATGAGTGCAGCTGAAAGGTATAAGCTGCACTGCGAAATGTTTTGATGAATCCTGGAATATTCGGGGATTGCATGGCAGGGATATTATGGCTGCAGCAAACCCAGAAATGAAAATGTCCTGTAACACTTGGAAGGCTTTGATGTTGATATGTTTATCAGGTGTTAGTGTTTTGGTGGGTGGGAGAACCTCAAAATCGATGTGTCAGATGTGGAAAACAGATGGCGTGCATGGCTCGTACGCCAAATGGATTCACCTGTTGCAGTTACCGTGCAGACAAAGGAACGCTATGTTTTCATTTTCTCTCAACATTATCGTGCTTTTTTTTGTGTTGCTGTACAATGAGTAATGGTGAGAACAATTGAGTCTTTTTATTATTTAAGTAAAAAGAGTCATTACTATTGTAGATTAAATGACTGCTGGCATTGATAAGAACCAATTTTCACAAAATGCATTCAAGTGCAAAGAGGCAATGGCATGGAGTCAATATTGACTGTTATTTGACTGTTTTGCATCAGTGATGGGTGAATTCAAGTCCTGCATGCATTTCTTTTGTTCCGGACAGCCCTATTTATTCCTTATTCTGAATGAGGAATATGTAATTATTCTAATTAGCACTGGCTATTAATAGATTACAATAAGTGGCCATTGATAATACATTTAATTAAGGCATTTATGAAGGGGGGGAAATGGCACATGTCACCAAGACTCCCATGTCTCCGAGCTCAGTAAAAAGAATCTCCTTTGAATTTTTAACTATAAGAAGCAAACAATCAGCTATGTCAAGCTTAATAGGCTGTTTTATGGGCATTTCTTTTGTCCTATATAGATTTAGGGGTTAATCATTTGCTCAGAAGCCACATTAGAAATCAAATCAGATGTTCACTATATGTCACAATTAACCTGGCAGTGATCAGTGCATTGTTGGGGTTTATTTAACCTGATTGAATATTGTGTTTAAGAAAAAAAATAATCTATTCACAAAATCAAAATGATATGCCAGCTTGACCACACTCAGACATTCCATCTGTAAGGAAAATGCCTGTCAGAAAGTGGTTTGTCATTTTTTTTTTCACAAGTGTCTGATATTTCATTCATAGGTTCCGTCACTGCAAAAAAAAAAAAAAAAAAAATCAATGCGCATCAATGCATGTCAAGAAAAGCACAGGATGCATCAATGCCACGTTTTGGGACGTGATGAAATAAAATGTTCAGCAATCATTTTTGGAGCAGGTTCCACATGGTATATTTAGAAAGACAATTATGTTTCTCTAATTAGGAGGGTCCAGACACTCCACCCTGTCCTCATTTGTTACAGTAACTAACCTATGTTGCGCGTTTGAATCAATCTCACCTAATTAAATATTACCTGCGGTGGAGAATAATCTCTTGGGCATTGACTAATTCAAAGGATCAGCCTGTGACCACGTTCAGACATGACATGTGTAAATTAGCATTAAGTGGAAACATCTGGACCAGTGTTCTCTCGCCGCACACACAATACAGGTGGAGGCGACACAATAAAACAATAAAACATCTCCATAAATCGAGTAATACAATCACCTTTTTACAGCGTGTTGCTAAAGTCCATATATATATCACCTGTCAAAAGCAGGTTGCAACGCTGAGACGCAGCTTCTCCAGCTACACATATGCAAGTCAGATCTACCTCTCCCATGTCTCTTATAGTGTAATGTGGATTGTGTGGTCTTCATTTGTTGTCCCCTAATCATTCACATGTAGAGAGCCACAGGGACGGGTCCCCTTATCCAACAGATGGCGCTTGTTATGAGCTCTGATATGAAGCCTTGAATCATGACACAGACGCACATGGCATTATGAGGACAACCAAACCTGTCATTAAACTAGAGCTTTATGGACAGCTCGGTTATTGCGCTAATTACTGCTGTCATACAGATTGGATTTAAAAGGTAAAGCATCTGCACACATTCGGGGCATTTGTCCTGTCGCACACCTCTGATGAATACCATCCTTATTTATTCTTCTTATTGCTAATTATTCCCTGCCAGATTCAAGTCGCGGTGTTATAAAAGTGAATGTCTCTAATAAATGCGTAATAAATTGTTTGTGAAAGGCTAATCCAAAGGGTTCAGTTTTATTAGATTAGATGTTTGTAAATGAGGCTGGTGATGTGAATCATGAACTGGGCTTTCCTGTGTGAAGGCTGAGGAGACGTTGGCGCAAGAAATGCGTGAAATAAAGTCGCAGAAATAAAGGTGTTTAATAAGTGGAGACAAACCAACCTTGGCGGCTGCATGTGGCTCTCCTCTCCTCTGGAGTCCTGCAGGAACCCGGAGGACTGCGAACCGGAGCGAGAGGGAAGCGCACAGAATCTCCCTCTTCAAACCAAATTGACCCCCCCACCCCCCAAAAAACCAAAAAAAATCCCACACGTCCAGTGTCACAGTAATCCCAAATCAAACGCACTCAGCAGCTTTGTGAGCGTAAAACCCGGCCGTCCGTGCATGGTGTCCTCCGGCCAGCCTCTCCAAGTCGAACCCAAAGTGCGTCTTTTTTCTTTTCGGAGTTGTTGGCTCTCATTCGCGCGCCGGGTGGACTCGGAGCTCCGCTGCCATTGCTTTAACTCATTGGACTATCGGGCGATCGTAAAGAAAGACATTATGACAGATTAAGTCCAGTAATTGGCCTCGTCCGTGCGCAGGATCCAAATTGTTAGTTATGGTCGACGTCGAGAAGGGGTCGAGGAAAGGAGTTGGAAGAAAAAAAACCAACAAGAAAAACAAAAGCCCTGAGGGGCAAAAAGCTGCTGCCTGCGCCGCTGCGCACGGAGTCGAGCCGCTGTGTGCGCGCGAGTGTGGATGTTGTGAAATGGGTAGTTGGAAAGTGTGAGAGACAATGATCGGCTCTGCATGACGCCGCATGGGAGCCCCCCCCCCTCTCCCACCATCATCTCAGAGACACCCCCCCCCCCCCCCCCCCCCTCCCCACTCCATGCTGGGGTTTCTCTCTCACATTGAGAATAGGTCACAAGCTGCACAGGGGAAAAAAAAAACATGCAGAGAAATTACTGTCTGCTGTTTTGTTTTCAAAATTTTGCAAGTGAACATACCCCCATGCACCACTACTGCTGTCAACTGATTATTTTTGTCCCCCCCCCCCTGCCCCATTTTCATTGTCTCACACGTGATGTTACTTCTGTCAGTGAGTTCCGGTAAAAAAAATTAAAAAAGGAAGAAAAGTCAAATTCAATTGCTTTTAATGGTTGGAATTGGTGTCATACACGTCTTCTACATGTAGAGAGGGAAAACAAGTATCCACTAGTGAACCATGATGTGGTAAAGTGGAGCTGTCACTTCTCATGCATTGAGAGCGAGTCTCACTGGATTAACTGCAAACTCACTCTCCCACAGCATTAACCTCACCAAGACAAATCAGGCACAATATCGATCCATATAGATTTTAGTTCGTGTCAAATTCTTTCTTTTTTCTTTGTTTTCTTTTTTTTTTTTTTTAACAATCTCCCTACTTTTATCTCAGATATTTGATCATCTGTTGAAGAGTCACAACACGTCTGTGTTGCTTGTATCAGTGTCTCATACAACAGCAAGTGTCACTGTGTTGACCTCAACATTTGGCCTGTAGATACATTAAGACTGATGGATTGAGATGAGACGACTGATAAGATATATGGCTGATCCATATACATAGTAAGAGGTTTTAACTTGGAGGCTTTAAATAGTTTCTGCAATCTCAGCACCTGAAACATTTATTATGGGCTTGCAGTTTTGGGGTTCTGCATTGCATTTGAATAAATCTCACATTCAATTACCAAATCTTTGTGTCATTGTACCCCCCCTTTCATAACTATTTAATCGAATCGTTTTTTTAATTTTAATTTTTCATTGCAAAATACCCCTCCTACTGATTTATTTATTTTTTAATCACAAATTGCAGTGTTGTTATATGTAACTTTTTTTGTAACCCTCAGTCAAGGGTTTGTCCTGCCTGTAATCATTTAATCTGGTAGGCATTGCTTCATCGTCCATTATGCTTATTCCGTTCATTTTGAACAAAGTTCTCAAGCTTGGAGATCATGAATATTATTCATTATCCTCCTGCATCTTCTTTGATCACAAATCACACCCTCTATCTGTGACATTTGTCAAACAAACAAAAAAAACCAAAACACCCTCACTTTCAGATCTGCACCCTCCAGAGATAACCCTTATCAGTCCCTCGTGTTACCAAATCACAGGTCTGCAAAGGGACAAATCCATAATAATCAGGATTTAATGGCGGATCAGATGGACAAACACTTTGCAGCCTGGGGTATAGGGGGAGGGGTGTGCTTAAAGGCAGAGAGAGAGAGAGCTGCAAAGAGGCTGCACCTGTGTTTTAGGATCAGACTGCATACTGGAAAATACCACCATGGACCCCCCCCCCCCCCCCCCCCCCCCTTCTGAGAGCTTTTTCAAGCCTTCACTCCATACAACATAACTGCTTCTCTCTGCTCCCCGACTTGCTGGATCTGTGACCAGGAGTCGTACTTGCTGACGGCCAGGCCACTCCAAGTGCAGTCAGTAGGAAGTCTCCCTCATGAGCTTGTGATTCCGCTTCCGTATTGATGCTCATGTACGCGATACAAAGCAAGTGAACAGAGCAGTCGCATGACACCACTTCTTTTGTGCGTCCAGCAAGAAACTGACCCCTTCTAATCTGTTAGTTTACTGTCACAGTGCAGAGCCGCGCCGTCCAGATGGCCACTGAGAGGCAGCATATTTTAAATTGATGTGACGGAAGAACATGAAAGAATGACACCCCAGTGTGAAGAGTACGGTTTTAGAGGTGCCGGATGCTGGCCCCATCTCAAACACAGCTGGTGTACACGCTGCCTTGCTGAGGTATTATGGCCAGTTAACACAACAGATCTGCTTTACATGTCAGTAGATTAATAAAAGGCTTTTGTATGCGTGTGTGTGCGTGTGTGCGCACTAGAGTGTGTGTGTGTGCATGTGTGTGTGTGCGTTGCAATGTGATTTTCCAGCAGAACAAATCGGTGACAATCAGCCATGTAACTATTATAGGAATGAGATGAGCTCTTTGAGTCGCTTGTGCCCTCAGGGCTCTCCCTGCTCCTTCATTAGCCTGTGATTTAGTGTTTTATCAGAGTATGTGAACTTCAGGCTGCCTCTGCAGAAATAGAGTGTTAATAAACAGTATATAATGAGAAACCGAGGAAAAATTAGGCAGGGAGCTGCGAACCTCTTTGAGTCCTGCAGTGTAAAGAAAGATTAAAGTCCTTCATCCTTGAAATATTTATTTTACAAAGTTTGTGATATAAAAAAAAACAACACATTGGGGTGTAGGGGGAGGGGTACGTGTACGTGTATAACATGTACGTATAAGAAATATCTGTAAAGTGTTTACTCGTCGATTATACTTTGGAAGTTAAGCAAGTGCAGACTAATCTTGTTTTCCTTTGAAGATCGCCACATAAACAATCACTGATCAGATGCTATCTCGTGAGTTTTTTATTTGACTACTGGCTTCATGGACTCTGTCATTGTGTAATCATACTGGGAAAAGTTTACAATAGGAAAGATACAATTTCCCAGTTGGGATCAATCATGAAATGGCAAAAACGGCCTCATTAAAATCTGCTGATAAAGTATAATCTGAATGTTATGCTTTTGTTGTTTTTAACGTAATTTTTATATTGATTGTGCTCATATGGAAAACTGGGGTGGGGAGTTATCTACGCAGAGTGGCCGACATTTTTGCTTTAACTGCAAAGCAGCAACATTTGTTTATTACAGAGTACATGGCAAAAACAAATACCGTTTCTCATCAGGGGTGTCAAACATGAGACCTAAACTGGCTCGCAAGAGGCTCCAATACAACGGGCTAAACCATCAACAGTTATCAAAGGAAACATGGATTTGATTTTTATGATCATTCAGAACAGCTATAGGAGGTCTTTGGACATTTCTCTGTATTTTTCACCAGAAAGTATCATTGAAATTGGCTTTTCGTTGAGATTTTAGACATTTTCAGCACAAATTTTGGGGTTTTGTGACATTTTGAAAACTTTAAAGTTAAAATTTGAATGTTAATATGGCACTGTCTTTCCAGTCTGGCCGACTTGATGAGAAATTTGGCTGCATGTGGCTGGCCCCTGAACTAAAATGAGTTTTGCATTCTCAGACTAAACTTAAATAAGAAGTATATTCAGAAGAAGGATGCTCCGCGTGAATCAAAGTTACAGAAGACTGTTGTCTGCAGTCGTATTCAAGAGTCAGACCTGGATTAGTCGGCATCATATGCTCGTACTGACGGTCGAGTTTCCTTTTGTTCTCCCGCAGCATAACAATTAGCTTGTCACAGGGAGTTTGTGCAGAGGTTTTCACACAGCACAGACTGCGTTACAGACACCTCGGAACCATCTGACAGCCCACACTTCCTCCCGTGTTCATCATGTCACCTGAAAGTAAAATGCACATTTTTCTATCTGAAATCCTGTCCCTTTCAAGCAGTCTCCCTCCTCTTGCAGAGTGTAATAACCTCTACCTGTACTGCAGTTGAAATAGAGTTGATTAATACATTACAGCAGTGATTTTCAAGTCCTGATCTTCTGAGGAACTGCTTCTTTGAATTTCTTTTTTTGACATGCCCCTGCTTCATCGCACCATATTCAAATGAATGGCTGCTTATTATTATTATTCCTCTGCAGAGTGAGATGATGAATCTGTTCATTTAAGCTTAAGTTTGTTGGAGCAGGGACACGTTGAAAAGATGAAGAGAAATGGGATTCCAGAAGCCGCACTGCAGCACGGTCAGTGGTTTGCAAAGGTTGGAGGATAATCTCACTCCCTCTGACCCTACAACTTTAAGTGTCTATATAACTTTGTTTCAATATAAAGGTAGAAACTATTAGTTCAATGGACCTGCTTATGTTTTATACATTATAAGATATGCTTATTATTGAATGGATTCTAAAATCCGAATTATAATAGGTTGAGAATGACTCTTCCACTTTTAATATAATTGAAATAAATGTCAATTACATTTACAGTATATTTAATTCTAAAATGTGAGTTTGTCTCAAGCTGAGAAAAGGCATTTTGATGGCTGCTGTTCCGTGAGTCTTTGTGGAACCATGTAAGGGAGACCGGCCTCATTCTTCAAAAACAGGTTTATATAATTTCTGACAGAAATTCTGCACTTTCAATAGTTCCCATTGTCACTTTTGCTTTGCCTGATATTTAAATAACCCATATATGTTTTGAACTTGACTTTTAGTGGGCCAGAATAACACTGATATTGGTTTGAGATTTAGAATTTTGCTTTACTTTTTTTTTTTTGCAAGAAAAGACGTGATAATGATGTAACTATATGAGAACATAATATTAGTTGATTCACAGACACACTTTGTACGTTTGTTGCTTTTAATGCACAATCACAAAATCTTTACCACAGGGGCACATCGATAAATCAAAAGATAAACATGAAAAATGTAGCTAAACCTTAAAATATGATATGCTCAGAGTGAGTGAAACGGCCAATGTACTGGCATTACAAACAATATTTTGAACGCGAATGTGATGTAAGAATCAACATTCTCTGATATAGTGCTCATACTATAAATGCATATCTCTTTGTATAGACAGTTGCTCACAACATATAGAAGTTGTAATACATCTTTTTAGTCATTCAAATGTGACTGAAGTGTCGTTTTTCATGTTAAGATTGAACCTCTATGGTGTCCAAAGTGCACATTTCTTTTTCAAATGCTCAGTGAGAGCCCCCTCAGTCGTCACTGAAAATACCAATGGGCTGAGATTCAGGGTTTTATGTGCATGATTGGCATTTAAACAGAGGGGGCTGTGCACACAAAGTGTCAGTCTTTGGTATTAAAGTGTCCCTGAAATGTTTTTCAGATTTCATCTTTAGAAAGAAGAATAAATATGCTTTCGAAAGGTATATAACATTCCCAGATAAAAGTCCGAATTCCGACCCTTTTAATTGACTTTACATGATCCAGCAGACGACGGTATATTTGCGGGCCATAAATGTGAGCCGCCTGAGCTAGACCGGATATGACGTACGAGGGGTTATATGTCCCAGCCAAAACAACATCAGCTGATTGAAGAATGGAGGGGTTTGGCGATACAGAAGCACCTAGGAGCGATGTTAGCGAAGATTTAAGTGACGTATCGTTGGTTTTGGACGAAGATGAAGGAGAGGAATCATCGGAGGAAGAATTAGAAGAAAATCAAGGCGTTCAACCATACATGTTTGAGCCGTGAGTACATATTGTGTGTGACCGGGTATTTACCCGTGAGTACATATTGTGCGTGACCGGGTATTTACCCGTGTGCACATATTGTGCGTGACCGGGTATTTACCCGTGTGCACATATTGTGCGTGACCGGGTATTTACCCGTGTGCACATATTGTGCGTGACCGGGTATTAACCCGTGTGCACATATTGTGCGTGACCGGGTATTTACCCGTGTGCACATATTGTGTGTGACCGGGTATTTACCCTTGTGTCAGAGTGGGTGTTTTGCAAAGTTTATTGGTCTATTTGTCTTAAGTTTTAGCAGGTTTTAAAAAGACTTACTGAAGGTTGGGTTTAAAAATCCGTTAAAAAGCCGTTTAAAAATGGTGGGGACAGAACCAGGTTTCAGGATACGTTTCCTCTTCACAGCAAAACCAAGTGACTCTCGGATTGCGGGTGCTGTTTCGTAACAGTCATCTGTGAAATGTTGACTGCAGAGATAGGAGGCCTCTGTTGGTGTCCAGTTGGAGCGAGTGCGCTGCACTTGTTTTGTCCATAATCTCCTCAAAGTTTGATCTTTTGGGAATTTATGGACACTTACAGACGGACTGGGCATTTGGGAACACCCAGCCGCAACACAACGCTTAGGCATGGCTCTAAAAAACTGCTAAATAACGCGATAATGCAGAGCACATGTAAACAAGACGCTACGATCAGCTGTTGTGGGCGGAAGTAAATAACCCCTCATACGTCACAGCGCAAAACTACGGCAAGTTGGGAAAACTAGGTCAGATTCACAGGGCGGGAGATTTAAAGGCATATTTAGACGTTCGGCGCTCAAGAGCAAGATAGTGGTGTGATTGTCATTGGTGTGTCATATATCATTCGAAAGGGGGAAAATAATGCTAAATACTGGTGTATTTTAATAGAATTATTTCAGGGACACTTTAAGGTGTGGGCTTGAATTAGAAAAATTCTATTAAGAGGTGATATGGTGTGGTTCAGATGGTGTCTGTGGAATTACTGCCACAGCCCGTAACAATATGAATGTAGGGCGCTTGCAAATTGGCCTGTTCATGCATACAGAGGAAGGGACTTGAATGTGTAAACCCTCATTACAGGATCTCCTTTCTCGTTTTGAGCAGTAAAGGTGATTTCTTTCCCCTCTCTCTCTCTGTCTCTCTTTTAAAGCCAGACTGCAGTCCACCAAGACTTATGCACACTGTTTAATTCTAGACATGGACCAAACTAGACAGAGTGTGTACAGACTGCGAGACCAATAATTGGCTCTGCTGCCTAAACCGACCCCGTGTCAATGAAAGATGCATCACTCCAAGACAAATTTGAGGCAGAAAAATTAGTAAATGTGTAACCATTTTAGACTGAATGATCATCACAATTTAGCTGCTGACAGGTTTTTTTTTTTCTTTCTCTAAAACATTTTGGTGAGCAGCCATGGGCGCATTTGCGTGCAGAGTGCCCTAAATGTATGCAGGAAAACTGAAGCTTATCTCAATCAAACAGCTGCCTTTTAATTTCCTGCTTATGAAATTCTGTACAGAAAGTGAAAGCCTATCTATATATTCATTTTATGAATACAAGATTAGATAATCCCAGACAATAAGGAAAATATTGGCATTATGCCTATACTGGTCCTGGCTGTCATTAAAACAACTCTTTCTTTTTTTTAATGCAAAATTTAAACAGACAATGGATGCTAATTGTTAATTGTCATTAAATTAAAAAAAATAAAAATACTACGTGCAATTCATTAACTCATCAAAGCCATTCTATTCTTTACTGTCGGTCTGTTTATCTTCTTTTAGCCGTCCTATTGTGTCTGCTGCAGAGATGCGACAAAAGACAAATGTCAGTCTTTGTATTCTCCATTCAAATCAGGGTTTTTTTTTTCTGCCCGTCGACACTCGGGTGACGGATACGTAACCTGTGTAAACGCTGACCAATGATAACACTGACAGGAATACAAGCACAGGCTTTACCAAAACAAGCCGATCTGCAGTGTTTGACCTGCTTGTTGGCCTAAAATGGGGGTCTTAAAGAAATACCACCAACACACATTTGGGAATTCAGTTTTGGAAAATAAGCAGCCTGTCTGGATTCTTCACAGCTCTTTAATGTCTTCAGCTTCTTGTGTTGGGTTGTTGAACTTTACTAGTGTCCTGCGGTGTTGTCGTGTATGCACAGCTGTGAGGGCTTCGCACTGCCCCCTGCTTTTGTCCCGTCTTGTCACAATAGCGGCTACAAAGAGCCGCTGCAGGTGCAAACACATTATTGGCAACCCCAAATGACTCTGCAACCTTCATACTTTGGTGAAACAGACAGTTTTCGTTCCAGCGATATACCTTCCCATGTTTGTTGCCCCACTGCAAGCAAACACGTTAACCGCTTATCATATTAAAACTTCAGAGCGCTTGCTCCAATGCATTTCCAACAGTCTGGCCAGTAAACCTCGAGTATTTTGGCCCAGTTGGCTTTCAGGCTTTTTCATGGATCACCTTTAGCCTCAGCTGCTTTTCAGCTCGCTTGCTCTATTTATTACTCTGACCACACACATTGACTTCAAAATTTCTCAGCCAAGATGGCTACTTCTCAAAATCCCCCATCACAACACTTGAATACTCTGATTCCTGTTCACTACTGCGAACAAAAACGACCATCATTAAAACAGGAGTTTGGAGTCAAACAAATCGCTGACAGTTTAGGTAGTTTTTTTATTTTGATGATATATTGGCAGTTTGCAGCCTTAATTGTGGCTCACTATATTTTTTAATTTGAGGACCATCTTTCCAGGAGCAATGAATGGATATGCAATTCGAGATCCCCCCAAAAAAAGAAGAGTAATTTCTATGCTGAAATACTTACAGGCTCTTTGAAACTGTTGAACAGAGGAAGTCAGTGGTGGCTGAAGAAGAGATTAATTTGAAACTCATTAGCATGTATGCCGTCTCCTCAGCAGGCCAAAAAGGAGCGATTAGCGACTCCGTGATGTTTGGAAGTCTTTGCAGGGAAGTGTTGGTGAAGGCAGCAGCGCTGTGGCCTCGTACATTTACCCAAGTTCAGATCCCTGTGAAGCCTTCCTCGCTCCATCTGCGTGAAGCATGCTGTGGTTTGTTAATGCGCCGTGGAAATGTCAACGCTTTGGGTCCAGATTAATTGAAGAGTCTGTGGATCTCTAATTATAGGGGGAAAAAAAACCAGACTTGGAGATAAATAGCAGCCCTCTGAGATAGTGGACTTTTCCCTGCAGGCAAAAGTGATGCTGTTATTGATCGCTTATATGTAAAATGATACTGTAATTTCTCTTGGCTGTTGCAGTTGAAGCAGGTTAATTAGAGCGGACCACGAGCAGAACTAGTGAAACCCGGGTCGTCTCGGCAAATCCTCAAAGAAAAACATTGTATCCTCAATAATGTGGAGAGAAAAGAGGCGGGCTATTTGTTAATTTGCAGGTTTTAAGTCAACTGTGAATGTAATTTTTTTTTTTTAAAGACTCCTTTTGCAAGATGGCGTTGGATGAGCTGTGAGGTTAATCGATGCAAAGCTGAATGAGAGTGGAGCCTTATTAAGAGGGGGCTGCATCTGGTGTTTGGTCAGGTGTTGGTTAAACAGAGGAACGACGATGGAGCCTGTTGATGTTTCACTGACGGCTCATCGTAGCAACACCTCACATACTGCTGCCCTCCTGGAGAGTTGTGAAACAGGAGGAGACACAAGCCACCCCCCCCCCCCCCCCCCCCCCCCCCTCCAAGTTTGAAAAAAATAAAATAAAATACCAATACCAGAGCCAAAATAACATCCGTGAGTCATAGTTGCCTTCAGGCCACGTTGACTTTATCTTCTCTGTCTCAACATGCAGGCTGGTCCTTTTACCAGTAACTTTAATTAAAGCTCAAGTAGAAGTCACTACATATTTAACCTCAATGTAATAAGTCTCTACAATCGTAATGTGTCTTTAGGGTCTTAAAAGTTCTTTATTTTTGGTTAGTTTATTTACACTGTGTAAAATCTGTGAGTCACGCTTTCTTTTTTTGTCTCTTAAAAATATGTTCTGGTTCAATTCTCTCATTGTGTAATGGATCAGAAATTAATTAAGTGCAGCCGATTTACAGCTTGTGCATCTGAAGTTGGACTCGCTGTTCCCTGGTCTTTTATATGGGTGAAAAAGAATGAAAGTGAATTGTGGTTCTCCTAACTGATATGTGAAGAGTGTGGTTCAGTGTGTGTGCCTCTACTTGCCCTTGTATTGTCTACATTTCCTCTCATTTGTGCCAATCAAAGCAAACCGGAGAAGAAAGATACCCTGAGCTGTTGAAATTTCAATGATATGACAAATGATATATCAGGTAAAATGGGCTACCTTTTACGTTGTGCTATCATGTGTCCTACAGACGCACGCTGCAACTGTCAGGGCAAGTATATCTCACCTCCATTTTTTTTTTTTTTTTTTTTTTTTTTAGGCGAATAGTTTCAAATAGTTTCACACTGATTCAAATGGGCTTTTAAGGATGATGGTAATTACTGTGGTCAGTACAACACATGTCAAAAACAAAGTAGGATTAAACATAAATATAATGATGACCGTAACTTCAATGTGATGTTTTCGATTACAGAGGCAGAGGAGATGAAGAAGGGATGAATCTTTACAGATACACATGATAAAATGCAAAACTATAATAAATGTTATAGGTGTGCTGGTTTGTACAAACTTGGAATTGCCTCTAACTAGCGCGCTGGTCAAGAAATGTAATCTTTATTTTATCTTTACAACGACTAACAGGAAGAAGGCTTAAAGTAAATGAACTTTATTTTTGGTAAAAAAGATCAAATGCACAGATTGAAATGTTTGACCAGGGGAATACACTTTCCCTGAAGCAGAAGAAGCCACGCCTTTTCCTTCGGGACAGCCTGAGGCTGCTGCTGCTGCTGCCGCTGCTGTGTCTTGTTAGTAGTCTGGAAGCACCCAAAGCCATCCACTTAGCACATTTCTATTATGTCCAGGAGCATGAAAAGAGCTGGAGCTGCCACTTCAGCTTTCGAGAAGGTGTAGGGATCCAGGGGGAGGCGAAAAATTGCTCTCCAGTTCTGTGCTACACATTTAAAAGCGAGCAAGCTGATTTCTCTGCACTTGCTGAGTAAACCGCCTTTTAAAAGTGACCTGATATTTCAACTCCGTGAGCCAGTCAGCAGCAAGACTGTGTAAAAGCTGCGTTTATAATCCCAGTGGTGAGCAGGAGAAAATAATTTTTCAGGGGTTTTTATTTGCCACCAACTGATTAAACTCTCAGCAGCGAGGCGAGAAGTTTCTCTTCTGGTGACGGACTGGACTACATTCCTGGAAAGGAAGAAAATACCACGTCCTCAAGTTTCCGCTGAATATCAAACCACACCTGGATGAGCTCAAAGATCAGTCCAAGCATAACTGGTTTCCACTGCCCCGGGGCCCCTTTCACTCTGAAAGGTCTGTGCTGAGAAATGCCAGTTACCTTGTTTATCCCATGAGGTTTTAATGCATGCACAGCAATGAAACCTCTGGGCTGCACTTAAAAAAAAAAAATGACTTGACTAAGCCATTTTTACATGAAATTGCTGAGTCATTCTGCAGAGTATGAAAGTGCTCCTGCAAAGCTGAGAGCATTGATTTTTTTTTAGTTGACATAGTAGTTGACATGTAGTGTCTTTGCCATTTTATAATTTTGATTGAGCAATTCATATTTTAATCTGCTTCAGCACCTTCAGTTGTGTACTTTGACTGCCGTGAAAGCAAATATTAAACCTGACTACTCCCTGGATGAAATGGATAACTCACACACTGTGTGTAGCTCAACATTTTGTGGATATTACATCATCAGATATTTGTTGACAGACTTGGATTTCATGTTTATGAGCTGCATGATAAATGCAAAAAAAAAAAAAATTACTATCGAGATGGCAAAACGTCAGGCAGACTGGTAACTTGACGAAATGGGAAATGGATTAGTACACAAGGTGCACGCAAAGTGTGTTGATTATGCTCACTAATGTTAAAATAACTAAACATAATCAAGTCAGGTTGACGGAACCTTGTTACGAAATCAAACTATTCTTTTAGGTTGACTCAATATTAATACAATTGAATCAAACTTACTGTCAAACGTATTGTTCAAATTACATGTTTTATTCTTTTCCCAGCTGAGCAACCATTTATTGAACTGGTTGACATTGTTTGGTTAAGTGAATGCAGCATCCTTTTTTCAGTGTATATTCCATTGAAATGGTTGTTATTTTACCACCACAAACCATGGCGATTGTTCACCACAGAGGTGCATGTTTGGTACGTGGTTCTTGTCCTGAAAAAAACAAACTGTCGTCTTAAAAAAACCATTTTCTTTACACAGTTTATTCAGACTTCCTTGGTTGTCAACACATTTATTGAGAGCCATTATGAGAGTTACATGCAGATCTTCAGTTGTACCTACTTTTTCTCTTGTTGGTTTTTCTTAAATGTTTTCTTGAAATGTGAAAGTGCCATGTGTTATGTTGTATGTGTTGCAAAGTAACAAAAAACAAACAAACAAAAAGTCATAATTGAAAATGATTCGATATAGGGGGTACCAATAGTCATCCGTTTTCTTTGTTCTGTTTCTTTTCATTCAGAAAGATGTGACACCAACAGCCATTGGCAGCTTTGGTTTGTCGTCTTTGCCAGTTTATTCTTCTGCCTGGGGATGTTGGGAGCAGCTGGCCTGGTAAGAAGTTTTTCATTCCCCGACTACAGTTTGGCACGAGTTCAAGATGCTTTGAGGCTGTCGCAGTGCTCCAACGCGTAGCACAATTTACACCAACCATGACAAGTTACTCAAAGCAGGATCTCTGTTCGACAAACCTCTGGGTGGAAGCTCTGCTGCTGCCATCACTGATGAAAACATTGAACTTGTCTCCTTACTCCACCAAACCAGTGAGGGATTCCCTGAACATCAGTTTCCATGACTGATGGATCGGTTGAAGGTGTCCCCTTGAATGGGCTCCGTGCTCCCCTGGCTTCACACATTGTGACTATTTCCTGATGAGGTTTTGTCCAATATAAGGTGTATGCCCTGCATTGCTGTGACCTGGCGCAGGTTGACCAATGAATCCGTGTGGCCTGCAGCGAGGTTGTAGGAGACATGGTGCAAAATTTCTAGGAGGTCTGGTGCCTTATTTGTGGTCCGTGAGAAATTGGCAGCCAAACCAAATCCACTTGTATGACCCTATAGTGAAACTCTTTATAGCAAATAATTTGTGTGGTTTTATTTATTTAGCAGTGCCTACAGGCACTGATGACCTTTTGTTGGAAGGTTCTCTCTTTACCAGTGTCTGCATGACGTGCATGCCAACATCTACTTCAAGGGCTGACTCGGACTTCTGTCCGAAAAATATGCTTGCAGGTGGAAATTTGTGACCACACAGATTGTTTGCACTGCAAATGCATCCTTGTTCGGGCTCCAGGAAAACAAAGCGGCCGATTGTTCTGAGGAGAAGCTGTGGAGGGAAGAGTTGCTGTTATCCATCAGATTCATCATCGAGTACAAGGACACACAGATGGTGTCAAACTCCTGGTGACTACACTTTTTGTTGTTGTTGTTCTGCCAAAAACAGAATAAAGCCCTTTAGATTTTGGCAAGATGATGCATCACATTTCAAATCCGAATAGAATAACGGATCCTCCATGTCAGTGGTTTGAATTAGACACGTTCCACCTGTCAGGCTCAAATCATTTGCACCTAATCCGGTCCTCTGTTCCTGAATTTTAAGGTGTGACGAATCAATGGTTCGAATAACCTTTTCCATGTGTTTCATCTGTTCTTAGTATTAGTTATTAGTAGTATGAATTTATAAAATTGCCAAGAAAAATATCAGATTTAGGTGTTGTTTATTTGAACAGCTCATGTATATTAGGAGCCATTGATTAAAAAAAAATCTCAGTTTTCCCATTCATTTGTTCAAAAGTTACACACGCATATTTTCACATATATTTAGGAGATGAAAAATAAACGCATATAAATGAGCAGGACATGAAATTCAGTTTTGGGTGTCTGCAGTCGAGAAAATTCGAGCAAACAAAACCTCTTCTCCAGCATAAAGACCCAGAAAGTGGAGTGACGCGACACAGATGAGGCTTTGACACATAAGGTGATGAGAGACAGGCAGGAACAACATTCACACAGGGGAGGGAGATGCAGGGAGAAAGAGATAATCGATCTCCTGGAGATTGAAGATGCAGATCCAAAACATCTGGAATGAGGCACTGACAGTGGGAGAAGAGAGTTGGATAATCCAGTGTGGCTAAACGTCTATCAAAGACAGACCTGAGTGAAAAAGACCGGACGGGGAGGAAGTGAACGGTGTTGTGATTATTGTGTTGTAAAGTAACAGCAGTTCCAGATGCCGTCCACACAGACACTGATATGTTTTCATCAACGGAAAGCTCACACTAGGCCCGTAGAGCGACTGCCACAGAAATATACCAAAAAACTGACGAGATATTAAGCATGAAACTGAAAACACAGGCTCTTGGAACATGTGGCGGTCGCTGTTAAATGCTGTGATGAGGAAGAGCAAAATATTTTGTTGTGATGGCCATAACAAGCTCAGTAGTTTCTGGAGCATGAACACAACTGGAATCTGCCATTGTTGTGTTGCTGGGTGGTCGGGTCATTGCCTGCAGGTAAAAGGAGAGGTGGCGCGATGACATCAGAGTTTTCAAAGATGGAGACGTTGTGCAAGTCGTTTCAGATTTAACCATCCTGGGAGCCCACTTAAAAAAATTGCAGCTTTGGTGTGCTTAATCGCCTGTGTGAGCTCGGTACCTCGTTATTCTTGTTATAACAGTTGAAATGTTTCAAAGCTGCCATTTCCACAGGGACCGTTAACATTAGCATAAGCATCGGCCAACTGTGGTCAACAGAGATGAGCAGCTCTGTTACTATTTGACTGGAGAAAGAGCCTCATTATTCCTCAGTCGGACTGGAATTCGTCCGTATTCGCTGTACCTGTAAATGATTAGCAGCCAATGAAAAGCATAGTTTAGATTCAGAGACGTATGTCCTTGTGATGACTGCTTTGTTGCTGCTTTTTCACATTATCATTGATTCAGAAATGCTTTCCTCCAATCAACATTAACATCCTTTTTACACAGCTGGAAACTGCGTTGTCCATTTTTGTTTCAGAAAAGCTTCATGCAAGTTTTTTTTCAAATGGCTGCTGAAGACACACTGTGAAGCTGAAATTGTCTTTCTGTAATGCAACCACGTATGCGGACAGAAAACAGTACGTCGTTAACCTTCAAGCTTCTTTAAACTATTCTGCCGTCATCAATCCTAGTCGGTATCTGATGTGTGTGATAAATGTGTCTCCACATGATAATGTAAATGTACACTTTATTGGAGAAGTACTGTGAGCAGCACAAACACTGTCAGATTGTTATTGTGGTGATTCTCCTCACACGCGCTGAAAAAACTATTGATCGCTGTTTATATGGAGATTGAGGCTGGTCTGTTTCCAAATATGTTGTTCTCTCTTTCTGCAAGGGTGTTGCAGAGGCTTACCTCACCGAACCATTGACCGGATTATATTTGCATTATTTTTCACTCATGTCTCGGGCCTTTGTTGTCACTAAAATAAAACACTTTATTGGTGAGTGGTTTCTAACAGTTTCTACCCGGCAACCCTTGAATACATATAAAGAATTGTCCGAAATGATAGATTATTGTCCACAAAGGCCTTTTTAGTGTCGTTTTTGTTGCCCGATAACATAGATTGTAAATTTCCCTTATAGAGGTTCACAATCAATAAAAACTATAAAAAATCTTCAGTTAAAAGTCTTTTGACTCTGGCAAAGAAAAACTCTGTAAATAGTAATTCACATAAAAGAACAAAAGGCAAATTACAGAATGTGAAAATAAGACAAATATTAAGATAACAGACAGAATTAATAAATTATACTTTAGTTGGTTTGTAGGATTGGGTTCAGATTATCTGCACAGTCCTATTATTGTGATTTGTGCACTTATGGAGCCCCGCCCTCCTCAATAATGGGCTTTCGTTAGAATTCTTGAACCATGACCATTGAACAGTGGCAGGTGAAGCTCAATTGAAAGTTCACAAAGCTGTGTGCTCCTTAAAAGGCAAAAGAAACGAATTATTTGAATGTGTGGACAAAGCACGAGCCTGTTGATTGTGAGAGGTGATTTGTCGGAGACTCCAGGGAGTGATGAAGCCAACTTCACTGCATTGATTACAAATTTGTTACGACCGACAATGAGGACACAATGCTTCTCTGCCTCATGTGCAGTTGGAAAATGGTGGAGATAAGTCTTTTTGTAAGTGAAATGACTCTATTGTCTCAGTACCGAGGATGCATGGTGTTGTTGGGCGATTTTTCCAGATGGCTGACAGATGTTCATTTGCTTTCCAGATGCGATCGCTCTTCTTTCTTTTTTTTCTTCACAGTAAGGTGATCTGCACTTGTGATCCCCGGTGTATCTTTGCTGTAAATTCCAGTGTATCAGCAGTCTCACACACACACATGCACACGTACAGTGTCTCTCATCTCACAAAGCAAATAAACAAGTCAAGTGCAAATGGAAGTAAAAAGGAAATGCACAGAATGAACAAAAGTAGGTAAATTCTAAAGACCATTTCAATCTACTCAACTGAGAGCATCTCTGAATGCTACCTATATAAAGACGTGTTTTGTTAAAAATAAAGCTGGAAATACAGATTTCCTTCTGAGGCAGTACCTCCCACGCAGAGAAAATCTCAAGCCACTCTGAAAGAAATTGACTATCTTCTCTGAAATAGCAGAGCCCAGAGCCAAGAAATGGGCTCTGCAAAATCTGGAGATGCTTGTCTTCATTTTCTTTTTAACAGTATTGATTGGCAGTATTGACGGTATTCCATGGGGACGGAGAGGGGAGCCTCATTTTGGCCATTTTCCAAAAGCCTCACTTGTGGCCTGCGCAAATTAAAACCACCTTAGGGGTTGCTTGTGTGGCTCAAAAGAAAAGCTGCATCTGTCTTTTGAATTCTGTCTTTTTCACAATAATTTTTTTCTCTTCCCTCACCAGTCCTGCTTTTTGCACCTGAGTCTTCTGACACAATGCAGCTCCTTGACAAAGAACTGAAGCCTTGGTTTCACAGAGGCAACCGTCAGCCACTCTGCTTTCAATACAATGGAGGATGGGGAGGTGTCCAATTGGAACCGTATAGAAAAAGGGCTCAGGAAGGAAAGACGTAGAAAGAAAGCATGGATAGTGTGTCAAAAGTGAGCTGGAAGATCCAGAGATGAGCGGAGACGAGACAAGTGAAAGCAAGGCAAATACATTAGAGGCTTTTTTTTTTTTTTTTTTGGTGTCAACATTAAAAGTCATCTATTACATTGACAGTCATGCACCCAGCGACAGCATTGGTCTTTATTCTTGTTTCATCAGTACTTTTCATGCCATGTTTTAAGTGCCTCACTTAAGCAAACATCAGAGATTAGCAGAAAATAATTTATCTCGTATAAAACTTGGTGAACAATTGAACAAATCAAAAACTATATGAGAAAGCAAAGAAAATCTTTTTTTCAAAGACTGCTGCCTGGAGGAAGAGGTTTGAAGTCAGAGTTTGTTTGGGCTGGACCAGGGACACAAAAGCATAATAACCACTTTAAATGTTCTTTTTTTGTTTTACAGTGATGTAGTATCGATAAATGTGCATTTTTGATCAAGTCTTTTTATTTTAAAAACTCAACATAAATAAATGGAAGCTTGCATTTGAAATCCTCTTATCAGAGCGTTTCTCTTTGGGCTAATGTCAGAAAAGCCTGTCACTTCCTTGGCAGTGCTTTTCCTGCAGCCTCTGCTGAGCATGTTTTAACTCACCCCAATGGCAGTGGCTTTCATGCATTAGCATGAACGAGCTTGTAAAAGGAAAACTAGCTTTCACTGCTGCATTACACATGCATTCCCCAAGGACTTCTTCAGAATGCCATTGTCTTTGCAATTTTTTGCACTTTGGAAGGATCTCACAAGCTGGATTGGACCTCTGGCGAGCCAGGTTTGGCTGGCGGACCACACGTTTGACGTCTCTGGTTTTACCCTTTTCTGTCTCGAAGCACCTTGCTTCAAGAGGCCATTAATCCTTCCCCGCTGCTCTCAGTGTGAAATGCTGAGCCTCTGGGTTGTGGCTTAAGTGTGCAGTGCTAATTGAACTTGATGGCTCGTGCTGTGCTTTGGGTTAAAAAAAGAAAGGAAAAAAAAAACACTTAGAAACAACTGGACGCCCTTTGTGCTGCTCTGAGACCTCGGTGATAAAACTCTTAACTTGTCAGACTAGTTAAATTATTTCCCGAAGCTCAGGATTATCAGTTTGAGCTCTCCTTATTCATGCCGTGTACTGTAGTTTTAGATTTCACTCTTTAAGACTCTTGCACCGTTGGGCGCCGCTGATACTTTCCCTAACGCGTGGAGCTCGGCTTTTGTCATCTTGTCAGGAATTCGCCAGCCGTTTTAACTGTGGGGGCATGTGAGAAAACGGAAGCAGCAATTTCTCAGTGCGTCTCACTGCGGCTGCGGTGTATCTGCTCCCCTAATCCCTGACACAAAGCCTGGATGTGCAGCACCTTTGTGTACGTCAGCGTGGCAGGCTTAGGAAACAGGCCTCGGCATGCAGCGCTCCTCGCACACCAGCTCTCTGCTCCACTGTGGAAACTTCACCGACGCTGAGAACTTCTCCTGTGATATGGAGGAGTAATGTTGGCAGCAATGCAAACACACCCACACCACAAATATATCTTCTTTTTTGTTTTTTTTTTGTTTTTAAAAGCTGATACTCTTTCCATGCAATATCTTAGATGATTTCTTATTTGCTCAAAGGCCTCAAATATCCAAAAAGCCATCAATTGGATATATTGAAGTTGCCATGAGTGCTGGGTCAAAACACAAAAGGGAAAATAATGATTTCGAGCAAGTTGTTGCAAATTTGTTGATATTTATATTCCTACACGAAATAATGAGGGAAGAGTTAGTGGTGTTGTTTCTAAGCAGTGATCCTGATGATGAACTCACTGCCCTGCTGTTCTTAAATATGTTTCATACCTTCAACAAACAGATTTTTAAAAAGGGCTTCTTGAGGGCTTCAATGACAATTCATCCATTTCTATCTGGTGTTCTGGTGCAGAAGGTATCTGAAACATGGAGGGAAGATCAACAGTAAAACCAAGAAAAACTGGGCAATGTCTTTTTCCTTGCTGATGTGACACTGAAAAACAAAGAATTTCCTTAATGAGAATATTAAATGATCTCAAGGTGAAATGATTTCATTTCTAATTAATTACCTGCCCTGTATTTATCACTGTAGATACTTGGCCAGTGTCATCGTGAAGTGAAGGGGATATGTATCATATGAATTTGTTTGAGAACACAAAAACACCCGAGTGCCAAACAGATTTCTGAGATTCAAGTTTTCACAGAAGTAAAAAGAAGTATAGTAGTAGTTGAGTCTGCTTAAAGTATTAAACTGTCGAACAATTTGTAGTCCCAAAAAGTAAAGACTGTTGAAAACATGACAATGAAGAAGTTAAGATTTAGTGCTCATGGAACAGGACCTTGTGAAAGGTTGTTGGATATTTATCTATTTGAATTTATGACCCAGTTAATAGTAGGAGGTAATGGGCCTCTTAACTTCTTAGAATTAAGACAAATGTATGAATCTCAAGGCCGGTGGGCCAAATTTGTCCATCAGTTTATTTAATCCTGAGGAGCTTGAAATGCACAGAAGTCTGGGCTACTTCACAGTGTGAAGTTACCATAAACTAATTTCCACGTCTTTGTTCGTATAAGTGGTTTTCTAAAAAGTGATTGAGACGGAAAGAGTAGACTAAAGTCCCAAAATGTCCAAGAAGAGAAAAACGGATGTGAAAGGAAGGGAATTTAATGAAGGAAATACATGTTTAGGCTTTAATGAGAATAAATGCCATGTTTTCTGTGTTTGGGTCCATGTCAACGATGAAGAAATACAGTTTATGTTGGCATTTTCGTGTTTTTACTGGAGGTTCAATGACCAAACTTGACTCTAGTTTGCCTTTTAATTGATGGATAATATGATTCCAAAGACAATCGCAACCAAATGTAATTCTTTGGTAATATGTGCCGATCATTTGTTTCAATCTACACTCTGTAAGGTAGTTGGCCTTTTGAGAAAAACCCTAAGGATGATGTGGACCCCAGTGAAAATGGGTTGCAGCTTACTTCGACCCGTTTTTTGGGGTGTGGAAATGCAAGCAGACACAAAATTCACAAAGATCCCCTGGAAATGATTTGCTTGGTTTCAAATTGATCGACGTCCATTAGTTGATTTTATAAAGTTGTTTCATTCAGGCAAATCTTCCAGTTATACAGATGCAGTTTCTCTTTTGCATCCAGAAGTAATTCTCAAACCTGCACTGGTGTGCAACTTTGCCCCTAGTATTTTTGACTTGCATTTGACCACACACAAGTAAACGCCTCGAGTTTTGTGTATATGTAACTACGCTTTTATAGTGACACATGTTAGTTCCAAAAAAAGGCCTTTCCTCCTTTGCATGTTTCTGCGTTCACATGTGTTGTGCTGCTGCACCTAGACGTGTCTGCCTCGGCTTCCTGGAAGCTGTGAGGTATTTAGAGCAGCTCCCACCGAGACCTGAAAACACAGAGAGAACATCAGCTTGTCTGAAAATGTCGGAACGCTCCACTGCTCATCCATAGGGAACGTTTTTATGCTTCATTTTTCCAAAGATCCACATTTAACGATTACACACGATAAAATATTCACTAATCTCCTACGTATTGCATGTCCAGAGGTGACGTTTCCACCAATACATTCAATTTAAATATACATACAAAGCTGTATTTATTCAAAACACTTGCAAATCTAAAAAAAAAAAAAAAAAAGATATGCGACTTCAGGTCATTTGAAAATAGTTTTTTCTGTTATTGGCATTCATGAATTCTTGAGCTTTTGCCCACTGTGCTGGTTTTGGGGTCATGCTATTGGGAAGCAGAATGCCTTTAAAAGCTGCCATTTTCATTAACGCCGTCTTGTTTCTCCGGCAATCCCGAATGCAAACTCATTCTGGCAGCCATGCATAGGATCAGGCCACCTGTCATCTTATTTCTGCACATGGCCTCTGCTGTCAAGCACTTGCTGACATTCCACCCTGTCCCCCCCTACCAGCACCTGTGATTGGCTAGCCTGTTACCATCACAGCTGTCAGACTCCCCCTCACAGTTAATTAAAGTGACAGACCTCCCAAAAAGCTGTTACTTCCAACACCTCCAGGTTTTGTAGCCAAACATATTGCAGCAAGTATGTTAATTGAGAAGACAGTAAATAGTGAATGCATTGACTGGGTGATCAGAAAGTTCAATAGAGATTTCTAATATGTAAATTTGATAAGTTACACACACACACACACACAAAAATAGCCAATATTATACTTATTACTCCAAATAAGAGGCAACCACTTCATTGGAAGCATTCCATTATGCTTAAATGCCAACCTCTATTTGTCTCGCCTCCTAATGTGCACATAGATGGAATTCACTAATTACGTATATCTGGAGTTATATCATTTAAAGAAATATGTTGAATGGTCTTTCTTCTTTAAAGAAAATGTTAAGACTATATGACTACAAAAAAGGTAATCCAACATTTATTAAGGCTGTTAATGCTTTTCGGGAACCTTGTTTTCAATCTTGTGTGTTGTTGTCAAGACTGAGGTTTAGGCCCTGTTTACATGACAATGATGTACTGGAAATGCAACTTTTTGAAAACCTTTCCCAAAGTGTAACTTTATAAAAATGACCCAACTTCATCTCCGTGGAAATGTGGGAAAATGCTACAGTACGACACCAGATGTAATGCTTATAGCATAGTGTTTCAAAGCACGCACGTGTGTGTGTGTGTCAGTTCATTCCAAAATAACAAACAATGACGACTCATGGCTTGGCGTGCAGTGTATTTTCAGTATTTCTGTGGTTTCCGTGTAAACAGACATCATTTTCAAAATGTTGCCGGGTAAACTTTTGTGAAAAGAAAATGCAAAAACTATGCAGTTTAACTTGAAACGTTGGCATTTAAACAGGGCCTTCGGCTGATTAAGGCTGGCGTCCTCCACGAAACAGGAGTTCAGTGAAATAGCAACAGCTCCAGCTCATGCTAAAGCCTAATGTTTTGGGTGAGAACAGACCTGTGGAATTAGAGTTGGTGAGTTTGGAGTCAACCGTGTGAGTCACACCACATGTGTAAGAGTTGGCAGCCCTGTGACACAAACCACATATAAACAGTTTTTTTTTATGAGGGACAAACACGAAAAGACCACAGAAACTTTGGTAATTCTACTTGTGTCACTATATAACTAGTTTACAACACTGAATCTAACCGCGACAAAGTGGATGTACAAGGTGAATGGATGGATTCACGATGGACTAAAAATGTAATTCAATGGTGAATACATGTGGGAATTCCTTTTGGAAAACAAAGAACACACAGTTGCAAGCTGACGACAAAAAAACACATTTGTTGATTAAATAAAATAAAAACATTATTTAGTTGATTAATTGAAATCATATGTGGAAAATCTTAATTTTCTTCATATGATTTAAATTGATCAACTAAATAATTTTAAGTGATCAAATAAATGTTAATATTTTTCAGGGGCAGATTAAAAGAAGCAAGCTTGAGTCAAAGGTTACCACTGAGGGTAACCTTTGACCCCCAGTAACTCCCCTGGTGCAACACATCGGCATTCCTCCCACTCCTAGTATGTGTAATTAAGGTCAACTATAAATAGGACGGGTTAAATGCAGAGAAATCATTTCTCCAAGGACATCAATGAAAGGCATCTAAATTGTTGGGTTCAATAATTTTTGATAAGCCGTTGATGCAATTTCCAGGTGGTTAGTGGGGCTTCCCATCGCACTGGTTTAAGAAAATGTACAGACTGCACATAGCTGAAGAAAATGTTTGAGTGTTTGAACTTTGGCCAAAGTTCCAAAACCAATGAAACAAAATGCCAGATTTGAGTAACTTTTACTGAGATGGAATGAAGAAGTGGATCTTGAAGAAGTATCTGAAATGGTAAGACTCCTCGCGTTCATGCCATGCCAGAACTGGCATTGGTAAATGAGCTGGATGTCTGATTCACAGTGTCTCTGGTGGACTGGTCTCGCTCCTGGCTGCTAATGTACTGATGCCAGACGCCACGGGGCGCCTTCAGAAGACTTGTGGAGGCCATGTCTGGCTTGTAGGAGCCGTTTTGGCAGCAAGCGAAGGCCAAGAGGTAAATTCGGCCGATGCGGTCATAAGGCTACATGATATTCCCCCAACATGTTGACGCGCCAGTCACACAGACACCAATCGGCTACAACAGACGATCAAACACAAACGTGTAACATTCTGCACGACTGGATTTGTGACAACTTCATCTCCTGGGACGTTTGTTCCCAGAAGGCTGTTATATTCACAGAGGCTGATTCACTTCATCCAGACACTCCAAGTTCGTTTGAAAATGGATCCGTTTCAAACTTGTTTGCTACTCTAAAGTAATCTCCAATGGGCAGGCAACAGGACAACAGTTTTTCAAACTGAAAAATATCTGTTTTGCACAGAACACATTCCAGTGGCATTAATAATTTTCAACAGTAGCAACATTAATATGTAAAGCTGGTGCATGATTGTGCAACAGGCTCATTGAAACCCTGCCTGCCATCCGCAAATAAGCCTGTCATTAGAAGTCTCTAAATTTGGGTGCGTGAGAAAAAAAAAGAAAAGAAAGAAAATGACTAAGTTTGCAGAAGGAGACTCTGGCAAAGGAGAGAGTTTGTATGCAAAGTGAACTTCCTACTGCCGTTCCTATTTGTGCATTAGTCCAGATTATGGATGGTTTTTACAACAATGTTATTGGATTCACCTCATTATGCAGCACTGCGATGCCTCTCCAAATATACCCTTTGATCCATTTCCTGGTCCTAATTCCTGGCTGAAAATACAACTCGGGCGTCAGCAGAAAAATGCAGCTTTTTATTTTAAATTTCTTTCGGGGCAGATTGTTAAGCTTTTCTCTATTTAGAGAGAGAGATTTGGAACCTGCAAGGAGCAAATGCCTGTAAGGTTGCAAAGAAATTAATATGATAAAATATGTTATCTATTATATGAAGGGAGAAAAAAAAAATCCAAATCCAATAAATGATTAAGTCACAGGATTAAAGTAACAAATTAACCCAATAACCCCTGCATGCAATTCATTATTCATGTCCTTGACAGTTTAACCAGTGCTCACGAAAGCCAATCTGATGTCGAGCTGAGGGAGCTTTTCCTCATTCTGGGTCTCTTTTCTGGGATTCAACTCTGACAGTGAGCGACTTTGATGTTTTGTAGAAAGTGTAAACGGAGGCAGAGTTTGAATGAAGCGGCTGGGTATCACTGTGTGACTGACTTTTCTTTTCTTTGCTCAACACCAGTAGCCAAGCAAAGCCTTTGCTTTGGATAAAGCATCTGATCTGTGCCCTTCCACATTGTCTGGCGTCCAACATATTTACTAGATGGGGCTGTTGCAATGATCATCCTGATATGTCAAAACACCGACAGAAGGAGGGGAAAAGACTTTAAATGAGGGAATCTTTTATGGGAGTGACACTCGCACTGAAATTAGTTGGTAATGAAGCTTTATTTTTCCTGAATGGATGCAGTGTTTTGTTCAGCTGACAGAGAATGAAGCCCACTGCTGAAGGAGGCTCTGAAAAAAGCGTCCGGTTTTTGAAATGCCCCTATTCAGGCCGAAGGAAAGGAGTTTTTTTTTTTTTTTCTGTCCCCAAGCCCACTGTTCTCACACTTGTGCTCGCATCTCAAATAAACCTCCTATGGATTCCTCAGTCCACAGAATGGCGGTGGAGGGGTAGCTGGAGCGATGGGGGGAGGGAAGCAGAGAGTATGTGCCAAAAAGAGCGTTTTATTAAGATGCTGATTTCTTATTCACTGGTCCTCTGTAAGAACAGAAACCCAGAGGAATGCGCATTGAGAGCAGCAATTCTCATTCAGAGGCCGTCACACGTTCATCGTATATGAGCTGAAAAAAAAAATAAAGGAGTTTCCCTGGTGGGAAAATAGTGACCCCCCGAACCCGGGGAAAAGATAGCTGCTGCTTGCACAAGGGGTTGGGGGCTCTGAAAAGCTGAGGTGCATTGTGGTGGAAGCCTGTCACTGCTTCTCACCTGCACAGAAAAGAGAGCAAAAAGCGCTCGCAAGGTGTTTACACCAAAGCCCCCCTCTGCCATTCTCGGTGGAGCGGAGGAATAACAACATAAGTCCCGGCTGAAAGTGCGGAAATGTGTTGTTGCCAGATCTTAATCAAGTCGTTCTCCAGAAGCGTGGATGGCGTATCATTCTGCGCTCCCACTTCCTTACCAGATATCTCGCCTTTGATCCCTTTTATTGGTCTGTGGTAGATTATGCTGAAGACATTATGAAGCATGAAGATCGTCACAACAAAACGCCGTCACACCTGATAAGCATCGTAAAAACAACCAAGCAAATCCAAGACGTTAGATGGAGTATAAAGGCTGAGGGAAGAAAAGCAGCAGCAGATCAGCTTTTTTAAATCAAAAACAGAGAGTTTAACATCTGAAGTTGCTGACAGCCAAGTGGATAGAGAAAAGTGAAACCCAGCCCAACCTAAAAATAAAACTCCAGCCAATAAATTAATTATGAGCCTCCCTGTTTATATTTTTAAGTAAGTTGAAGCACAGTGATACTGTAAAATGCAGATAAGCACATCCAAATGCATACTTAAGAGTGAGTTGGTATTAATCTGCATCCTGGCAGAGCTGCTTGGACAGGCCTACATTTTCTTATATTTTCCTGGCTTAAAGCTGGCATGATGCTCGATTTGTGCCACTTTTGGAAGAATTGGAGATTACTCCCTCCTCCAGCTGTCAAGACTGTTAAACAGATGTTGGATTGGAGACAGATATCCTCCACGGAGTGAATCCAAGAATGCTAACTGGATTTACAAACTGCTCTGACGGGCACATGCCATTTGAATCCTGTGTGTGTGTGTGTGTGAGAGACGGAAAAGAGAAAACACAAGAGTGCATGTTTTACATACGGACAAAGCACCTCAACAACAAGACTGTGAATGCAGCGGACTCATCCTGTAGGCCAGCTGAAGAGTAATGACGGCATATTGGCAGCTCCACAGAGAATTAGTTTCCTGGGTGATATTAGTATTTGTGGTGTGTTGTGCATGTCAGTCACATTAGAGATGCTCTTTATATAAAACCTCTGAAGAACTTCAGTTCAATGGGTCCATAGTCTGGGGAATGCTTTGTAGAGAGCCAAAGGTCAGGCCTTTTCTTCCGACACCCCCCCCCCTCTTCTCTCAGACTGTGTGGTTTTGTTGCCGAGGCCATATGGTACGATTGCCCTTAGAAAAGCTACGCATTTTCAGTGTGATTGATAAATTCATACATGAGATTTCAATGGAATTCTGCATGGATTTACATATCTTCATATTTTAATCAGTTTGAGTGAAGGGGGGGGGACTATACAAATGGCATAAGAAATATTTCTCGACAAATATGGTACGACTGGATAATCAGTGGTAAATGCACATCAGTTTTCTAATCACCATCCTCTCCAGCCTCACTCTACTATATTAGAATACCTATATAATTCTACCCACGAACCGCAGAACCTGATTTTAGCCCTCTATAGGTTACTCATTAAAATACTTGGAGATTGTGTTGTTCGAGGAAATTTAAAGACTTCTTTCCAGAGTGACTTTTAACTTAAAATGAGTGTAAATGCAAAATGGTCATACTAGCTTATTGCATATGTTCATCCATTCATCTTCTATACAGCATTTTTTTCCCACTACCTTTTAAAATAATTAACTATAACCTAATTGACGTACTAATTCATTGTGACTGACCAAACACTGCTTACAATATTTCTAGGTAAACCTATATTTACATTAACCAAAGTTGTGTGTCAACCAGTTCAATATGGATCGAGCTCAAGACTAGCTGATATTGAGCTGAAATACATCTATAACAGTTTTGCCTCATCTTCAATATGTAACAATTAAAAACAAAACCGGCAATGTTTTGAGATAAAAATGCAAAGTCATGAGGAAAACATTTGCAACTTGACAGCTGCTCTGCCTGACATTTTTCAACACTTCATGCCGAGTTAAAAAAAAAAAAAAAAAAAAAAAATACAGTGTGATTTTTGTCATAGCAAGCAAACTGTTTGGGTGGTCCTGCACCACACACACTTGCTGCAGGATGCCACAAGTGTTTTGCATCGGTGTTGAAGAGTTCAGCTGTCTTCAGCTCACTTCATGTTAGTTGTTTTCGGCAGCTTTTATAGTGCCAGATTAACATGTGGAGATGTTTTGTGCCAAACACCAAAACAACCCCCCCCCCCCCCCCACCCACCCACCCCCAAAAAAATGGTGCCTGCCTCCTCTCTGTTTTCAGCATTAACAGAAATGTTTTCTTGCAGCTCATGTTGTATTTTCAATAATGAAATATACATTCCAAAAGGTCAAATAAAAGATGATTTCTTCATTGCCAAATAAAAACAATGGTCCCAACAGTTTTACCTCAGGTTTCTTTTTCTAAGTCAGAAAAGTGTGAACAATGAATGTCGCGCCACATCAGCATGCTGGATGCTTGTTTGGACCGAGCCTGTATTTTCGGTGGAAGACTAATCAATTGAGAAACGGTCAGAGAGAATTAAAGTGTTTAGACTCCCAGAGGGATGTGCCAGAGGGATGCTAATGATTGCAGTGCACATGGCAGCGCTTGGCAACTAGTTTCCCCGAAACACAAAGCGAAACAAAAGCCCTGGAGATGGTCTCAGACCTCTGATTGGCCTTGCTCTGACAGTTTTAGCAAAGACGGTCTGATACATGGACATAGACAGAGAGAGAGAGTTTTTTTTTTGTCATTTCTTAGAAATGGAGGAGATTGAAATGTAATCTCTTTTCTGAGATATCTCAACAGAGTCTGTCGCAGACTGAAATGTTCCCAGAGGAGACATGAGGCCGTCGGCATTTCAAGGAACACCTGAGTGTAATGTTGACCTATTTCAGTGTTGTTCACTGCTTTCCGACGCAGGCGAAATCTTCTAACAAAATTCGATCAAAGCAAGTAAACCAAATGGTAACTGTTTATAGCCGGGGATGAAAATCGTGGGAAGATGATCTGCCAATCACAGAGCTTGAACCACATTGCATATCAAAATGTCATGCAGTAAATGTTTGCCTCAGACAATGTTTGTACCATTACAGGGAGTCATTATTAACAGCTGGTGAGACTCCCAGGCCATAAAACGCATGATTTATTTTCTTAATTTTTATTTTAAATCTGTTATAACTGTCACACTTCTAGTTCTTCATTACAGCTGGTAATATTAGATTCCCATTATTTGACAATAAATTCAAGTTTAAAACTACACATTAAAAACAATTGTATTGCAACCTATACATTTCTTTTAAGACGGATTTTATCTGAATAAAATCCCCAAAGAAAAAAAAAAACCCATCCACCTAAACGCCCAAAATGTTCCTCGTACTGCTGAAAGAAGCCCACTATTGATCCACATCATGCACTTTGAGAACTACAAGGTAACAATTACATCTTGAAAAAAACCCACCTTTGTACAGCAGATGGGATGAGGCTGAAATAAAAATTATTCCTGGAATACCAAAAGGGATCATTTTAAACATTTTCTACATGGGAGACAATGCAGTTGATGCAATTCATGCTTCTTAGTTTTATTTTGAGGCAGCTTGGAGTCCTTGTCATTTGTGTTCATACCTGACGCTTGTCTTTAGAAATAAAAAAAAATACAAAACAAGCTTTACAACTTTATCACTGACTGAGATTTAATCTTTCTGAAGTTTAATGTATTTGAAAGTCAGGAATCTATCATTTAAATCCCTTTGAGAACCTTTACTCCCCTGTCAAACACTGCATGAGAGTGAGTTATCAGGTGTTGGTTGTTCCATTTCTGTCGACATTGGATCAGCATGTGCACACAGACTGATGGAAAATCAATTCTTTAACACTGGAGGAGAAACATGTAAAAAAGAAATCGAAGGAATAAAAAATGTCCAAATTGAAGCTGCCGATGACCTAACCAACCACAGCTTTAGGAAAGAACACATCTTACTCTCTCAATCGTGTTTCATCTTGATGGAGGTTGAAAACCTGCAGCTCGTGAACGCCATTTCTGTCTAATCGGCTGTTTTCTTCCGTGTGCCGTTTGTGTATTCTGGTGGTCAGCCCGCACAGGTGCGCGTGATTCCCCTGTTGAATCCACCCGGTTAGTGGAGTTAAAACCCCGGCAAGAGCACGACAGATGGTCTGATGTGATACCTGTCAGCAGGCATGAGGGAGAGCGGGAAGCCCTGCGGTGGAGTTGCCGAGCGCGTTCAGACCTCCCACATTTGTTTGGAGCGGTCAAGTCATTAGCAGCCAGTGTTTCTGCTGGTTTTGCAAAGTGACACATGTGTGGTAAGCCGGTGGTGAAAAGGCCTTTTGAACAAACAGCCATAAAAAGAAAACCTTTTTCCTTCAGTATCCTGATCAAAAAGAAAACTTCACCTGGTCTTTGTCTCACTTTCAATTATTTAAAATGAAAGACAGTCACAGGATTGCCTCACTGCCGGTGTTCTCTGGTTGACTGCGGAGCTGAAGGCGTCCTGAAAAGATTGTAATAATATCAACCTTTGAATCATTTTTTAAAAACAGCAGAGAAAAGAATCACATATGGACAACATCGGGTAAGTCATATCAGGTCAGAGAGTGATGCAATGCTGAGCAATTTGTAAACTCATACTGTCTAAAATCATGCATTCATTTTATGTTTTATCATGTAGGGGGAGTGACGTACTCACTAAACCTCAAAGTGTCTGATGCAATTGACAAAAAGCTTTTTTTCTGTGCAACCTCTCCACATTGTTGTATTTCTACATTATGCAAGATACTTTAGTTTAACAAAAATCTAATATTGGACAGAAACTGCTATCTTCAATGATTAAAAAACAATGAATTTCCTCATGGGAAAAATAATACAAATATACCTTGTCAAACTTGTAACTTTCCACTATATATATATATATATTAACTTCATTAGTATTATTTCACCAATCTGCAGGCTGTAAAAAACATGAACTATTGCTTGTTTCTGTGTTGGGAAATGGACATTTGTGTAACGACACACACAGCACAGTTTACGAAAAGGTTTACACTTGCATTAAGTGTGCAGTCTCACCAGATTTCATTGCAGGCTTTTAACTTGCTAGTGCTTCCTGTTTTTGTATGAACACTGGTTACTCGGTAGAGGGAGTTTCCCAAACTGGTAGCATTCCAAGTTCTCAGCTCCAAGAATACAAAATTATTGTGAACAATCGTGAATTGTCTCTTGTCCAATCAGGTTTGTCAGCAGGAAAAACGTTTGCTTTACGAAACTCGTTAAACACTGTATTTGTGGGATCTATAAAAACCGAAATAAAAAGTCTGCGCTGCGGCTGCCAATCTGCCCGTCCAATTCTACATTCATCCTGCACACGCTAAAACGTCTTCATATATCTATTAATTATTCAAACTGGAGGCTGAGAAAGGTTGAGGGAGCCGGAAAGACTTTATTCCAAGGACACTGATTAGTGATTGCATGCAAAGGAAATCAGACTGGAAAATGTAAATTCTCATATTAATTTACATAATTGTGAGGCCGGCGCAGCACATAAAGCTTCTTCTCCAAGTTCCCCTCAGTGAACCAGCTCGTACGTTTTTCCTTTCCAGAAAATGAGCCAAGCGTTGGCCTGAAATTCATCAAGCTACTGTGTTTGTGTGTATGGCGTTTGGCACTGGTTTAACTGGCTGGGCAAGATTACACAACCACATGAGAAATAGTACAAATATCTAATCAAACCAGAACTTGACACCTTTGTGTACCATTTGCCTCGCATACATACCTGGCATTACTCTGAGGCACAGTATATTTTCTTTTTCTTTTTTTGTTTTTGCTTTTTTTTTTTTGTGTGTGTTTTTTTCCCCCAACCACCTGCCCCTCAGCTTGTGTTCGTCTCCCGAGTTGATGGATGAAACAAAGGAAGCGGGGAGGTGGCGGTCCAGAGGCGCAGGCCTCAGGTGTGAACAGGTGTGTGGGTTCACTGCCATGCAGGAATGGGAGCAGTTCCAGGTGCACAGCTGCGGGGTGTGGCTCGCACATATATATGTACACCCAGCCTCCCGGCCTGTGTTGAAACAGTGAGTCCCTGGGAAGGAGGGAGAGGCGGGCTGGGTGGGGTTTCTGTGAGAACTTAATCTTGCTTTGCCGTAACTTTGAAAAAGAAACTCGAAAAAGGAGAAAAGAGGGTGTGTGTGTGTGTGTGTGTGTGTTTAGAGCTGAGGGTTAGAGGGCAAGAGAAAGGAAAGTCATGAGAAATCGTAGGCTTCGCACGCGCACTAGAAGCGCGTGTGCGCGCCCGCGCTTCTGTGTATGTGTCGAGAAAGAACCAGGGCCAATAGCAAACAGAGTGACGTATGGAGGTGGGGGCTTGCCTGTCTGGTTTCCCCGGGAAACTATTGTCCTTATCAATCCGTGATTAAACAAGTTTGCTAGTTTGCGCTCCTGCTGTAACACATCCTGGCGAATTTCTGTTGAAAGAACACGTCTATATTGAGCTTCTCTAAGCCGTGGACAGCATCAATCTCAGCCCCGGGACAGATTAGGTTGGAGACAAGCTCTCTGTCTGCGGGGTACATGATCTGTAAGCCCCCTCTATCAAAGGTCAGAGCAGCCAAGTGAGGAGGAGCATCGGGGCGTTGCGTGGCTGGTAATTTTCAAAGGAGAAATGGGTCAGTAGCTACTGTGGACTGGCTCACATACACCACAGATAGACGAGCCCACACATGCTGTCAGGGGATTGTGATATATAATATATATATTTATTTATATTTGTGTGTGTGTGTGTGTGTGTGTGTGTATTAACAGCGATGCAGGGAGACCATGGCAGATATCGTGTGCGGATGGGGGCTTGACATTCTGCAGCTTTAAATCCCAATTTTTCTTGTACAATGTGATCCCACAGTCCCATTGACTGTGCGACAGTGTGCCAGATGAGCAGTCTGACCTTTGCCGTCCTTGGAACAGTTGATGCTGTGTAATGTATTCCTCAGTTGATTCCCTTTTTCGTCCTATGAATTTTAACAACTTTTTTTTTTTTTTTTTCCGCCGCCTCTCCATATGTGTGCTCGGTCTTTCTCTCTGTCTCTCTGCCCTGCTGGATGTTATTCTTCTTATTACCGTTCAGACGTCCAATCACCACATGTCCTGTGGAGAAACAAAGTTGCGAGACACAGGCAAAAATGAAAACAGCGCAGGGAATGTCAATTTCGTCCAATCGGCCCAGAATGAGGTTCTCTTCCCCACCTTCAGGCTAAGATTAGGTTGATGTCAAATCTGAGATCCAATCAGCTCAAAAATTTGCTGAAGACGGCTGACACTCGTCAATGATGACAGAACGAGTTTTAGAAATTTTCAAAAAACCTCAGTAACACTAAAATTAAAAACTAAAATTTTTTATTTTTACTAAGCATATCATACAATTTCTAATGTAAATCCACTGGATATAATTTGGGAATCATAAGGTACACGACCATAACTGTCATAGGACCAACTGCTGCATTCATTTCAATATGAAGACAAATCTTCTTTTTCTTTCTACACATCCCAACAATGTGTCATGGTTCACATTTTGTTTCTTGTGTTATGTTAAACTTTTGACTCCGTCTCTCGTTTCAGGCTCCTTGACTTCCCTTCCTTGTGTCTGATTGCTGCTCCCTGCCCTGATGTGTGTCACCTGTGCTTGAGTGTGTGATTGTCTTCACCTGGTGGCGTTGGTGTGTATTAGGCATCTTCTTGTGTGGGTCACTTTCCCGCCTCTCAGGCCATGTTTACATGTACCCAGATATTTGAAAAAAAACAAACAAAAATGGACCATGCATTTACACATAAATGCAGCTCGACTCACCATAAACGATCATTCTTGAAAACTTAAAAACTCCGTCCGCAGTGGAGATCTGGATAAAACCCATGTCTCTAGTTACTTCTAAAGGCGGGTAGGTGGATATTTACGTCACAATTGCATCACCCTTGATGAAAGCAAAGTCACTGACTTCCGACAGCTGTTAAAATCAATGCCAGCCGATTTCATATCACCTATGCTTCCATAACATAAATGCATTTGTTGTTTGCAGCTGCCGTTGATATTCCTTTTAGCATCACATCAGCTGACATTAAGTTAGGGGATGCCAAGAGTGTCCATCAGAATCCATTAGTCATCTGTTACTAATTACCAGTGACTCTGGGGTTGATTAAAAGAAATCTCCAAGCAGCAGCACACACCATTATGCTAATGAAAACTCATTTGGAGAGGCAGAGCGGGGGCGCCGCCAAGTATTTGGATGACTTTTCTGTGCAGCCGAGCTGGCTGGACTAAATGGCTTCTTGGATAGCATGTCATTATAAGACGGGAGAAGAAGGAGGCCCTATCATCATCACAATGATGTTTATAATGACGAAGATGAAGATAATGGCAGAACTTTGATAAGATTGACTTTTTCTACTCTTAAAGTCACTCACTAAAGTTTCTCAGCACCCCCCAATGCTTCCATATATATATATATATATAAGTATTTCTTTTGCCTTGCATACCCTGTAGCACAAACAACCAAATATCTCTCTGGCAAGTAAAGATAAAACATGTTTGGTGTGTTTCAGTCATAATTGATTTTCTCATCTAATTAGAAACCCTTCAGGAGAAAGAAAAAGAACAAGTCATTAAAAAAAAAGCTCCTAATCACCAAACGGTGATTACTCTCCATACAAAGATGTCAGGAGAGGCTCACGGCATGTTACAGACACACGTTCAAAAAGGGACATTGATCTGGCATGAGAGAAGTAATGTAAAGGTCAGGGCTCCATATTAAACACTGTCGCATCGTTACACATGCAAGGGCAATGAAATTTAGGAGAGGGGAATAAAGTAAAAAATATAGTCTGTTGATGACGGGCAGTTACAGCCTTCATTTAATTGTCTCGTTTGCTTGATTCCTTTAATACGAGACGTGATTGTGCAGCTCGTCGGACCCCACAGCTCTTTTCTACACAAACTAATCAGGAGCAATCAGGGCACCAACATTATGTTCCCAATGTCCTTGTGCAGCGTATGTAAAGTCGACACTCTGCGTCAGAGGGTGCAGTGTTTGGGAAAAGTCGAAAAAGTAGTTGCGATCACCAAATCCACAACAAACTTTAAAGTCAGCACATCTTTGCAAATTAGCATGTTTGGGAACGTTTGAGTGGCTATCAAACATACTTGGTGAAGCTTATAAAAAATGTAAAAGCACATCCTTTATAAATGATTGGTTCCTCACATCGGTGCCAAGTTTAGCTTCCTTCATTAAAAAATCGGATAAAAGTTGTGCTCATGGTTGATTCCAACCAACTTTCAACCACACTTCTCATTGAAAGGAAAGTAATTGAAAAATAGTTTGGTTGATGGAGTACATTCTCAGTTATTTCCTCCAGAATCTTTCAGTTGTTGTTGTTTCTGACATCCAGTGAAGAAATGTGGTGGATTGCATTGTGACCGCTCTAATCCCCTGCTTCCTTTGTTTGATGAAAAAATAGCCTGGGGCTCCTCGGGGGTTCATCCTCGTGAAGTTCAGCTCCAGATGCACCGCGCGTCCAGGCCCGAGAACACCTGTTAAAGGCCACTTCTTCTCGGCATCTAATAAACAGCTCCGAGTCTTGATCCCCTCGCATGGTGTCCATGCCACTTTTCATCCCTCGCGTCCGTGATTCCCCAAGTATTTCCAAAAATCCCCTCGGCGGTTCAGTGATCTCTCTCAGCTGTTAGTGTGCCCTCGGGCCAGGGTAGCCTTGCTCTGTGCTCCAGCTGCAGGCTTTTGCTGTGGTCATGGGGCCCAACTGAAGGGCACTATTGTCCATTCATGGGGTTCACTGTGTGAAAGGTCAGATGAGGGGGAGCCTGTGCTTGCGGCCTGGCAGGAAATGAAGGTGGAGTGGCAGTTTGGGTGATCGTGTGGGGCTGAAGCGCGTACAAATAAAATGGCTCAAATGAACATTGTGGATGAGTTGAGCTGCACTTTCTTGAGGGCTCAAACTCGTGATAAGCGAAGAATGAAAACATCGTAAGCGCGTGTACTGGTGCTTGAACAGAAATGCTGCGAATGTGTGTTTTCCCTCAGCTGGTGGGGTTTCGCCTGCGTGCAGCGCAGAGTTGAGACACACCGTGTGACTGAGAAGCCACAGCGCCTCACAGATGTGCAGATAAATCTTCATTACTCACCCGGTTAAGCAATTCAGTCAGCCTCGCTGGCAGCGTTGCTTTGGGCCAAAGGCACCTTTCAGGATCCAGAGAAACTGCAGAACAAATTGGAGAACAAATAGTCACACTGGGTCATTCACATTATCCTCGGGAGGTGGGCGTGCTGCACTCAACAATGAACACGCCACTGACGCTTTAAAAGTGGCATTTCTCACAGAAATACTTCGCAGGACACAACCCAAGTCCTCCAACCAAACCTCAATGGCTTTAGAAGGAGCAAAGACATTGGAGCTGCTTCATTCAGACGACGCTGTGAATGTTTGACTACATAGAATCCGACTAGCTTCACGTGCAAATACAATAGGCAAATAGTGATTTACGATCTTTGTTTTATTCAATGTACTGCACCTTTAAAACATTTTGTTTCTACTATTTCTAACCCGATAAAAAGATGAGGCTTTGGAAGAATTGTACAGCAAGGAAAACGCAGTGTGCACCGGTAGACCTGTACAGCACACAATGATTGTGTTTGTCTGTGTGCTGGAGCCAACATTTGTTCTGCTTCCACTAAGGCAGAAAAGAGTTTTATTATGAGGATCCAATATCTTCAGTAGTCCATATTGCTCCCTATTTCATGATTGTTCTCTCTTTGTCAGATAAAACCATGTTCCACCTTCTTTATAATGATAATTAAGCAGATCATTATGGTTTGCTTCTATCAAAACAATTCTGTATTCAACATTCAGTCATTTATCCTTTGCAACATTTGGATGACTCTCTGGGAAACATAAAACTCAATTTAAACGTCATAAATAATGTAAAGCTTAATGAGTAAATATTATGATACTAAGCAGGATGTTGCCTATATCTCATCCGAATGTTTTCTGTTGATCCACTTGTCTTATTACTTCTCCCAAAAATATATTGCTCGGACTATTATGCAATAATATGTCATTCTTATTTTTCCTTCCAATGCCTCCACTAACTCTGTGATTTAAAGTAAATGAATGAATAAATGAATAAAACAACTTTTTAAAATCCTTATATTTCTATATAATCCTTAACCATTGCAGCAGTAGATTTCTGCCTGTGAGAATGAAGCCATAATAACCTGAGTGAAACCAAAACAGCATCTGAATCCAGTTTTCTAAAATCCAAATATTGAATATGTAACACTGCGGCACTGCTGATGAAGATGGAGATTATTCTGAATCATGTAATTTGCTCAATGTCATGAAAATGTTTGTTTGCAGCACGTCTCAGTTTAAACCTTTTGTGCTGAGGTCCAAAGACATGCTGGAGAGAGATCACACCTCAGGAGGGAGATTTTTGTATATATATATGAACACAACATGGCTAATTATCTCTGTATATGCAGAATTAAATAAAGACGGAGAATCAGTACTTGTTGGATGAAAAAAAACACTCTGAAATAGCTTAAGGGAATTTTTCAAAGCCGAACAAAAGGTGAAAATGGGAGGGAGGGGGAAAATAAAGGAAAAGCATCTATTGTTTTCAGACAATGCACCATCGCCAAGTCTATTTTCTTGTGGTACCAAACAAGGTCACATATTTTCAGCCAAAGATAATGAGCGATTCACAGTTCTGCTCTCTGGACTGCATACACGGAGGTAACGCTTCAGCATCAGCTGCACTATTTCTTTGTTTTGTGTTTTCTGTCCGCTGAGCAGCGAAGGGAAAAGACTAACAATTAGGCTTCAGATAATAACAGACAACAGTAATGCTCCAGAGGTGTAGGAGGAAGGGAGGGCAGGGACGACACCGACCGAGGCTGTTGAGGGATTATGGGCCAAAAGGGTGTTTGAATGGCAGACGGACTGACCTTTCTCTACGCTGAACTGGCAAGTGATAATCAGGGGCAATTATAAAGGGCTCTTGGCCACAAATCACCTAATCCTGTTGTTGGGGAGAGAGCCAAATGTAATTATGGCACTCTGGTACGTTGACCCTGCGCCTAGCTGAACTAAGCTCCAAAACCCAGCCAGAGTGATCCAAACCGCCAACTTCAGCTGAGTCCAGGCAGGCAACCAAACTCTTCTCATTTGGTCTGAACCACCTGTTTCCTGCAAATATGGCTGGTTGATTCCCCCTGACACTGCACTAATCAGGGCTCCACATAATGGGAGCATGTGCATGTGGAACATGGGTAATGCTTCAGATTGATTAAAATCTAGCCAAGAACTTTTTTTTTTTTTTGCATCATGAACATAAACTGCTTAACTGCTTCTTTGTTGTCACCCGTACAGAAACTGTGGGAGTCATCTGATTCCCATATCTGCACAAAACCAATTACATTCACTGAAGATGTTATGACTAGGACTGACTCGACATTAACATACTAATTTATGTGGCTTGCCACTTGTGAACTCTTCTGACAGCATTGACCTTTGAGAGAATAGTGTGTCAGACAGAATAGTATGAAGTCATTTACAGAGGTAGACAGTTGCATAGCAGGAAATACTCTATGGCACGCGTGTCAAAAAAAACCCCCAAACATTATTCTGTCTGAAAACCAATTCCCCAAAAATAATAGTAGCAGTGAATTTGTTTTTTAAATACACACTGCCTGGGAGAACAAAACCTGATGATTACCAGATAATGTAGAATGCCATAGTTGTCCAATAAGATTAAAACATGAGTCTATTCCACGTAACAATGTCTTGTCTCACTAATAAATCCAGAGCAATAAATTAGATGAAGAAAACATTACTATAGACATATTGTTATTAGAAGTACTAATATTATCTATTTTTTTTAGTTATTGTTGTATGTTTACTTTCTGTCTTTATTGCAAACATTAACTGAAAGACCCCATATTAGCCATGAGAACAAAATCTACCATGGTAAGTATACTTCAAAACTATTATCATTATTATTTTTCTTTTTTATTCACAAAATTGCTTTATCTTTGTAAAATTGAAGGGAGGGTTTCTATTGTAAAATTCGGTTTTGGAATATATATACTTCTGCTAATTTTGACAAACCAAAATGCATTACATCACAATTGCCTTCATCCTGGGCTTAATCATGTAAAAAAAAAAGCTATTTGGTAGCCATTGTGTGTGTTTTGCTATATTGAGACAAAAGAGTAAACATTGTGCGATGGATCTCTTTTTTCCCCCTCAGTGAATTGATATGAAAATAAAAATCTACTGGTCATTTAACACTGATTTAGCATTTATTACTTCCACTGATCCACAGGAAGTCATGCCAAGTGCCGTAAACCAGCAGTAAAATGGACAAAACCATTTTGAGGTGCATAAACGGGGAGGATATTATCTTTCAACCATCATAAATGCATAAATTTGTGTTCGTAATAGACACAAGTGCTTTGTAATACGACATGATTAAGATAATACATCAGTTTAAATGAGAAATTGGAGGATCAAAATCTTTTTTCTCCAAGAAAGGTGGGACTAATATCCCCTTTGTTATTTTTTCCTATGAAAGGGGGGGGCTAAACATCAGAAGGTGTTAAAATGCATTGCATCTAGTTATTGTCAATAAGAAAGGCTGGATTTAATGACTAACCTGCTCCCTGGACGAATCTGCTGCTTGGAGAGCGAGCGAGGTCGTTTAATGAGGAGAAAGGCAGCGCTGTTTAATAGGACTTTGAAAAATGAGGAGACATTGCTCTGGAGGTTTTCACAAACCAGTTTTATCCTTTAAGATGGTGAGAGGATATCGGTGACTTGCCGTCTGTGCAGTGCCGGCCCCATCAATATGCGAGTCAGGCTGCAAAGAGTCACTCTTAACAGTCACACAGCCGACTCCATTACCAACCTCCACTAGTCCAACAGCGCACTGATCAATCCACACAACCAACTCTGACAATTAATAATGACTGCCCTTTTTACTCTCCCGCTCACTTCCACCACAGACTTCAACTTTATCTCCACTTTGCAGGAGAGCAATGCCAGCTTCTTTTTTTAACTGCAACTACTTTCACATTCATTTTAACTGCTACACTTTGTTTGATCGTTAAACTCTATAGCATGTTCAGTTACTTTAATGTCTGTTTAATTCCACTGGAACTGGTCATTTTGGAAAGAATAAGCATTTTCAATATTTCTCAGCAGTGCAATTAAAAAGGCTACGCTTGGATCGGCAGCAGAGCTTTGTCGGATTAGATTTGAACGAGTTCCAACATCACACTTAACACCATTTATTTAAAGCTCCCTCGACTAAACAACGTAATTTATTTAACACGGCATTGATTTTACTTCAATGCATCCTCGTGTGATGGTTTATTTGGTATTCCACCTGGATTGACCAGAGACTGAGTCACACCTCAGCTTTTTATATATAAGATACAAATCTTCAGCAGTAACTTTTCAAAAAAACTAGATTTAGTTTTCCATCTGTTGCTCTGAAAACTGATTCTGAGACTCAAATGTCGCAAAATATGAGCCAATAATAGGCTGCCATATAGAGAAGTTTACTAGAAAAAAAAATACTTTGACAAGTAGAAATGTGACATACGTTACAAGAACGTACTCATTAATTTCTATTTTCTTGTTTATCTGGTAAATGTAGCTGTAGTCTGTCAGACTCTGACACCACAATAATTTCAGTCTGTCAGCTGAAATAATGTTGCAGCATTAAATGTCAGTCAGATTTTGATAATTTATAGCCAGGTTTTCAACACTCTGCTTGTTGAAGAGACGCATCCACCCACAACTCATTTACCTCTGCTATAACCTGACTCCAAAATGAAACAGAAATTGCCATCAATCATCACGCAGCAGGGCGAAGGCCTCCAGGGAGCGACACGTGAAAAGTGGAACAGGTCGGGCAGCTTAGCACACCCACCAACCATCAGCTGGAAATTGAGTTTTGGCTGTTAGTGGTGCAATCAGACAGATTTATTTAATCGGATGTAAGCCAGGCCCCTTCTACAGAATCGTCACTCTATTCTTTTATTTATTTATTTATTTTTTGCTCTGACGAGGAAGGCAAATTAGATTTTTGTTTATTTTTAACTCTTTGACTGACTGTGGTGACAGTTTGTATTTGAACAGAACTCAATGAGCCCAATCTTGTGTTCTCTCAAAGCCACTGGCTTCAAGCATTGAGCTGTAAGGTATGAAGTCAATACTTTTCTCAGTAGTCTTTTTTTTACTTTGATTGCCATTTTGAAATTAATTCATTCTCTCACAGCAAAATGTCTCTCTGTGATGGCACTGCTTGGAGCTGTGTTGTGTACTTAAAGGTTCATGTATGTTTGAGACAGGATCGTGTCTTTAGCATTTACAAAGTACACCATAGTGAGAGTGGGGCATCCTTCTCCACAATAATGTTATTTTGAATAGCAACTGTACATTGCATAGTACCAGACTCAATTTATGTTTTAGGCCTCCTAACTGCAAATGCCATTTAATGTGCAATTTAGTTTTATGCAGTTCGGCTTTAGTAACAAAATGTGTTTGTTTTAACAAATGACAATAAATTAAACCTTGGATTTTGGAAAATAAAATATGATAAGCATTAAAAAACAAAAAACAAACCCAAAACAATGAAGCATGTGCCAACTAGATCCATCTGCATGAAGTAGTTGAGGTATTGACCAGAGGAAAGAAATGGCAAAACCGGGTAGCAAATGGCTTTATGCCTGAAAGAGCAGAAGAAGTCTTGACTAAAGTTCTTAGTGCTGGAAGGAGCAGTCGTCAGAAGGAGGGACTATACAAGCATGCAAGATTTACCATCCGTCTTCTATGTGCTTAATCCAATCCCAGCTAACTATGGACGAGTGCAGGATCCACCCTGGGCGGGTTCACCAGACCATCACAGGACAAACACACAGAAATACGCACACACTCACTTTCACACCTCGGAGCAATTCTGGGCTCATCAATAAACCTCACATGCATGTTTAAATGTGGGAAAGAACCGTAGTACCTGGAGGAAACCCATGCACACATGAGCAGAACGTGCAAACTCCACAAACAAAAGCACGTCCAGTATTTCTGTGAGGCATGAGTGCTAACCCCAGTGCAATCATAATATTAACCATTGCTCTGATCAACAGGCTCGACTGTGGATACGCAGGTTCATATTCTTTCACGAGAAGGAGATGCAGAGCTGCTCAATTCTGCAAAGAGCTCCAAACACATCAGTCCCTCATTGTGACGGATACAGTAGCTCCCTATCATCCCTCCAAATATTATGGTTTGTTGTTCATTGAGTAAACGTCTGCTTGTTAGATAATCAGTCTGTAAGTGTTAAAAGCTGTTAGGTTGGCCTTACATAGAAGCATTTTCAGTTCTTTCCAGTTTTCCAATTACCCTATAATTGAAGCAACCAGTAACCACTACATGAGCAGAACCTGTAGTGGTATCTAATGACTGTAATCAGTTCCATTAGAGCCAAAAAGAAACTCATGTGACGGTTGGCTGCAGGTGAAAATCACGATTGTCAATGTCTGGGCTAAAGGTTAAAAAAAAAGTCCCTTGTTCTTTTTAACAGTCGTTCAAGTCTTTTAACTTCAATTTAATTGTAATTTGTGTTATCATTTCATTGTTTTGGTTATTTTTTCATGCTGGGTGTGAAGAAATCCACTCAGGAGTGTAAATAAGAAGCCGTATTGACTTTATGTGTATCTGCTTGCTGATATATTATGTATGTCAGGTACACATTGCGACTTCTGCACATGACATACCTGTTTTGACCAAAACTATTATGTTTTACTCAATATGAGTTCTTGTTATTGCCATGGCAACAAAGGTCTGGATCACCTGCTCACAGTGTAGATTTCGGGGAGTGAATTTGGGGTCGATAATCATCAGACCCAACAAAGACATGTCCTGTTGCTCCTGATGGCCGGCCCTCCCCCGCCTGTTGCTGTTCGCTTCCTGTGGTCACACACGTGATTATCAATGATCTATTGAGCAGGCGAGGAGGTGGAGGGTGGTCCTGTGAGCCACATCAATGCTCCCAATGACAAGTGATGATAGCAACTCAATTGGCGAGAACACAAGAAGACGTGCTTTTTTTTCTTGACAAACAATAAACGCAATCACACAATTTTAAACTTCAATAAAGGAATCGTCTAAAGTAAGTCAATGCTGCTTGCAAATACTGAGATATGACGACTTTCACATACAAGGTGATCTATTTTACATCGAAATCAGACAAGCCGATTAGACTTAGCCAATCACAAGAATTGTATTGTTCATTATGCACACAGTTCTGTTTGTGTCTTTGTTTGAGGGCTTTGTTTAGAATCAGGGGAGTTTATCAAAGCCCATCTAGACAGATAACACAGCTCACAGTGTGACACAACAAAGAGTTAAGCCTTTCCTTCAGATTGCAGCATCTCCTGTTTCCAGAAAAGGTCTTTGAGGGGTAAAATAATGAGGGATGAAGATGCAACGGATGCATCTAGCATTACAGAGAAGTGCTCCCCTGAGCGAGCAGGGCAAGAGGAGAGGGACCAGGACATGCACAAGTACAGGCAGAGGGCAAACTGCCTCTGAACTCAGACTGATGACTGCAGGAAGAACCTGATGAGGCATCCGGACACGTTCACTCATCCAAGAATTATAAAGACATCGGTGTCCTGCAGTCGCATCCACCAGCGTGTGGCTATTAATTTGTCACACCTGATTACAGATGTATATATTTCATTGTGTTAAGAGGAAAAGTCACCAAGATGTCACAACGCAACAAAGTCATCAAGTACAACGTGGAGTGTATATTTGTGTGATACTTCCTGCATCTAATCAGGTGTGCTAATATCATTACACCTCGGGGAAATCGGAGGCTTTTTGTTCTCACTGACTCTGTAAGGGGATTTTGAATTCACTCCCCTGAACGGGAACGCAGAGGTTATCAGATGACTGCAGTGATTCTCCTGCGAGAATTTCCAGTCAACTGACTCCTAATGAGTTTTCTGCAGAAACAATTAGATATCAGCCATGCAAGACGTAAGAAACTGGGCATCATGCCACATTGATTCACTGCAACAATTCGTAGTCATTACATTTCTGATAAATGTCATTCTTTTGTTTCAGGCGGCTGGATAATGGGACAGTTTATCACACATTAGGCTGCGTTTTTGTATCCGCGACACGAACCACATTAAGGTGTTCAAATAATGGCCGCCATTTATATGATCACACTTCAGTGTCCGCTATTTCAAGCCTGAAATATGTTGACTCTCGTCGAAGTGAAAGTTGGAACCAAGAGGTTTGTTTTCCTCTTGTTTTCTTTGTTGCTCGTTTGAAGCCGAAATCAGTCAGAAATTTAGATGAAGTCTCCCGCTTCCCCTGCTGTTTATCTCAGCTGCTCGAGGATGCTAAAATGCTCCTAGGAATATGTGCACGGCCTCACAAGCTTGTTTCTCAAAGACGGGGCATTCATCAGAAGAGCAGCATTTATGAGCCTTGCTCACAACCTGGCAACACCACGGTGCTGCAGCTGGATGTTGCATATCATTGCCGATATCATTCATGAAAGGAGAAATCAAATTCCGCAGGAAATTTGCAGTGTGGAGATAAAATACAGACAGTGTCTGGCTGCAGCATGTTTGAAGGTCAGTCTCATTCTTTATTGCAGTCGTACAAAGGGACTTATCTTAGTGAAGACTTTGTCACTCGGAGCCAAATCAATATTCTTTGGCATTTGTAGTAAGGTGCAGGGCAACAGGGGTGAGACTGGAGCAGAGTGTGTACAAAGGATGGGCTTTGGAGAGGGCTGACAGGCCCCGGCGTGACCATTAGCTTTTGTGAGAGACCCTGCAGTGCTTGAAGAGTGGGAGGCTGGCGAAGCGCTGCGGGCTTTTTATTTAGGAGACACGACAGGAGACCCAGATGAATAACTCGGCGAGAGAGCGGAGGATAATGGTAGGTTTCACTCCTCAATGCGGAGTTCAATGGGCATAAACAAAACACGGCTAAGCCCTCCTTTTGAATTGAGGGCAAAAAACTATATTTTCCGCACCGTATTCCCCCTGGCTCTGATTTACCCATGAAGATCCAGTGTGGACCGTCAAATACACGCTGTTGGTGCTGCAGATTAAACACTCAGGATAATGAATTCCTGCTTTGTTTCAAATCTGAATGCATTGCTCACAGGAACAATCTGTGTCACACATTCAATAGAGAACAATAAATGTCACACTGATTGGTAAAGCAAAGCGTATTGGACAAATAGAGATGCAGTCCAAACAGCCTCTATATTGAATTTTTTTGTTCTGGTTCATGATCCAATAGACCCACATCATGAGTTTTGACAGGTTTAAATCTGAAACTCACTGAAAATAATGAATTGTATAATGAGTTTGCAATGCTGCAGTTAGTCTAATTAACAGGCATGAGAATACAAGATTAATCCAGTTTTATTTGACAAAATGTGACAATTATACAGTCTGAAGCATTTTCTTCACATTACCATTTTAGAGAAGGTCACTTTCATCAGATTCACCAACATGATGCAATGGCACGATATTAAAAAAAAATAAAAAAATAAAAAAATCTTTGTTCTCAGTGAGACTGATTGCACCTTAGAAAAGGACATTTTCTTTCAGTACCTGCTGTGTCCAATTCAAGAGAGAGACCAGCAAAAGTGACTCATGGATCAGAATATTGATTTCAGTCAAACAAGGGCTTCATCACTGTTGCCATGCACGACACATCTCTGTGAAGGCAGAGCCACTCTGTGTCCTCAGGGACTGGTCTCTAACAGGTACTATGAAATAATGAGGAATTTGAGACAGTGGATCAATAATTGAACAGGTTTTTTTCTCCTTTTTTTTTCTTCTTTTTGTGACTGCAAAGTATAGCTGTATGAACACGTAGCAGTGATGCTGCTGTCAGTCTGTTCCTCCCTCCGTAAATCTGGCCGCAGGGTAGCCGCAGGGCAGCAGCACACCGGCATGACTGTATTCCCATTTATTGCGGTCTCAACCCACTTCACTTTTAAACCTGTTGTTACACGCCGTTCCCTGTCCCTGTAATTACATTTGCTATTTACTCACACCGCACAGAACAAAAAGGATTAAATCTAAACAGATATTTTGTATCACTTTGCACAAGTTATTTGTTTTCACATAAATCCAATTCTTTGTGTGCAAGACTGTTGAGGCTACAATATTTCACTCTTGCCAGTGAAACCCAGGAGATAATCAATATGACATGCCAAACAATAGAACACAATGATTTGAGTTTAATACCCTTGGCTCGAGAATCACTAATGTTCCTGTTGCAGAAAATCGATCTCCTCCACACTGGAGCGGCTCTAACCGAAATGCACAGAGTGATGAGGAGTGAAAGTACATCAAACACACATGGTGCTAATAGCACAATGTCAGCAAGTAGCCAGTGTACACACTGTTAATTGTTGTATTTGTGCTGCAAAAAGGTTTTGAATAATACACTCGTGCTTCTTTATTGACATTCTAAAACACACACATTGGACATATTCCTTTTATGTTTGCGAATGTGTAAATATAGCATGTTGATATCATCTTGTCACAACAGTAAATGAGCACAAACATACAATCTGTGTTGATGCACTCAATGTGATAGTGTTGTTTCACCTTCGGGAAATATTATATACATGACTATGAAATGAACATGGTCCTTATCCTCAAATATGACCATGAAGATGTATCCACCCATTCACAAAACTATAATAGAACTTAGATTAAAGCATAGTCCATGGATCAACAATGGTCCTGGATCTATTGTCATGTCCTGCAGAAAATATCAAACGTAATTGATCTACATTTCAATATTACTGCTAACTTCAATACACTTGCATGCAAAGTGTTATCTTAGTAATCCTTAGTGATCCAGCCATTTGTGTAATTTTCTGTGCGCAGCCCTCAGTGCAAAACGTAAGGACCCCCTGGCTTAGGTTGTGCTGCAGGTTGTCTTCCAGTGCAATTATCAAACGTTTGATCCTCATCTCTGCCTGTCTATATTAAAGTGTCCTTGATCAAAACACTGCGGCCCAAATAGCTCCCAATGGAGGTTGAGCTCCTCGCATGGCAGCCATTACCATTCATGTGTGTGAGTGAGAGACGAGGTGAATTTGACCATCAGAGTAAAGCTCTTCCAGCCTGCTGAAGTTGTGAAATATGCGTTACCTATATATCGTCTGAGTTCTAACATGGTCACAGTGAGTCTGCTGACATTGAACGACCTCTCAGAGATGCTTTTACAACTTTAACGTCCTGCCATGATGAATCAGATTTATATATGAGTTTTTCTTCTGAATTTCAAATCAATTGCTGGAAAATAAACACAAGGTTATATAATGTGTGCTATTTGCTGGCTAGTAATGTGGAATTTCCTCCATCTGGGGTATTTAAAATCTGAGCCGTCATCTCTCATGCAATGCAAGAAAAATTCACTGGTTTGTATCTAAATCCATGCCAAGTTATAAATGTTGGCTTGATGACATGTTGGCATTGATGACAGGCGTTTTGTGTTTTTACAGTGAAAGGTGGATAAAAATACATTTTAAATTGAAGATTTCTTAACAGGTGCCCATCAGGGGCTTTTACATTTATACTACTCCTGCATTTCATTCAATCTGCTTTTCATTATAATAATATTATTTCACCTTATGTCTTCTTTTTTTTTAAATCTGGTTTCCTCTTATGTTATCTAAAACACCTCAATTTTTGTTCTCATCGCAAATCACATCCCGATAGTAATTAATCGTCGCATAATCTGTTTCATCTATTTTCTTCAAGGAGACAAATAGTGCTAAATAAGGTTATATAAACGAGTTAGTAAAATTTTTAAAAACAAAACCTTCATTTTCATATTTCCATGTGTGCATCTGGATTTGTCAATCTGACAGATTTGTGTTAATAACACGCTGCAGAAACATACACTGTACTTGGCTGACAGTCAAAGGAAATGTTCAAACTGCTCTGTGTCTTCTCCAAGTTTGAGCTGCATTTTTTATTCTCTCAGATGAATACAGACAGTCTCACTGTATCACGCTGGCAGTACAGGCTGGGAACTAAAGTTGTGAAATAACGTGAAGAGGTTTGCTCGGAGA